>NW_027187460.1:52873336-52906491 GCF_028583685.1 Petaurus breviceps papuanus | reverse complement strand
GCCACATCGTTTTCAACAAAGGGGTCACATAGTTTTAAGCAAAAGACAACATTCATTTAGTAACACAATCATTCTTAAGGAGGCAAGCCTCCTTAATTGACACAAAGTAGAGGTCAAAAGCTCTCCACCCCTAGGTCACATTGTCTTAATCTCTTCAATAAAAATGTCTTATTTCTTCTTGCTTGGAGATTAGTTTCCAATCATCCTTAATTAGTCAGTCCTTAACTCAATTATCTAATTGTAAAGGTCAAAGTTCTCACCCCTAGTAAATCATTATCTTCTCAGTTTGCACTAAATACCCAAGGACAGGTCTTTTCATCTTGACTGGAGGCTGATACTCTGCTTCCATGGCTCCCCTTCCATGGTTCCAGCTCCTGCCAGCTCTTTGTTGTCCAGTTCCTTGTCCAGGTCCTGTTCCACACTGAATCTCAAAGTGTCTAGTCTACCTCATGTCCTTCACAGTTCCTGTTCCTGGGAAGACAAGGCTTAACAAAGCCACAATAACATTCATATACATTGCTGGCATTCTCATCAATTCACTATCTGTCTGAGAAATCAAGACAGACACAACAACAAGGTCTGAGGAATCAACACAAATCATCATTATAGTCCCTGGACTTCTGAAATAATCAGCAAGACCCTCCTCCAGGATTTCTGTAAATATACAACAAGAACATCCTCCTTCAGGGCTTCTGAACCAGCAGCAAGGTCCCAGGACCCCTGTAACAACAGCACCATCCTTAATTAGCTGACAAATCTAACAAAGTAACATCAAAACAGATGGACAAAGTACTGACACCACAGCCATGCCTCCTCCCAGTTCTCTTCTCTTCTCATTTCTCAGTTCTTCTCAATTCCCAGTTCCTTCCTCAGTTCTCATTTCTATTCTCAGTTATTAGTTCAGTTCTCAATTCTCTTCTCACTCTCCAGCAGTAGCAGCCCACCCTCCAGATGCTTGCTCCCTGAAGTTCTGGCCTCTCTCAGTTTGGGCTTTTCCTTATATACAGCATTAGCTCCTCCCTGTTCTACTCCTTTCTGTTACATCAACAAGTCCATCCCACTGTCAATTCACAAGTTCTGGGTCTTAATACTTGACACAATTATGAACTTGAAACTAAATGTACCTGTTAGCTTGCCAATATTAGGGGCAGGGAAGATCTTCAAATTCTCATTACCATTACAGTTGTATCTGACTCTTTGTGACCCCATTTGGAGTATTCTTGGCAAAGACACTGGAGTGGTTTGCTATTTCCCTCTCCAGTGGATTAGGACAAACAGAAGTTAAGTGACTTGTCCAAGGTCACACAGTAAGTGTGAGGCTAGATTTGATCTCCCATGCTCTATTCTGAGCCACTGTAATGGGAATGCAAATTTGGAAGATCTTCCCTGCTCCTAGGCTAAAGTGCACCTGAAGCCTGGGGTGGGAGGCTTGTGTTTCAGTAGATACTTTTTGATTGGCCAGTGGGTCAATAAGGTTGTTACATTCTCTGAGCCAGGAGAAGGCTATATAAGCCCTGATGTGAGGCTTTGTTTTGGGGGCTCACTTTGAGAAGTGTTCTGTGATTTGATATGGATTCTGGGAAGCCGTTGTCTGGAGCCCTCCCAGCTTTGAAAAACCCAGATGTTGAAACCCAGATGTTGATTGGGTATGGATGTAATGGCTGGACAATTTGGAAAGCTGTCTACTTGATCTGTTTCTGTCTTGATAATTCTGCCTGTATACCTTTTTCCCCTGAACAAGGTAAACAATATATGGTCTGACTGATTAAAGTAAGCTTGTTGACCCATTTTGAGTTGCTTTCCTTTATCAAAGCAGATCCAAGAACCTGTGGTGGCAGCAACCCTGAGGACGCTTGGGGTGCTTGCTGCTGCAGCCACCTAGCTGCTTCCTTATTATTATAGTAAGCATTTAATAAATGTTTTCTGATTACTTTAAGACAGATACATCACATTCCTCCTTCTTACTTAAAGTAACTAATAAGATATTCTACACTGAATTCTTTATCAGCTGAGATTACCCTTTTGACTTATTGAATCAGTCAATTAGAATTATAAGCTAGGTGTGAATAATTTCTAGAGATATTTAGAAAATCAGAGTTGTAAACTAGATATAAATTGAATGAAAGAAGATGACTCCTCAGAGGAAATATATTTCATTTAGTTAGAGGGATTCAGTCATGTCTTGTGGCATCTGGATAAAATGGAAATTGAGTCTGGCATTTCTTGTGGCATAGAAGTGCTAGCCAAGTTCCTGAAAGGGAATCACTTGGGGAGAAAGGTGAAAGTCTCTGTTTTCTTCCTCTCCCTTTGACTGTAAGAAAACCTTGTGAACTTTTAAAGACCAGAAGACTTTGCTTTCTTATGGGAGCTGGTATCAGTGTCTAAGATGATGCATAGTCCAGAGGAAAACTAGATACATGGAGGAAAAGCAGTTTTAGGACTCTTCTAGAGCACTTTTCCTTGGATCCCATCAGAGAACTGACCACATCACAGGAGAGACTTCATGAGCCTTCCTTCCACAAAGGGGAAAAGAACTTCAAGAAACCAGGAGAAGTAAGTTTACCCCTTTACCATGTGTACTTTCTGAGCCTGGGCCCAAGGGACTGGATATGCGCAAAAAGAATGTGTCCTAGACTTTTCGGGGAGGGTTGTTTTTGTATCAACTATTCTAACTCTTTCTAAAAGTTAATTCCCTCTGTGGGACGTATTGATACTCAATAGGCTGTGCACCTATAGGGGCTCATAAAAGGCGGTGTTAGAAAACCCAACCTTTATCATTACTCCTAGAAGCCTGAGGGGATAAGTAATCAGTTGCCCTTTGGGGATTCAACCAGCCAGGGCGAATGTGAGTTATGAGAGTGAGCTCAGATGGGGTGCCACATTAGAATTAAATTGGAAGTGACCTCAGAGATCATCTCTACAACATCCTCAGCTAGTGATAATATAGGCTTACTGAGGACTGGAGGAAATTTCTGTTTAATTTTTAAATATTTTACATATACTATCATGTTGTGAATGTTATTAACTATCTACTATGTGCAAGGCACTGGGACTCTTTAACATGGTTATATCACAATTAAAAAATTAAGAGTTAGGGGCAGCCAGGTGGCTCAGCGAGTAAGAGTACTGGCTCCAGTGTTGGGATGACCTGGAGATCGAATCCCGGGCTCAGACACTCAGCACCACACCCAGAAATAACTGGCCGTGTAACCTTGAGCAAGTGACTTAACCACGATTGCTTAAAAAAAAAAATTAAGAGTTTAAGCTTCTTTCATATAAAACCTAATTATTCATCATGAATAAACCACTTAATTAAAATTTTCCTTCTAAAATGAGTGGCAAGAAATATTTCAGATATGTACTAGAACTTACACAATAATATTTTGATGTAAGTGTAAATGAATTGTAAACATGTGGATTATATTTCTATAAAAACAAATGTGTTTAAAATCTAAGGCAAAATGTTCTTGGCAGAGTATGCCTTGGGTTTTATTAAACCTTAGGCACTTAACAATCAGACAGCTTGTAAGGTTCAAAATATTGAGGCCGCATCTACACATTCAAGTGCCATACAACACCATGGCCCTTATCTGATTGTTTCAGGCCAGACAAAATCTTTGTTTCAGTAATATCATTCTTTAAAGCCAAATTGGATTTGGGGACCCAATTATCGACCTGTTTAATACAGAAACAGTCAAGATCTAGAAATGTCCAGATGATAGCCTCAGCGCCCCACTTTACACGTGTAGACACAGCTTGAGTTTCAACAAAATATCCCAAACTATTTTCAGATGGCTTTGGTTTAAATAAAACCCCAAATCTGCTCTGCCAAGTACATTTCTCCATAGATTTTAAATATCAGCTTCTTTTAGGGGAAATTTAATCCACATGCTTATGATTCATTTACACTTAAATCATCAAAATGCTGCTGCTTGACCCCCTACTCTAGCAATTATTTGTTTAGTTAAGGAAAAAAAATTGAATTCATGAGATAATTGTTTCAATTCTACACTTTATTTTGTATGTGTAGATAAATCCATGACACTCTATTGGAAATAAAAACATCTTATTTCATATTATTAAGAAATAAGTATCCTGGGTTGAAATTGCTGGGTCTAAAGTTAAACAGTAACTAAGAGATCATTAGTCCAACACTCTCATTTTACATATGAGGAAATTAAGGTTTAGAATCGGAAGCAACTAGCCCAAGGTCCTGTGGGTTATGAGGAACAGGGCCAGGATCTGAAGAGAAGTCTTCTAACTTCAAATTGAGTGTCTTTCTCACTATTCTACATTGATTCTAAGTGTCTCCAAAGACCGGCACTGAAAGACAAGGGGAAAATGCTTTTGGAGGACCATAGGAGCCTAGATCTAGAGGTAGAAGAAACTTCAGGAGCATTCTAGTCAAACAGTCTCATTTTTCGTAAGAGGAAACTGAGGCCCAGAGAAGCTTAATGCCTCTGTTCATTGTACCAGGTTGTTTCTATCATACATATATGATCCAACATTGCCATTATTAATAGCAAAAGAAATTTTACAGCAAATTGGGAATTTTCTCTCTTATGGAAAGTATTTTACTTAGATAATGATCAAATTACTTTATAGAATAAGTCACCTAGAAAGACAAAAGAAAAAAGTATGCATCTCCAACCAGATATCCTATAAGAATCTCACACTCAACATTTTCAAAGACAGAATTCATTTTCATTCTTTCCGAATCTGACCCCATTTCCCTCCTTTCCTATTATTGCTGAGAATTATCTTAGTCACCCAGGCCAACATCCTTTGGTGTTCTCAATCTAACTCACCCTACACATGCAATATGTTGCTAACTCTTGTCATTTGTCCCTTCATAGCATCTCTCTTAGACATCCTCTTCTCTCCACTCACATTGCCACCATCCTAGTTCAAGTCCTTAGCACCTCCTTCCTGGACTATTGCAATAATACTCCTTTAATTGGTTTCCTAGCCTCAAATGTTTTGCTATCCATCTTCCGTGTAACTGCCAGAGTGACTTCCCAAAAGTAGGTATTATTTAGTCATTTTTTTTAGTCATGTCCAACTCTTTGCGACACAATTTGAGGTTTTCTTGGCAAAAATACTGGAGTGGTTTGCCATTTCCTTCTCCAGCTCATTCTACAGACAACAAAACTGAGGCAAACAGGGTTAAGTGACTTGCCCAAGGTCACATAGCTAGTAAGTATCTGAAGCCTGATTTGAACTCATAAAGATAAGTTTTTCTGATTTCAGGCTTGGCACTTTAGCCACTGTGCCACCCAGCTGTCCCTCACCCTAAAGTATAGTTTGGGCATTTAAAGTATTTTTATATCCTGGTTCCTTCTTATTCTTTACCTCCTCCCCCCCATAATACTTTCCATTATAGCCACAATGACATAGCTGTGTCTCCTTGAACCAAAGCTTTCACCTCTAATTTCCTTGTCTTTGCATTTGCTGTCCTCCATCCCTGGAATGGTCTCCCTCGTCACTTCTATCTTATTCTTCCCAGGCTGAAGACTCAGCTCAAATCCTATATCCTCCATCAAGCCTTTCCTGGTTCTCTCTCACCTACTCCTGATGCCTTACATCTACAATCACCTCCAATTTATCCTGTATATTTTGTATGCACAATTACTTGAAAATTGTTTTCCCCATTAGATTGTGAGCTCCTGGAAAGCAGGCACCCCATTATTTTGCCTTTTTTTCTCTATGTCCAACACTTAGCACAGGGCCTGGCACATAGTGAAAAATTAATAAATGGTCATTGACTAAAATTTATATAGCATTTTAAGGTTTACGAAATATATCCATCCAAACACCACTGTGACAAAGGTAGTAAAAATGTTTTTATCCTTATTTTCTACAAGAAGAATATAGACTAAGAGGGTATACATGATGTGCTGGTGGTTATAGAACTAGCAAGGAGTGGAACAGCAATTTGAATCCAGACCTGGTTATGTAGAGATTTGACTAGATGACCGAGGTCCCTTCCAGCTCTGGGATTCTGTAATTTTTAGGCTCCACTCAGTGATGAAGACTTTAACACAGACCAATTCTGGAGTGAGACATTCTCCTGGAAGGGCGTCTTTAGGTAAAATTTGCTTGTCACCGAGTTTTACTCAGTTTTAACAGTGTGCTAGTTTTGGAGAAAAAAAGGTAGGTGTGTGTGTGTGTGTCTGTCTGTCTGTCTGTATATGTCTGTCTGTCTGTCTGTATATGTGTCTGTGTGTATGTGACTGTGTCTGTCTGTGTAGAGGGAAGTGAAGTGTTTATATCTACTATCTGCATGTGCATAAGAGAGGGAATGTAATGTAACATTTATTCTGTTTTAAATTTAGAACTAAATGTTTTCAGATCCTGATCCATGTATAGTTTCAAGATAGCCAAAGATTGCATATTAGACAAAGCAAAGGAAATGCTTTTGAGCATTGATAAAGAAATACATTTCAGGTTAATACATGAGTGACACACAAGGTAAGTCACCAAATGGTATTGTTGGAACTAGACAGAGGAAAACTGGATTTCTTGTTTATGTAGTGAGTAGGTGTATATATATATATATATATATATATATATATATATATATATATATATATATTTGTGCCAATGAGATAGGGCTATCATATTTCCACAATGCAGCACCTATGATCCAGTACTCCCTTCTTCCCAGCATTTCATTTATATATAAAAAATAATGGCCATGTATTGGGAGCTATTCCATGGAATACACGTGAAGATGGGCCTGTTTACCAGACTCTTCTTTATGGCCTCATATACTCTGTAAATTCCTAAATTATATGAGACCATGTACTTGGTTACAGGGTATTGTGTTCCCATAACTGGAAAGGAAACCAAAGCCCTCCTCCTCCTCTCCTTCCTCTACCTCTTCCTCCTCTTCTTCTTCCTCCTCTTCTTCCTCCTCCTCCTCTTCTTCTTCTTCTTCTTCTTCTTCTTCTTCTTCTTCTTCTTCTTCTTCTTCTTCTTCTTCTTCTTCTTCTTCTTCTTCTTCTTCTTCTTCTTCTTCTTCTTCTTCTTCTTCTTCTTCTTCTTCTTCTGCTGCTGCTGCTGCTACTTCTTCTGCTTCTTGATTTGTTGACCTTATATGGAGGTGGTCCCATGAAACTAAGTGGCATGTGGGGGAGAGCATCTTGGTTGGCTAAGTTGCTTCAGAATACGAGCTTACAACTTTCTTTTTGTATTTTGTAATTCATCTGAACCACTGCTGAACAGTGCACCATTGAAGCAGGCCTGGGAGGCCTTGTAAAAGAATTACTCCAAATTATCTCACTTCATTCTGAAGTTCCCTGAAACTTGCTCCTGTTGCTTCCCTCTTGACACTTGCCAGTTTAACAGTAAGTGCTTTGTTGGACACTACAGTTCTATGAACTTTCTTTCCTTATCAGAGAGAACCTAGAACCCCAGCAATAACTGTGCTGTCAAAAATGTCATTATCTTTTGAGAAACATGGAGAAGTCTCTGAGCATTCTGGTAGAAAGAAAGTTCATAAACATTTATTATATACTTACCATGTGCTAAGCACTGTGGTTAGTGCTGGGGATACACATGCCATCAAAAAGAAAGATGGCCCTTGCCCCCAAGGGGCTTACGTCTTCACGAATTAAGACAATATAATATTCAGGAACTGAAAAGGTGGGTGATACATGGTTAAGGCATTCAAGTGGGAATCCCAGAAAATCAGAAACATAGTCAGGAGTTGAATGAAGGTTGGCTGATCTGGATTCTTGATCAAAATAGAGGTCCCATTTGGAATGCTTGATATTATTTTACTGTAGTTCAGTCAAGAGAGACAGAGACAAAGAAATGGAGAAAGAAAGACAGAGAAAAAGAGAGACAGGCTCAGACCCAGAGAGATAGAGAGACAGAGAAAGACAGAGGCAGAGAGAGACAGAGAAAGAAGAAGAGAAGAGAAGAGAAAAAGGAAGGAGAAGAGAGAAGGAAGGAAAAATAACTAATATTTATATAGCACTTACTATATGTCAGACACTGTGCTAAGTATACAATTATTCTTTCATCTCGTTCTCATTTTAAAGATGAGGAAACTGAGGCAAAGATGCTGATTGACCTGCCCAAAGTCACACAACTAATGAGAATTTGAGGCTGGATTTCAATTCAATGTGAGAATAGGGATCAACAAATAGTTTGAGGCAGGATAGGTAATTAAATCTATAGCAACCTTGTTTGAGGAGAGACATGTTATAAGATCTGATAGGGAGAGACCCTTGGCCCTCTGTCTCTGGACATTTTCTCTGACTGTCTCAGACACTTATTAGCTGTATGACCCCAAGCTGTATTAAACTCTGTCTGCCCTTAGTTTCCTCATCTGTAAAATAAAAACAATAATAGCACCTACCTCTCAGGGTTGTTGTTAAGAAAACTAAGATAATATTTGTAAAGCCCTTAACACAGAGCTTGGCACATATTAGGTGCTTAATACATGCTTATTCTCTTCCCACTGAGGTTTTGAGACTTGCATCCTTTTTGAGGGATGGAGATGTATCCATGAAAAGAGGAAAATCAAGAGAAATTGATCTGGAATTAATTTTGTATTTTAAGACACAATATGAATGTTTTAAAACCAAATAAGGCTTGTTTTTTATGTGTTTCCAATGCTTTCCTACAGGACACATACAAAAGTCAGAATAGGAAACATTTGGGGTATCACGTACCCTTCGCTGGTATGCCCCTGGAACTGATTCCTAACTATAAATGTTTGTGCCTTGCTTAGGAGCACCACAAACCACATGGAAAGCAAATCGTATTAAAGCATGGAAAGGCACCCCTCATAGAGGACTGGGGGACGACACCACCCCATGAATGGAGACTCCTTATAATATCAGAGTGCAGCAGGTGGGTGCATGTAGTCCCTGCTGAGAGAACGTAGGCCATCAGGTTACTTCACATTTTAACTAGTTATTCTTAATAACTAAGCACCAAGGTCATTTTTTGGTAACACTTGGCAATCAAAAAGTGTAACTATTTGGGACTAAGGGTTGGAATGGAATTGTTAATCCTTATGGTAAATGGATAGAAATTTTTTGGAGCCATATCACTCCTCCAAATCCTCAATTTTTTTTTTAACAATGGACATTGGAATTCCAAGAGACCATAGAAATCATTTGGTTTAACAGTTTCATCTTAAAGAAGACAGTCTAATCTGGGGAGAGGAAGTAACTTGTCCAAGACCAAAGGACACAAGTCATTAAACTATTTGTCAGGCTAAGCTGAGATAGGGTCAAAGAAATAGAAATGTCAAAATGTTAAAGATGGAGAACTCAAAGCAGAGACTCTTAAACTTTCTTGTGTCATGGAACACTTTGTAGTCTGGTAAAGTCTATAGAGTTCTCAGAGTAATGTTTTGTTTTATTTTTTTATTTTATCTTTCAAAGTAATATTTTAAATGAATTGAACAAAATAGATAAGTTTACAAAAGAAAACCAATTATATTGAAATATAGTTATTAAAATATTTTTAATAGTTTACGGACCCTAGATTCACAACAATTGCCTCAAACCTATCTGGGCCATTGTTTTCATTTTTCAGAAGATGAAACCAAGGCTCGTAGTCAGTAAGAAAAGCCTATATCTCCTAACTCTAATTCAATGCTTTTTCACTTGGCCTAATGGAATTTCATCTTTCTCATGGGGACTAGACCTTCCCATAACTAGGCTTGCCTCATACTATATCAAGGTAGCGTACAGTGTACATGGTAGGCTGTCAAATACCTACCACTCCAGAATCTGGGCTGCCATTATCAGTATTTAATCAGATAAGAAGCCTTTTGAATTACTCAATAAATAGAAGACTTCAGCCTAAGTGCAAAAAGTCCGTGAATGTCATTGTATGAACTGGAGTGACAATGTGACAAGAAGTATATTCCAAGTGGTTGAGGAAACCTGGTCATTCCTTGTGGGGACTTAATAAAAATATTAAGACAGTTCTGGAAGGGAAGAATTTGAACAAGTAATGAACTAGCAAAGAGTATTGCAATCCAAGGACTAAGAAGGAACTGTTTGAGGGTAAGGGCAAGGAGGAAAGTTCTTTGGTTCCAGCCTTGGCTTTCCTCCGTCTCTTACCTTGGATGGAAGGGGATCTTGTGAAGTTCAAAAAGTCAGAATATTTAAACTTTTATAGGTATTCTAGCAGCATTCTCAAGATAGCAATGGTTGGCAAATTTGCCTGCATCAGGAACCAAGGACAGACTGTATACAATGTTATAGCCAGCAAGAAGAAAAATAAAAACAAACAAACAAACAAAAAAACCACTATGGCATACCTAAGGAGAACATACTGAGAACTCTGTCAAGAGAATATCCAAGAGCTATTCCCCATTTGCCATGTATATTTTAAGTCTAAACCTACTTTCTCTTGGACTCTGTATAGACTAGTGGTAGCATGTGTCCCCAACCTTTTGGGGGAATGTTTACATCTCTTGCCCTCCCCACAAATTCCTCAGAACCAACTCTAGGTCACTGAAGGCATAAAGTGATCATTTTTGAGTACTAGATTTTCAGTGTGAGTGTATGGAGAGTAGCCCCAGAGCATCTTTACTACTGAGCAAAAACATCACATTTTTGTTTTGTATTTTGTATTTATGCTTTGTACATGGGTCATGATCAAAAAAAATTTTGAAGCACTTTTTTTCTGCTCAGTACAAGCATCGCACAATAATTAGTCCATCAGTTGGATTAACGGTATTCAATTCGATTCATGGAGCAATTATTAAGGAAGATGATTTTGAGCGAGGTGGCTAGGAATACAAAGACAGAAGTGAAAAACAATCTTCAAGGAGTTTCTTTTCTGCTAAGGGCTACAAATGTTGTTTGTCCTTAGATTTCGAAGAAGAACAATGACACCACTGCTGATGTCTTGACTTTTGGATTAATTAGATTTAAGTGAGGCAGAGTTGCACAAAATCATCAGCTTTGTTATCTCTTCCAGAGTCATTGAAGTCCAGTGGCAAAACAAAAGCTTGGACTACTTGCAATGGCCTGGGATGCAGTGGATAACCTTTGCATCTTTGATGTCTGACCAAACTTTAAGCATGCCACATAATCTGCTTCAGCTGCCTTCATGGTCATTGGAAAGATTTGTTCTCATCTGCCCCATCTGTCAGGGGAAGTCTTCACATTCGTGGTGCAGACACCCCCCTAATTCTCCAACAGGTCTGAGGCCTGTTACCCTCAGCCTGGTTTAGCCCATCTGCCAGATGGTTTTACTGGGGTGTGGCCGCTGCTACAGTGTCTTGGATCCAAAGGTGAAAGTTGGGTGAAACACGTGGACACCAAAGGTGGGTGAACAGCCCTGAAAAGAGCTCAGCGATGCTTATACCAGAGGTGCTTGTCCTCCTGAACATGCCACATTCCCCAGGGGTTTCAAATAAATGGACAGTGAAGTAAATATATGATAATTTACAGAGGAGGGGAGACAACAACTAATCCCAAAGGACTTTCCATAGGAGTAGCCCTTGAACTAAACTTTGAAGGAAGGTAAGGCTCTTAAGAAGTAAAGATAAGGACAGAGTGCATGCCTACGATGAACTACTTCCTGTGCAAAAGCAAAAAGCACTAGCAGCAATAGAGGAGGATTTTAGCTAGGTGCAGCTAGGTGGTACAATGGAGAGAACCCCTAACTTGGAGTCAGGAAGATCAGAGTTCAAATCCAACCTCAGACACTTATTAGTTGTGTGACCCTGGGCGAGTCACTTTACTTCTCTTTATGTTAGTTTTCTCATGTGTAAAATAGGGATAATAACAGCACCTCCCTCCCAAGTTGTGAAGCATTTAGCATGGTACCGGGCACAGAGTAGACACAATATAAGTTATGATTAATGTTAGTAGTGTTAATAATTACTCTTTTAACCTTTCAAACTAGGGAATGCCACATACTAGAAATATCTATCTATTCTTTAGCTTTTGTGTCTCATTTATCACTCTACTTTCCTCCAGCAAAATTAAAACCAAAGGAAGATTTCTCATTGTATATCATTAGACCCGGAAAGAATGCCCTAGAGATTTTTCTAGTTCATCTAGCCTTTTGTCCCTCTTACCTATTTTAGAAGTGAAGATACAAGGCTGAGGCAGGTTAAGTGACTGCCTAAAGTAACACAATTGTGGATGACTTATATAGAAACTCCCTGGTTCATTGCAGGCCTAGAATTAGAACCAAGATCTCTATCCAACTTTGCAAGTCAAAAGTTCTTGATTATTTCATTTTGTTTCCACTCTAATTATCCGTTTCTAAATATAGGACAATATTTTTCGTGGGATTTGTGGTGAAGAAGGGAAGATAGATGATCCGACTTTCCTGCTTTGGGCACTTCATTAGTTAAATAGAAGCCATTGGATTTTATGGTATTTCTAGGTTTTGGAGTCATGCTTACAAATACCCTGGCTCTTCTGGTTTGTGATTTCAAGCATTCTCACCCGCTTTATACTCCTATCTAAAATTCAGTAACTAACGTACTAGCTTGAAACCTTAATTCCATCATCTTAGCAAGTCCAGGGGGAGTGAAACATAGAACACAGAATCCTAGGGGATAGTAATTTCATATGAGTTGACATAAATAGCAAATTAAAGTCACTGTTGAACAGGGAGAGTTAAAAGAACATTTATTATAGGATCATAAGTTCAGAGCTTGAAGGGACCTTGAAAGTTCTCTAGTTCAACCCCCTGCATTCTTCAGTCTTAAAGCTGAGGCCAAAAGAGGGGAAGTAATTTGCTAATGGTTACACTTCCAGTAAGAGGACAGAATCAGGATTCATAACCAGATCCTCTGGTTCTGTATCCAGGGGTCTGGTCACTGGCCTACACTTTGAACAAGCAAAATATTGGCAGGGGACTGAGGGCACTCAAGTCTCTTCCTAGCTCACCTCTGTGGGCTTAAGTACTCCCGTTAGGAAAATGAAGGGTTCATGCAGGGATCTTCTAAGGTACTTTCCAGTTCTAATGGACTGTGACTTTTTAAAGTCTATTTCTAAATCCCTACAAACATCCCAATGTCAATTTACTCAAACATGAAAACATTGCCAAAGAGTTTAGGTGGCTGGCACTGTTACAAAAGAAAATTCAGATTGATTTAAGTTTTCATTTTTTTGGCCATATGGTTTGGCATCATGTAGAGCCCCCAAAAGGCAGAATAACAAAATAACTAATCATGGGGAGGTGTCTAACTAGCCATGGATGGAATAAACTTAAAAATTAAAAAATTAAAATAAAAAAAAACCAATCTAACTTTCCCAAAGTGACAGAAGTTAGTATTTGGATCACCTATGACTCCCCCAGAGGTGACCAACAATCCAACATCATAGAGAATAATAATTGTTTCACACCACAATTTTTTCCAGGAAAGGATGGGATGGGGGGAGAGAGAGACAGAGACAGAGAGACAACAAGAGAGAAACAGAGACAGACACACACACAGAATCTTAGCATAAACTATATGTGTATGTATATGAATATATATGAATTAGGGAGGGTTCAATGAATTCTATTATCACTCTATTAAAATTTTTATTTAGTCCTCTTGGGGGTATTGTTCCCTCACACTGACCTCACTAATTCAGGTTGTTATCATGTCTACTTTTCATCGAGTTCATCTAAAACAGATTCCCCACTTAACTTCATTTGTAATAAAGACAGTCACTATCATTTAATCTGCAGATATAATTATAGTCTGCCAAATACATAAACTTCTTTTTTGGTACAATATTTTAGAAGAAAAATTACTTCCTCAATTCCCCCTGGACATGCATTATGCATAAAACTAATAGATGATGAAACAAAGAAATCACGTTGGACATCTATCTTCTGTACTTTTACAGCCCATCATATATTATTTAAATGAAATGGCTTGTGAGTTTCTGGGTCACTTGAGCAACAAGATAGCAGACTAAACATTTTCTCCAATCACAAGGACCTCTTAAACTTCTCCAGAACAGAAATTATATGCCAAAGATAATTCAATTTAAGCTGTTTCCATGATCTAGGACACCCCAAATCCAAAAGAAAGAAAAAAAAGATGTCCCCCTCAAACTCAAGAACTGATATTCAATGACCCTGAGCTCTCTCAGCAACTCTCCTCAACCTTTCATGCTAATGGCAGCAAGACTGCACTATCAGACCCAAGGACATGACACAGGCTTACGTCAAAACCCACCACTATACCTCATTTCTTTCTCCCTCTTTCCAAAGCCATAGACACTTGAGCTCCAGGCAGTAAGAAGTCTGCTCGGGCATCAATAGTGAGCTTGACCATAGCCCATCAGAAGTAAAAGCTTGATGGGGTCAAATAAGCACCAGTTCTAGAAAAAGCAGGCTCTGCCAGTGCTGGGGAAAGCAGCCTTAGCTAGTGCCAGGGAAAGTAGGCTCTAAACTGCCAGTGCCAGGCTAGATAACTGAGAAACAGAGGTAGTAAAACAAGACACCAGGACAGGATACCATGCATGTGGGGAACTGTGGAGTCCTCCATAATGCTTGAGGGAAAGAGCATAGGATCCAGCTGTGGCTAATCCTGACTACCCAGAATTCACCTGGGGGAAAGAACTAGCCTGGTAGACTGTCAAACATCTTCATGTGAGGAGTCTGATAGACCTTGTGATCTAGCCCCGAAAGAAACAACAAGCTGAGATAAAGGAGTCGGGAAGGGAGTGATAAAGAAAATAAGGGGAAAAAGATAGAAAGTGCCAATGATTTCAGGAAAAAGGAAACTCAAAAACCTTGAACATGAACAGATAATTCAATGGGAAAAATAGTATTAAACAGAAAGAAATATGACCTCTAGATCTAGTAAATTAATTCAGAAATCTATGAATTAAAGCTGCAAAAAAAGGAAAATGTCCCAACATTTGATAGAAAACACTGAGGAATTTAAAAAGCACATGGAACCACAACACACTGCTCCTGAGTGGTTTAAAAGAGAAATGAGAACTATTTGTGCAGAATTTATCTTGCACAATAAAAATAATGAGCAGAAAAAAATTGAGGCCTCCAATGACATGCCTCACCAAAGAAACAAAAGAGAGAACAATAGTTTTGCAAAACAAATGAACAAAAGCAAAGGGTAATCTAGAAGAAGAAATACAAAAAAAAATTTAAGTAACTTTAAAAGAAAACATGCTTATAAATATACCAAATTCGAAGACAGAAAGTACAGAGATAATCTAAGGATCATAGGTCTCACAAAAGAACATGATTATGCACAAAAAACAAAACAAAACAAAACAAAACCTTAACATCATAATAAAAAAAAAGAAAAGAAAAGAATTGCACAGAACTTTGGAACATAGAAAATGAAATTCCTATTGAAAGAATTCACAGATTGCCTCTAGGGAGAAAAAAAAACAAAAACTCAACTACACAAAGGCTTCAAATTCCAAGACACATAGTAGCAAAAGTTAACATTTTAATTCAGAAACAAGTTCTGTAAATTATCAGGAGAAAGACATGTCAGAGCTATGAGTTGAAACCAGATCCTCCTGACCCTATCTATTATACCACATTTCCTTATAAAGCCTTCAATATAAGCTAGTTTTTAAGCCACGAAGATATGGGTTCAAGTCCCACCGCTGACACATACTGACTGTGTGATCCTGGGCAAGTCATTTGACTTCTCAGTCCTCTAGGAAAACCTCTGTGACTCTAAGTAGCAAAGAAGGTATATATTTGCATTGGTAAACAGAGTTTCCCTACCTAGAAATTCCCTGTACCAGTGAAAGCACAGGCCCAGTATTTATCTGTAATTCTACTACTAATGACAATGCAAAGTTGATCATGACAAAAACAAACGACAATAATGAAAGTTCTTAGAAAAGTGCATTGAAAATTCAGAGAACCAAGCAATCAAGATCTGAGTTTGTTTAGCTATTAGACAGATTTAGTTGATAATCACATAATCACATTGCTACAATACATTTGATACAAAACATGACACTGATTTTTATTTACTTTAGATTTCCTTAGTGGTTTTGTGCCTTAGTGGTTTGTATACAGTACTGCAAACTTAAAATGCCATAGATATCCAGGATTGTTTATGGTTATTTTCCTTTTGCCTTATCCTTTTAATTAAAGAAGTCATATGGTTTGTATTATTGTGCATGTAAGAATAATAGCTGCTTCCATATTTCCATCAAGAACCAATGTATTTATCCAGTTAATTTATTTACAAAGGATTGCTTAAAATTCTATATCTCTATAATGAAATAATGCTGTTTCTCTTTCATCCTTTTTTTTGGAGGGGGAAGGCAAAGCAGTTGGGGTTAAGTGACTTGCCCAAGGTCACATAGCTAGTAAGTGTGTCAACTGTCTGAGGCTGGATTTGAACTCAGGTCCTCCTGACTCCAGGGCTGGTGCCTCTACTCTGCACCACCTAGCTGCCCCCAATCTTTCATTTTTATGAAAGATTATTCTTACAATAGAATGAAACTAGGGAACAATTCAAGGCTCAATAGTTAACATCTTTTTCAATGATCTCAGTGTTGAAATAAAGACATTAAATAAAAACAAAGTAGGCTGGAATTAGTGAGGTTCTTTACTGAATAGAGTATTTAATTGATGATTTTATTTTTTCTATTTCAAAATAGCATGAATAACTTGTATGATATTTATTCTCAAAGCAAATTGTGTCAAAAATAATAGTAATAGGCATAAGATTTGTCTTCCAAACTTAGGTGTAAGAAAGAAATCTATGTTATATAATGCTAAATAATAATGTTTATTTTCCATTTTCTCCCAAGTCTTCTTTTTAAAGAGCTACACTTCAGTTAGTAATCGTTTGAGCTTATAAAATATTTAGCAATAATTTATTCTCTATTTTTGTTTTTATTTATTATTTTGTTATTATTCATAATTTCCCATTCATTCATTTTATATATAAGCATATAAGATGGGGAGGCAGCTAGGTGTTGCAGGGGCTGGATTGTTGGGCCTAGAGTCAGGAAAATTCATCCTGTTGAGCTCAAATCTGTTCTCAGATGCTTACTATCTATGTGACCCTGGGCAAGTCACTTCACCCTGTTTGCCTCTGTTCCTCATCCATAAAATGAGCTAGAGAAGGAAATGGCAAATTACTCCAGTATCTTTGCCAAGAAAACACCAAATGGGGTCAGGAAGAGTCAGACATGACTGAAATAACTGAACAATTTAAGATGAGGTCTAGATCTATGATTTCATTGGCATAGGGAACTTCTGAATGAGTAATACCCTCTACCAACAGGTCTTTACCTTCTGTACAACTTAGATACTTTAAACAGCTGCCTAGAGTACTGGGGTCAAATTCAAATAGAAATTGGGTGGTGGGGGGGTGTGGTACTACTAATGAATACACAAGGATGCCTGTAGGCTACATATTTACTTAGTTTTAAAATGTAATATTATTTGTGGATTGTTGTCTTTTTATTTATTTTGTTAAACATTTTCCAATTATATTTTAATTTGGTTTAGGCTTCATTTAGGCCACATCTGTGGGCCATGTGTTTGACACCTCTGGCTGAGAACACTGAGAAATTAAGTGATTTGTCAAAGGCAGAATTTGAACCCAAGCCTTCCTGGGTTCAGGGACAAGATATCCACTAATCCAAAACTGCCTCTAAGCTCATGCAGATATCATGAAATTTATTGTAGAAGTCCTGTAGTATCCTTGGGCCTAAGGCAATGAGCACAATGCCATTCAAGATAGAAAAATCTGGGTGACTCTAGTTTCTATCAGAAATCCTTCCTCCATCTGGACTGTGCATGTGACATCTTGCATTCACCTTATTGTTTTGTTCATTGCTTAAATTGACAACCAGAGAATGGATGAATAAAACTATCTCCATGGTCACAATTGTCAAGGAAGCATGTATTATTAATGACTTCTAAGAGACTGGCCTAACAATGCATACAAGAAAAACAAAATGGCTGAAGAATGCCTATTGTCCAGACATTCAAATGAATGGCAAATCCATTAAATTAGTCTAGATCTCTCCGAGACAGTGCTTCCGACAGACAATGAACTTGCCTTGAGATTGAATAGAAGGAATGGAATGAGCCGCACTGCATGTGGGAAATGGTGCAGTGTTTTTAATGATGCCAAACTGTCTCGTGCCCCCCCCCCACACACAAACAAATACACACACACACAAAACAAAAGGTAAAGATGAGAAGACTCTTCGTGTGACTATAGTCACTCCACCCTGATTAAGCAGCCTGTAGTCTCTGAAAAACGGGAAATGGACAAAACATGCTCAATGACTTATCGGCATGTTTTAGAAAAGTTCACTGCATTTGAGTTGTGATCTCACCAATGAGGATATTCCCTCCAGTAGCTGCGAATACAGCCATCCGTGCCTGCTTTTCCTGTGAAACTTTCATCTGTGTTCTCCCATAAGTTCATCACAAAGGATCCACCCACTCTTCTAGGGGCCTTTTTCACATTTTTCTAACATTTAGAAGATACCGATGAAATGTACAGGCTGAGGAAAAGCAGTTGTCAAAAAGAGGAAGTTAAAAGACCTAGGAAAACACCTTAGCTAGAGGTGGAAACAGCAGGTAATCCTAGAAACTCTCATTGCATTACAACAAATGTTTATTCCCTATCCCCTTTCTTTATGTAATTCTAAGGTGGATATGTCCACAGAGACTTTATTTGATTAACTTTTCCATACTGACATCAAATGGAGTGTAAAACAAAATTATATTTTTCATAGTTGTATGAAATGTTTATAGGGTAAGAGAGGCCCTATGCAGAATTCAAATTATAGAATAGCCATTTATGGTGACCTTTTCTAAATGTTGCTGTCCTTTAATAACACTATGTTAATTGCACTCAGTCTTATAAGATCACTTCAGAACCATCATATAGCCACAGTTAAAATCATAGCTATTTGAAAGGGATGTGAAAATTTTTCACATTTATTTATTAGAGACATATTTGTGAAGTAAAATTTTTGTTAACTTAAGTGAGGTCCTAATCCTCCTTTTCAAATGTCAGCATGAGAAAAGGTTGACTAAACTCAGATACCTATTATAAAAGTGAATATGTAAATATAAGTCAATATAATAATGTTATATATAAGTAAAAGTAAATATAACAAATATAAGTGAAATATGTAAATATAATTGTGGAAAATCAAAGAAAAAATTCTGCAATGTCAAGCACTAATATGTATAGTGAAGCATTACTTGAGGCAGGAGAGAGTAGTCCAAACAGAATTTAGAGTTAACTTATAAATGCAACTTCTCCTCTAGACTTTATATGTGCTAATTGACCTTTCCTTTTCAAATGCAACCTCTGTTAAATTGTAATATTTTGGCAGTATTCTTGAATATTCTTCCATTGTGTTGAAATTTTTAAAGGGTCAATTTTTTTGTAGGAAATCCATTTTAATATGCCTTTGATTATAGTTTTTCAGAATCTCCAATATCTTAGGGTAAAGATAATTAATTTTTATTTTATTTGTCCTCTTTGCCAAATTGAGATTGGGATACAATAATTCTAAATTACCTCATCTCTTTGTTTTTTCATGACAATCAAGGGGAGAAACTGAAAAAAACATTTTTATAGTGAGATACATTTCTTTAAGTTCTCAAAATCTTAAATTTTGTGGGGGAATGACTTCTTAAAAAATTTAATTCAAATGTTTGGAGGTGTGTGAGCTTCACCTCCATTAACAATTAATATTCAACATTTAATTTTATTTAATGTTTTCCACAGTCACGATGAATAAAACAAGGAACCAATATTGAAATAAATAGCTTTCTTCAGAAATGTGAACCGTTCAAAAACCATGTGAATGAGAATCCCAAAAAACATATCTTTAGTAGAGTTTGTTTTGGTTTTGGTTTTGGCTGAGAGAAATTTTGCATCTTAATAATGGTTTTCAGTCAGATTTTGATAGGGAAAAGTTGCAGAGACTTAGGAAAGTGGTTAACATTTGATCCTATTCACCGTTCAATTGAAACTATACCAACATTTTGGTGTGTCATGATAATATCAAATTGAAACAACAGCAACAGCTGAAAAGTCAATTTCAATTAAGAGAAAGTATATATTTTAGAATATTCAAGAAGCAGAATTTTATGTCTGATCATACATAAGATTACTATTATTTAACTAAATAAGTAAAATAATTTTGTCACTAAGATATTCTAATTAAATTTAATTAAATTATTTATTCACTCAGCACTTACTATGTAAAAGGCAACATATTTGGAGTTAGACAATCATCCAGACCAATATCTTCATTTTATTTGCCCAGGATTACATAGTAAGTGCAGAAATGGAATTGAACTCAGGTCCTCTGATTGCAGAACTGATACCCTTTCTATTACACCACATTCATTCAGTTATTTCAGTCATGTTTGAATCCATGAACCCATTGGGGGTTTTCTTGGCAAAGATACTGGGATGGTTTGCCATTTCCTTCTCTAGCCCATTTTATAGATGAGGAAACTATGACTTAACCAGGGTCACACAGCTAGTAAGTTTCTGAGAGGCCAGATTTGAACTCAGGAAGAGAAGACTAGCTGACTCTAGGCCACTGATCCACCTGGCTGGTCCCATTACACCACAGGTCATCCATCTACACATAAAGCCTGCTCTGAAGGAACTTGAAATTATATTGGGGAAAGGACATGTTTATAAATAAGCTATAAGAATGAGTGTGATAATGGCAAGGAAAAGTCCTAGGCAAATTTTCTTTAAAATTCATTGAAGTTCTTTGTTTTTATATTGCCTTCATTTCCCAATAAAGTCTTCCTAGATCCCTCAGCCAGAGGGCCATCCCTTATGAAAAGTAATTTTAAAAGAGAAACAAAAGCAAATAAACACAACTAAGCAAAACATCAGCCTAGTCTAAGTATTACAGTGTTACACATCCCAAATTTCTTACCTTTCCAAAAAAGGGATAGAAGGAATTTCTCATTTCTTCTTCAAGGCCAAGTTCAGTCTTAAATAGCATTACGTTTATTTATTTTTTATTCTTTACATTGCTGTAGTCACTGCATATATTGTTTTCATAGTTTTGCTTACTTCAATTTGTATCAGTTCTTAAAAGTCTTCCTATGTTTTTCTATATTGTTCATATTCATCATGTCTATGATGAATGGGCTATAATGTATAGCTCAGTAAATGTACAAAGAAATTGCAGTACAATTTCTTTAGCCATTCCCCAATCAATAGGCATATGCTTTGTGTTTAGTTCTTTACTTCAAAATTGTTGCTATAATATTTTATGGTACATTGGTCCCTCCTTTCTATCTTTGATCTCCTTGGGGTTTATGCCCTGATTCAGTAGCATCTTTGGGCCACATGGTATGAACATTTTAGTTACTTTCTTAGGATAATTCCAGATTGTTTTCCAGAAGGTTTCCAGAAAAATTCATACAAAAATTTCCATGAGAAGGAAGAAATCATTTTCATATGGAAAGGTAAGTGAAATTTTCATGGACTCGATACTGTAGAAAGGATGCTGGATTGTGAATGACAGAGGTATTTGCTACCCCTATGAACCTGAGCATTTTATCTCATACCTTCAGGTCTCAGTTTCCTCATGTATAAAATGAGGGTGTAGGGCGGCCAGGTGGCGCAATGAGTAAGAGCACCTGCCCCAGAGTCGGGATGACCTGGGATCGAATCTGGGCTCAGATACTTAGCACCACACCCAGAAATAACTGGCCTGGTAATCTTGAGCAAGTTACTTAACCCCAATTCCTTTAAAAAATAAAAATAAAAAAAATAAAATGAGGGTGTTGAACTAGATGGTTTCTAAGGTCCCTTCCAAGTGTAAACCTAGAAGCTGAACTGGGCATCAAAGGAAGAGGATAATTTCAACAGACAGAGAAAATGTCAGGTGTTATAATCATCAGAGTGCTGAAGTTGATATCACAATAACTTGGGTTCAAAACCACCTTCTAGCAATGATTTAATTCAGTGAACATGGGCAAGTTCTATGAGTCTCAGTTTTTTCATCTGAAAAACAGGGGATATTAATACCTTTAGTAGTCTGCTTCAAAATGGTTATATAATAAGGCACCATAATGTAAAAGTCATTAATAATGTAAATAGCCTAATAATTACAATAATCCATAATGAGACACTATCATTTAAAGTCATTTACAATAATGTAAAAGACACTTTAGCGAGTTATATAAAGTCAATCATTATTAGCATTATGGAAGGAATCTCTCCCAGGTCTGAGGGTGCAGAATAAGTCAAAACACCGATAAAAGTGAGGGAAAACAAAAACTGGAGCCTAGAGGTTGGTGAAATTTTTTTGGGGGGGGAAGGAACAAATAATACATACAGAAGAGTAATATGAGATAAGAATACTTAGGAGAGAAAAAGAAAAACAAGAGAAAATTCTTCAGGTAAACGTGCAGGTTATGTGGTTTCCAATGCCACACAATATGAAGTAAAGACAACATGGCATAGAGGAGAGAGTCAGAAAAAAATTAGATTCAAGTACCACTTCAAATGCTTACAAGTTGAGTGATATCAGAAAAATCATATTTCTGTGCCTCAGTTTCTTCCTCTGCAAAATGAGAAGGTGTGACTTTTTTTCCTATCTGGCAGAGGCATCAGACGCTGTGGTAAACAACACTCCAGATCAGATTAAAATGTAATTGGGAAATATTTAGCAAATTGAATAAAGATACAATTAAACATAGATAATATTAATATGTGGTTTTCCAAATCAATATGCAACCCACAGGGATCCTTATGTATAGTATAGTGGTCCTTGTTTCTAATTGAATTTGACAACACCTCTCTAAGGTAATAATAATAACAACCTTTAAGTAACACTTTAATTTTTGCAAAGAACTTTATTTAGGTTATTTAATTTTATCCCCTCCAAGAACCCTGAGAAGTAGGTGGCATCCCCATTTTACAGAGGAGGAAACTGAGGCAAAAAGAAAATCACTTGACTTGCATAGTTAAGTGTCAAAGGCAGAATATGAGCTCAGATCTTCCTGCCTCCAAGTACTATATCCACTGTGCCAGCTGGGTCTCTCTTAGCTATAAATATATGATCCTAGAAGTATGAATCAAATAAGATAGATGCAAAAAAGAAGTTGACTGACCATTCTGATGCAAGAAAATATTTGAGAAAAGGGATGGGAAATGCATTTCCAAATTTAGAACCTGCTCTACATTCATGGAATCAAGTTTTTAAACTAAACTCAGGCCCCTTAGACTTTTGAGTTCATTTGCTCTTGGCAAAATATAGCTTCCTATTTTTGAAGACAAAAACTTCCTTAATTTTTTTTCAAAGCTCTTAGTATGTAACTTTTTAATGATTTAAGCACAAACAAATCAAAAATCTATGGACTGACTTCCCATCCAAGCACACGAGGTTCAGAATTAAAGGAAAACCTACATAAGCAAATGTATTGGGTGTTTTATTGAACCTTAGAGCAAATTGAAAATGGTTTGGGCTAGAAAATAAACCAAAACTTTGGCCAGCAGTGCTGATCCCTAAGTAAAACAAAACAGTATGATTCTGAAAATATATTTGTGCATCTAACCTAAGAGACTGCAACAGCTAACAAGGAACTCTTTAGACCCCTTCAGGAAATTCTGTGGTTACAGACAAGGCTTCCATAAATACATTGCTCTGCATGCTACTCAGAAAACAACCTCATCTACTCCAACTTGTCCTCCGGCTCCCCCACCTCCTCACTCCCCGGCCGCATCTTTACAACCACAAATATATAAATATACAGAGAGAAAGGATTCATCGTCATTAATGTCTTCTATCTAAAAGTGGAATGAGCTGCCTTAAGAGGCAGTGAGCTTCTCATCACTGAAGATTTTTGTCATAGAAAACACATGTCTGTAGGGGTGATTGTTCACATAGCAATTGTATGAGATTACTTCATTGGATGCTCTCCTACCCATCCCCAGCTTTGGGATACTAAGATAGGGATCTTAATGCAAAGGAAGATTGTACCTTGAACTGGCCCTAGGTAATACTGTGACATACTAATAAAAACCACTAACATTTATTTATATAGCACCTGACTTTACAAATGGCTTTTCATGTATTATCTCATTTAATTCTCACAACAAACCTAGGAGATAGATGTAGTTATTTTTCCAGTTTTACAAATGAAGAAACTGAAGCAAAGAGGTATTATGTGATACAGTAGAAAAAATGCTGGGCCTAAAATAAGGAAGACATGATTTCAAATTTAACCTCAGACACTTACTAGTTCTGTGACCTTGAACAAAAGATTTAACCTCTTTTTGTCTCATTTTCCTCAATTGTAAAATAGGGACAATAATAGACCTACCTCCCAGGATTGTTGTGAGGATCAAATGCAATAATATTTGTAAAGCACTTAGAAAAGTGACTATTGTAGCCTCTATATAAATGCTAATTGTTGTTGTAATTGTTGTTATATGCTTCTCCCAGGATCATCCAGTTGGTAAATGTCTTCTATGCAACATAACTAAAGTGAAAATGTGTTTAATAGGAATGTATGTGTAAAACCCATATCAGATTGCAAGCTGTCTTGAGAAGGGAGGGAAGAGGAAGGGGGAGAAAATTTAAAACTTATGGAAGTGAATTTTGAAACTGAATAATTTAAGAAAAATACATTAAAACACACACACACAAGACTTGGGTTAGAATCCTGCTTTATAACCTTACTGCTTCGCTGAGCCTGGGAAAGTCACTTAATCTCTGTCAGTCTCAGTTTCATCTTCTATAAAATGGGGTTAATGATATCACCTACTGTAGAAGGTAGTTCTAAGGATCAAATAAAATTTTATTTATATATTTCAATTCATAAATCTTAAGGTGCTATATAAATTTAGCAGTTAAACTACAAGCTATTATATTATTATAAGTGAGGCACTTAAAAGTAAAATTTTATATAAATGCTAACTTTTTTTGCCAGACCTATGATTTCACTGGTATAGGAAAAATCTTTGTAGAGAGCGTCTATTAACATGGATTAGCACTGTCTTTGAGCAGGGGTTCTTAACATGGCATCCATAGACTTGTTTTTTAAAAACATTTTGAAAACTCTATCTCAAATAAATGTTTCCCTTTGTAATCTTGTGTATTTTATTTTATTCAGTTTTTTTTAAACTTAAAACCATTTTAAACATTATTTAAAAATATAATCTAAGAAGAGGTCCATAGGCTTCATGAGACTGCACAAAAATGGTTAAGAATCCCTGTCTTACAATGAAGCAACATCATTACTAAACATATATGCACCAAGTGGTAGAGCATCCAAATTCTTTTTTTTTTTGCCTTTTGGAGGGCAATTGGGGTTAAGTAACTTGCCCAAGGTTACATGGCTAGTTTTTTTGTGTGTGTGGGTGTTAAGTGTCTGAGGCCAGAACTGAACTTGGGTCCTCGACTCAGAGGCTGGCGCTTTACTCACTGAGCCACCTAGCAGCCCCATCCAGATTCTTAGAGGAGAAGTTAAGGGAGTTAGAGGAAGAAATAGATAGCAAAAACTCTATTAGTGGTGGACCTCAACCTCCCCCTCTCTGAACTTGGTAAATCCAACCTCAAGATAAACAAGGAAGAAGTTAAGGAGGTGAATAGAATTTTAGAGAAGGTAAATATAATAGACCCCTAGAGAAAATTGAAGGGGGATAAAAAGAACCCCTGTTTTAGAGAATTTGCTAGGGCACTGAAATATTGTGGTAGCTATTATTATTAAATTCAATCTTATTACAAGAAATTTAGATAAATCTATTTAATGAAGTTATGATAACTAACATCAAGTGAGGTATAAAATAGGGATATGTATGCTAGCCAAAGTTATTAGCTACTATCCTGGAATATTAGCTACTATTCATTGGAGAGTTAGCATGAGAGAGGGTTAATATTAAGTCATTTGCTTCAATCTCAGGACCAGTAAAGCACTTTTTAAATGAGAATTGAGATCTATCTACCCAGACACTGAAGTGGATTTGGGATTCCCATATTATTCCACTCCCATAAATTAACTATGAGGATACACCTAACCCATTGAAAATCTTCCTCAACTTCTCTTGACATACAGCAATGCCAGTGGAGATCTATAATCATGTGAAATAATTGGGCCTATCCACAGGGGATACTACCCCCCCAAAAACAAGAAAAACCCCTTAAGTGAATGAAGAATGCCTAGTGTCTACTATGCTACTCAGTGTTAGATAAGGATAACCCATTGATTAATACAGTAGTATATTTTTTTCTTGAACAACCATTGAAAACTGGAAGCAAGTTGGAAAAGTAGATGGAATTTCCTTTAATTTTCTTTGAGAAATAAGAGCTTTCTATATCCCCAAAAATCTACCTAAAATTTTAACATTAATGTTCTTTCTGTAACATTCTATGAATATGAATCATGGAACAATGAAGTCTCCAGAGAGGTGGAGTTGAGTATCACTCATATAGAAATGGAAAGACGCCTGGTGGCCATGAATAGGATGCAACACATTATTAACAAGGAATTATATAGGAGAAATGGTGCAAACAAGATTTTATTAAAGAAATAAATAATTCAAAAGTCCTTAACTCAGTGCCTGGCATACAGTCCATGCTTCATAAACGCTCATAGACTTAACTTTAAAGGTGAGCTTGCCTTTAAAGAGAAGATAGTTTTGCCACAGAGGAATGGATAGTTTTTAAGTCCCCCAGCACATTGAATGGACTGCAATGGCAAATCTAAAGGAGACCATGGACCAAAGTCCAAAGGTTGGTGGCATAGTAACAGGCATTGATGGGGTCCTATCTGAATCACTGAAGAGAATGTTCACATCAATGAGAACAGAGATTCATTGGATTGTTGTAGTTATTTGAATCAATTTTGCCTATTGACAATTTTTTTGGATCCTGACTCTGTCATTCAACATGTTAATTATACTTCCCAGCTTTGTGTTACCTACATATTTGGCAAACATGTTACCTATGTCTTTATCCAAGTCATTAATTTTTTTAAAAAGTTAAACAGCATAGATCCCTGAAGACTACAATGGAAATCACCTTTCAAATTGATGTTAAACTATCAATCATTATTCTTTGACTCTGACCATTCAACTAGTTCTTAACACATCTAACCATCCTATCATTTCATCCTATGTCTTTCCATTTTGTCTATAGATATATATCATAAATAATTCTGTCTAATATTTTGCTAAAATGTAGATGAATTTCACTAAGCGTATTCTCCTAATCTGTCTATTTTAAAGAGGGTATAACAGGGTTACCAGTCTGGTCCTATGATTTCAGAACTGTATGGAACTATTTCTATTGAGGATATTCCAATGCACAATTATAATTGTTCTGTGATTTTAAAATTCTAAGTTAAATGGTTTATCTAATGTCACACCATCAGTAATGGAAATGAAAAGACACTTAGTAGGCATGAATTTGTTGCAAAAACTTATAGACAAGGAATTATGCAGAAGTGTTACAAAAGATGGCAACAAAGAAATAGATGATTAGAAAAATAATAGGCAGGTCACAAGGGAATAACTAATGGGATATAGTCTCTCCTTGTGGCAATAAATAGCTGCTATAATGCATACTATTAGCTCTAGACTTGAAACCTTAATTCTATCAAAAATAAATAAAATGAATTTATTCTGATGGCCTGTTCCTCTGAAATGAAAATGGACTTGAGTCCTTTGGTTAAGAGAAGGTTTAACATTTATGTGCAACTTTACCCATAGGACCTATGTTAATTACAAGAAGAAAAAAAAAAGAAAAGATCTGCGTGCATAGGAAGAAGTTTATTAACATGGGTTATTTTACCAACTGCCAATGTCATTTTTTTGGCTTTCATATCACACTCTTGACTCATTCTGATAGCCCAGTAAACCCCTCTCTCTACCCTGGAGATTAAGAGATGGGGGTTGGTGTGTTTTTCCAAGCATCCCAAGTTGGAACTTGAAATGCATTTCCCAAAGAAACTTTATTCCACATGGTGGTTTCAATCTATAGGACTATGAGTGTGATACTATATTTCACTTACATTATGGGCTTAAAAGAGTCTTGTGGGCTGGCCAGGGAACCTAACCACTGTGTTGAACATTGTTTCTCTGGGAAACTGATTGAACATGTTACTTTTTGGAGCATAACTAACTTGGGCCTGCCTCCTAAATGGTGTCCCTGGCTCCCGTCTCCACCAAATTATTCTCTACAAAACACTAATCTCACCATACCACTCTTTTGCCCAGAAACCTCCAGTGGCTTTCCATTCATTGACTTACGGAATAATATTCAGAATTCTCTCCTTAATATTTGTATCCTTCCATAATCTTGCTATCTTCTCCCCAAAGATAACCCTTGGCTTTAGCCAAGTCAGTCTCCTTACTATTTTCTGATTCACAGCCTTTGCTTATGTCATTCTCCTCATTTCAAATGCCCACCCCCACCCCCGGTGGCTATCCAGATCTTAAGCTGTCCTTCATAACTAAGATCAAGTTGTATTTATCCATGAAACCCTTCCCAATCATTTTAGTCCACAGTAATCTTCCCTTCTCTATATTCCTAAAGGCCTTATAATATGTATTATTCATTCTTCCCACTTAATTATATGCTGCCTTACATTGTTACTTAACCATTTCATGTATGCAGATATTCTGTCCATCTATGTTACAGGATCCATAAGGACAAGATTGTAATATCCTTTGTGCCTCCAAATTTTTTTTATAGTCATGTACAAAGCAGGTGTTTGACATATTCTTGTCAAATACTATTAATTACTTGATGACCTTAGGCAAGTCATTACCCTCTTTGGGTTTCATTTTTTCTCATTTGTAAAATGGGATGATAAATTAAGAGATTTAGAACCAAAATGAACCTCAGAGATAGTGAAATCTAACCCCCTAATTTTTTAAACAGATGAGTCTAATGAAACTAAGAAAGAAAAGGCAGCAACCAATGTGACACTAGTAGGAAGTAGAAGATGTGGGATTCAGATTCAGGCCCTTTGAGTCTAAATCCAATTCTCTTCTGGTTGGTCTCAATGACTCTAAGCTTCCTTCTAATTCTAAATCTATACTTTAATTATATAAATATTTTGAATATTTTTGACACTTAGGGAGCCTAAATTTCTCATTCCCCAATTGATTTATTCATACCCATTCTTCATTTCACTGCTAGCCTTCACAATGAATCTTATCAACAATAATGATAGCAATATATATATATATATATATATATATATAGTCGTTTGATATTTGCAGAGGGAAATACAAATCTTATCTAATTTTATCCTAACAATAACCCTGATAAGTAAATACCATTATTACCTGCCATTTTATAGATGAGGAAACTCAGTCAAACAGAAGTAAAGTGTCTTGTCCAGGGTCACACCGATAGTAGGTGTCTGAAGCCAGATTTAACTCATATCTTCCTGACTCAAGATCTAACACTCTATCCACTGCACCAACTAGCTACTATTAGCCATTATCTCTTCCATTTCAATTGTCATACTTTATTGGAAAGGTCATTTTTTTTCTATCATTCATACTAACCCAAATTTATGTGTGTATATATGTATATATCTATATCTATATCTATATGTGTGTGTATCTGTGTATGTATATATACACACATACATATACCCAGATACACATACATGTATACATTATATACTTATAGATTTCTATGAATATATTATCTACTACCTATAAAGTGTTAGGTGCCATAGTGGATACCAGGAAAACATGATTTCTGCCTACATGGGGATTACTTACAACTCATGGTAGGTACAAAGGTTGTTTGGGTAGGAAGAGCTTGCTTTTGGGATGGGAAAAATTAGGAAAAACAGCATTTAAATTGGGCCTTCAGAGAGGGGTAAGAACTGGACAGTTTCAACTGGGTGGGGGAATGAATGAAATTTGATATTTCTAGAGGAAGGAAGAACATGAGCAAAGTTTAGGGATTTTTTTAAAAGGTCCTATAACTCTTCCTTCCATCTCTTTGACCATATCTGCATTGATATTGCTTGCCTTTTGAGTCTGCCAAAGAAGTGCTCCAAATTAATGTCTTGTCCCACTGAGATTTCAACTATGGAATGTATGTTTGTCAAAGGGAGGGAATGGACACAATTTTCATGGAATGTGGACAGATTAGCCTTTTTATTCTAATTTAATTTCCCACTTCTTGATAGAGATTTCTCTCAGAGGAGAAAGCTCAATCCAAATAGTACTGAAATAATTCTGTTGGATGAAAGAAAACTTGGAAAGTAGTGTAGGTTTCAGGAAGAAAAATTCCTTCTTCTAAGGGGCTATCATCTTTATGTCACCAAATTTAATAATTGAGTGGACAGACCTGTATTTGTACCCTTAAAAATGAGTTAATGTTTATAGCTTTGTCAATCTTAAAATTATTCTAGAAAGATTGGCTCTGAAGGCACTTTTTTCAGACCTGTGATTTCCATGGTGTAGGAATTTTTTTCTCTGTGTGAAAATTGCTTCTACTGATACAATTCAGTAAATAGTTTATAACTTGCAGTTTTAGAGATTTGACTGAAATTCTGAAAAGCTAATCAATTGTTCATGATCAGACAGCTCATAGATGTCAGTGGCAAGACTTTAACCCAGGTCCTCCTGCCTTACAGACTGGTCCTTTCTCTATCCACTATGCCACACTATTGCATTAGTTAATATTTTTGTAATACTGAAGATAGAATAATTTCCCCTTTTAATAAGGAGATTATAGTTATCCTCTTCATGATCCCAAGGCTGGGTTATTATGAAGTGTCCCTTTTAGGATTATTCATGAATGATTTCATTTTACATTGAGGGCAGTATTGACTAGTAAAGAAAATACAGGGATATTTCTAAATAAGGTCTGCTTACTCTCAGGTTCATAAGATTCTTTCAAAATCATCAATGTATATTTTAAAAACTATATTTAACCATCAGGAGGCAATGCTAGCTGTTATATAATACTATTCAACAGGAAGGCTCACACATTGGGTGTTCCCATACTTAACACTGATACTATGCAAATGCATCCCAGTAGGTAAAATTACTGAGAAAGTCTTAAATTTTCTATGATTCTCAGAGGGTAGACAATCTTCTATTTTTCAACTCGGACTTTTTCTTCTTGTCATCTAGAAGTGTGTAAATGTGTATATTTACCTAATTAAAATAATCTCTGAGTCCCAGCTCTATTGGAAAACTCACTATATTCTGATGAACTCTCATCACACGAATTTCCATAGAAACAAACAAGGACATGTTATTAGTATTTGCAGAGCATACCTTTAGGTTAAATTCATTAAGCAAAGAGTATATGAGTAATAATGAAGAGTCATGGAATACCCACTGATTTTTGTATCAGAGGAATACTAGATAATAGAGGTTGTGATTGACAAAGTACAGTGAGCTCTATATGAACACTTTATTATCTTTCAATTATTATGCAATATTGACTCAAAATTCTAGAAATCAATGTAATGTTTCCATATGTGCACAGATTCTCCCAATTCAGTAATGAGAAAAAAATGAAACCAATACTTCATTAATATTCTAATAAAATGTTACATACCTAACTATCACTACTTATAATGATGTATGCCCAGTACCATAAGTAATGTTTAGGCAAACAAATATGATAATAATAGATTCACGGAATTTAGATTTAGAAGTGATATAATCAGCAATATCTTCCAACAGTAAAGGAAGAAGGAAGGAAAGGAAGTTCTTCTGTCACATACCTGATAAGTGATTAACTAGCATCTGCTTCTTAATTTCCAATGAAGGAAAACCACTACTCATTTCCCCACTTTCTTTCTACTTCTGGTTAACTCCAATTTTCAGGGGAAAAACATTAGCATACATCTTCTCCCATATGTTATAGGAATTCAAATTTTTAAGATCTTCCTTACTCCTAGGTTAAGTGAACCTGGAGCCTGTGGTGGGAGACTTGTTTTTCAGGAATGCCCACACCTTGGTGCTTTGTGATTGGGCAGTGGGTCAAGAGGATTGTTACATTCTCTGACCCAGGAGAAGACTATATAATACTTGATGTGAGACTTTGTTTTGGGGCACATTTTGAGAAGTGTTGTGTGATTTGACCAGATGAGACTCTGGGCAGCCATTGAGAGTTCCCCAGCTTTGAAAAACCCAGATGTTGATGCTTCCCTCTCTGGTAATTGTGATTTGGTATGAATGTAATGGTCGGACAGTTGGAGGCCTGTTTGCTTGAATGTTTCTGTCTGTATATTCTGAAGTTCAGGGTGCTGACTTTTTTCCTCTGAACTAGGTAAATGATATATTTGTTTGATTCAAGTAAGATTGTTTACCCATTTTGAGTTGCTTTCCTTTGGAAAAGCAGATCTAAGAACCTGTGTTGGCAGCCACCCTGGGTATGCTGGGGTGCTTGATGCAACACCACATAACAGCCCTTCAAATACTAGGAGACTGTTCTGTGCCTTATGACTTCCCTTTCCCATGATAAACATGTCAATTCCATTTAATTAATCCTCAGATGACATTGATTTAGACCCTTCACTATCTTAGCTGTCTGTCTCTGTATATTCCTAGCCCATAGATGCTCTTTAAAAAAAATTAATAGTTTTTTTTCCAAATTGCTTGTTGAGACAATTTTTTAGCATTAATTTTTTTCACGAAATTTTGAGTTATAAAATTTTCTCCCTCCTCTTTCTAAAATGGTAGCCAATTAGATATAGGTTATACATGGGTTATCATGTGTTAGTCACATTTGTGAAAGAAGAAACAAATCAAAAGGAAAAAAACATGAAAAACAAAATAGTAAGTGAAAAAAGTATGCTTTGATCTGCATTCAGAGTCCATTAATTCTTTCTCTAGATGTGGATAGCATTTTTCTTCCTGATCCTTTATACTTGGCTTGGATTATTATGCTGCTGAGAAGAACTGAGTCATTCATACTTGACCATCACACAATGTTGCTGATAGTGTGTACAGTGTTTTCCTGGTTCTGCTCATTTCACTTTGAGTCAGTTTGTGCAAGTCTTTACAGGTTTTTCTGAAATGTATCTGTTCATCATTTCTTATTGCATGATAGTATTCCATTATATTCACATTATATAATTTGTTCAGCCATTACCCAATTGATGAGCATCCCTTCAATTTTTAATATTTTGCAACTATGAAAAAGGCTGCTGCTATATATATATATATGTATATATATATATATATATATATATATATATAT
>NW_027187460.1:52864170-52873236 GCF_028583685.1 Petaurus breviceps papuanus | reverse complement strand
TATATATATATATATATATATATATATATATATATATATTGCATTTAAAGGTCCTTTTCCCTTTTTAAGATCTCTTTGGCATACAGACCTAGTAGTGTTCATTGGTACCTCAGAGTTGTTTTCAATTTACATTTCTCCAATCAAAAGTGATTTAGAGCACTTCCTCATATACCTAGCTTTGACTTCTTCATATGGAAACTGCTTATTCATATCCTCTGACCATTATCAACTAGGGATGGCTTATATTCTTATAAATTTGACTCACTTCTGTATATATTTGATTAGGCCCTTATAAGAGACACTTGCTGTAAATATTATTTCCCAGATTTCTGTTTTCCTTCTGATCTTGGTTGCAATGGTTTTGTTTGTACTAAAACCTTTCAATTTAATGTGATCAAAATTATCTATTTTACATTTTATAATGTTCCCCATCTCTTGTTTGGTCATGAATTCTTCCCTCCCCATAGACCTGACGGGTAAACTATTCCTTGCATGATGCTCTGATTACCAGAAAGAATGAAAAAAAGATAAACAGTCACCAGAGAAGGAGAGAAACTGAAAGGAGAGGGAAAAGGGCCCTGCTTCTAACTTTTTCACCTACCAGAGAGGAAAGGGCAAAAGATCACAGAAGATAGTGTGGGACTGAAAATCCTGGGTACCCCTCTGTCCTTCCCTCAACTTCATATATAGCCACCTAGAATCTCTATGGCCTGCTCCACAGCTTCCCCTCAGTGTTTACAACAAAATTCTACCTTCTGCATTTAAAGCTCTATCTCTGATTTTGAGAGTCATTGCTAGCGTTACCCTCTTTTAACAAATGAGATCAATTTTTAAACCAAGTAAGTACAATACTGTAGACAACAGAAAGTTACATATTCTACTCTCTGAGTGGACAGATATTTGCAAGCCTGTTAAGCAGATTATTTCATATTAATCCTGGATTTCTACTGTCTAAGCTCCAAGTCAAAGTATGCATGGCTTATTTGCATGTGAGTGGCTGTCATCTCCTTCAAGGAAAGTGTTGTCACAGGAATCACACAGTTCAGTGACTCCAGACCTTTACATCTCATGCTAGCTTTAAAGGCTTGAAACTCCCATCTCAGAATTGCTATATGATCACTTGAGCTAAGTGAAAGGAAGCCAAAATAGAAGAGGCAGTCAGGGACTTAAGGTACAGTCTAACACTCAGCCAGGTAAGCATTTTCTCATTGTCATGGTCTTGTCAGCCTCCATAACTGTTGCTGGGGGATGTGAGGAAGGAGAAATCACCTCCTATCAGGAAGTCCAATGGAGAGCTAGCACTATCCATGCCCAGTGAAGAGGCTGCTTCAAAAGGAGATTGAAACCTAACTCTCCTTGTTCTATATGTCCAAGAGAGCATATAGTTCTTCCCGACCTAGTCACCAATACTTTGCTTCCCCTCACACATACCACCATAACCACACTGCCCCTATCAATAGACACAATCCAGGAGCCTCTTGGGGCACCTCCCTTTATCAAGAAGCCGGATCACACATGTCCCTCCTCCTGGATCCAAAGTATTCATGCCCAGATAGGAAGTTCTCCAAACCACCCTCGCCCTAAACTTGTAATTAGGGGCTCTTGTGTAACGTCTAATGTAAAACTTCCCTACCACTTATTTCTCATCATTCTTTGTTCTCTGGAAAGTGAAGATAGATTTATTAGCTGAATATTGGTTTATATCAAGCCAAACATCATTTTTTCTTTTCTTTAGAACACTTGTTAGTTGATGGTCCACTTTTGTCAGCCTGTTCCCCTACTGAGATAGTGAATGACTATGCTAGAAGAAAAAAAATCACAAAGAATAAAATGCTTTAGAAGAAATCATTTGAAAGCCATCCAAGTTACAAATGCAGTGCTTCCAACTCAACATATGCTACAGGAACAGCATGCTTAACAGTATCCTGTATGTGCATGTGAAATAATATTATTCTTCTGAAGAAGATACTCTGAATGGTGACCAGATGTTCTCCACCACCACAAAGGCTGAAAGAAAAGGAAATTGCAGAAATTTGTTGCAAAGGAGATTTAGGTTATATTAAGTTTTTGCAGATGTTTGAAATATATATTTATATTTATTACTGTATGTTTGTCTGCATTATATGTATATACATACACACATATATTACTATGTATATATGTGTATGTATATATGATATTTGCATGTTTGTGTGTCTAATAGGCAATGTAGCATAGTGGACAGAGAGCCAACCTTTGAGTCAAAAGATTTGGGTTCAAGTCTCACCTTTGACAAATATTGAATATGTAATAGTGCCTCAAGAAACTCTCTAAGTGAACAATTTGCAGAGAAGGTGCTAATCTGCACTGATTGCAAGAGTTTCATAAATCAGTTACATCATAGCTCTAGAACAATTATATGATAGGTAGATAGATAGATAAATAGATAGATAGATATGTGTATTTTTATACTTACTTTCTTAGTATTTTTTTCGGTTCTTATCACTCAAACATACTAAAGAATGCAACCCTCATTCCTAATACCTGTGCTAAAATCCTTTTCCTACCCTTCCTATATCATAGACGGTTTCCTACTGCTGTTGTTTTGTTGCTGTTGTTCGTAATTTTAGATTTGGAGTAAGGGGGTGAGGAGGAAGAATTTCTAACCACTCTCTTAAAATGAAATAGGTTGCCTCAGGAGGTTGGGAATTCCCCCTCAGCAGAGGTCTTCAAATACAAATGACTTCAGGTCATTTGACTTCAGGCTAGATGGTGCTTTGTAGGGTATATTGAAAAGAGACTTATTTAGATATGAATTGAAAAGGATGGTTTCCAAGTTGGCTTCTACTTCTCAATTTTTGTAATTCTTTGCCTCATCCTACCATTATTTTAACCCTGAAGACTTTCCTGTGCACAGTGATAGGGATAGGGCCCCTGTGCAAAGATGAAACTGTCTCTTTCTATTCATTTCTTGGGCTGTTCCCTAAGTCATAGTCATTCCCTTCTCATGGTAATTCTCATCATATCATCATATAGATGAATGATTTGAACAAGTATTAACACAAATATTAGACAAGTATTCCAACATTAGAAAAGCTTTCTCACTTTAAGAATTCATGCAAAATATGGCTAAATACCAGCAGCTACACAGCTTTAATTGTACACGGCCATTTCTGATGCAGGTACCAAAGTATTAACAATTCTCCATATGTTTGATCACACCTGTTGACATTTGTAGGCCAGAAAAAGCACAACTCTGTAGTGCAAGAAGATAGGGAGCTTAGAGGCACTTCTGTCTGCCAAATAGACCAGCTTCATTGCAGAAGGGGACTGGGAAACCTGTGAAGATCATGTTGGACATTAGAATGTATGTTTAGTAACAAGAAAATGTTGTTGGCAGACAATCTCTGGGAGAACAAAACCTCTAGTAACTTAGCAAACAGTGGCAGGAGACAAAGTGAGCCGAGGAGAGGTGAACAGAGTTGGACAATTTGCAGAGACCAGCTCAGTGCTCAACGTGGGAACTCGGCAAGGCATCAAAGGGCAACCATTCTTGACCGGTCAAAAAACAGTTTGTTTTGACTTCTGACATCTTGTTGCTGAGTGAGAAACACCTTTGATCATATAGGAAATTGGAGGAAGTCAGAGCAGCAAAGGCCCAGAAACAGGCCATTGGTTTTGTCAACAGTTTGTGTAAAGAAAGAGATGAACAATATAGGAATGGATTATGAGCTTGTTAGTTGGCACCTTATAAACAATCTCTAGCTACAAAACACAAAAGCTATTGTTTCCTTTTGAGGAGGATAGCAAGAACTCTGTTTGAGCCTACCTGGAGTTCAATGACATGCTCATGGTTGGAAGGTCTATATTTCTGCCTTTTCTGGAGTCCTATTGAATCTATTTTCAAAACCACTCAATCTGGTATTTAGCTATACTGGATGCCCTAATAGTCTAATGTAGCTTTAAGCTATTAAAGCTAAGACTTTTGGGACATCCTATATATTGTTTTCTTCTGTATTTAGTGATTTTGTTAGAACTCAAGCTCTTGAGAACAGAGAAAATTTCTATTTTGTCCTTTAATTACAAGAACCTAGCACAGTGCCTGGCATTTTTAAACCAGTTATTATTTGGTTGGCATAAGGATCTTTTGATAAGTAAACTCTCTCTACCAGCTTGGCATATTGTTGCCAGTTATATACCTATTAATCTTAGAGAGGTTTCTGGAGGACCAGAGAGTTTAAATAACTTGCTCAGGGTCATGACTACAGAATGTGTTAGAGGCATGAATTAAATTAGGGTGCTCTACCCACTAAGCCAAGCTGCCCCTCTGGTACATGGGAGAAACTTAATAAATATTGAATGGTATGTATATGTGCTCTCTCCCACAAAATAAGAACCTTTGCATGAACACTGACCACAGTGTGTTCTCAGTAAGTACTTGGCTGAATTATTAATTATATGGGCTTCTTAGCTATCATAATTTCTTCAGTTAACTACCATTTTTCAGTACCCCAGTGATGTCATTTATCAAAACCATTATATCTACAAAACAAGGTCTGTCTTGCTCCAATCTGTGCTAATCTCCCTGAGTAGTTTCATTTCTAGTCTAGAGGTGCAGGATGTGATTACCCAAGTCTCTCAGTGTTTTATTGCTAATTGAAGCCTACTATTGAGATAGAATCAGGATATCTCATTGATACTTTGAGTCTCAGGATTCCTAACAGTGGGTTATTCTAGTGTGTATGTGTGTGTGTGTGTATTCGTGAGAGTGTGTGTATGTTTTCAGTGTCATTTCAGGATAGGAAATGTCATTCTTTTCACCATTATGCTTTGTTATGTCTTTTATAGTGCAAATGGAAGGACTATGATGTTTTATTCTATGGAATGAGAAAAGAGCTTCTTCATACTCAATCCCTCCTCATGGTAGTCATCATTATATTATCTTATAGAGAGAGCTTGAATATGTCTAAGATGTCATATATTTCCAAGCTCTCTTATTTTATTGAAGTAGAAACTGAGATTCAAGGTAGTTAAATAATTTGTTCAAGGTGATACGGAAAGAAAGTACCATATGTGTTTCCCATTAGATTCTAAGCTCTTTGAGTATTATGACTGAATTTTGCCTCTTTTTATAACCTTAGAATTTAGCACAATGTCTAGTAGGAGCTTAAGAAATGCTTATAAACTAACTAATTAGTAGTATTCCAGGGCCTTTGAATCTAAGGTCAGTGTTCTTTCCACTATAGCACATCATTCCATGTGTAATCCTGGGTAGAGAATACAAAGATATGGATAATGAGCTCAGGAGATGTAATGTGTGCTATCCACACTAGTGACATTGGGGACAATCTAGACTGGTATCCTTTGCAGGATACAAAGTAAGTCTGAGCAAAAAAAGTAACTAAGAAAATACCTAAGGTCTTAATATGCCCAGGAGGCACTATCTTCCAAGTCTGCTACTGTAGCACCAACACAATATTCACAGAGTTGATGGTCGCTGTAAAAATGCCGGCATAGTTATCCACCACAAAATATAACAGAGTCTCCAAATAGAAGCCATAAGCAAAACTTTTATTTGGACACCAGAAAACCAAATCCCATCATGAGAAAGTCAAATACATTATAAAGAAGTTAATACACCATAACACAGCAGGGAGCCACACCATCCTTTAGCATTCCTACAGACAAACACTTACCAGCCTAAATGTCACAGCAGGGGCTAAACACTCACAAGACTAGCTGTCTCCTTGGGTGCATCCTCTCTTTCCCACATCTAGCTGCTCTGACTCTCAGTTTCCTGTGGGCTCTGTTCCACCCTTCAACAAGCTCTTCCTATCACAGGCACCATGTGATTACATTCAGCCTATTAGAGGGCAGGGAAGATCTTTAAATTCCCATTACCATTACAGCAACTTCCCCTAACAGTGGAACAATGACCAGATAAAGGACATAGATATATTTTAATGTTGGCTATAACTTCCCAAGGTAAAAGAGATTTCTCTGGTCATAGAGAAAATCAATAGCTCACCCTTTGATGGCAAAGATCAGCCCTGCTTTTTTACATTAAAAAATTGGAGTCAGGTGGCACAGTGAATAGAGCACTAGCCCTGGAGTCAGGAGGACCTGAGTTCAAATCTGGCCTCAGCCATGTGACCTTGGGCAAGTCACTTAACCCCAATTGCCCTACCTTCCTCCCTCCAAAAAGAAACAAAAACAAAACCCAAAGAAATAATAGTTGTTTCATTCTTTGTACTTACATTCCCAATGCCTAGAACCCTGACTAGAACATAGTATACACTTTAATAAATACTTGCTGAATGATGGGTTGAATGTAAATATTAAGAGAGAATGCTAAAATAGGTGTAGTGATTCTTCTATTCCACCACAGCAAATAACATAGTATCTTCATGTTTTAGCTACTTTTTGTAAATTTAATAACCATTTATGTAATACATGCTATATACAAAGTATTGTGTTAGGTGGTGGTGGACAAAATAAGCAAACATCTGGTCCCTGGCTTCATGGAGTTTATTATTTAGGAAGACACATGCCAATTACTATACAACTCCACTGCAGAACAGAACTGAATAAGATCATGAGAGTTAAAAGTGCTATGCAAAATCTGAGGGAGAGAAATTATTTCAATTTTTAATACAATTTAATATTTCTGTGGATATGTTGTTAAAACAAACATCAAAAGTTAATATAATATATAGGTTAGCTTGTAATTCTGACATTTATAGACCTCATTATCATTATTAAGAGAAAAGTCACAAATTCTAAGGCTGACTCCTTAGAATGATGCTTTTGGTTTCCAAGTGAGTTAATGAGAGTTCCTAGTGAAGATGAATATGATCTTTCTGTATATATTCTGAGTTACCCTCATCATACAAGACAATGATCTATTATATTATATGAAATTAGCAATGGCAGCTAAAGATTGCTTTCAAGATATATCAATTGTAATATGCTAAAGGTTTTTGCAAAGATCCCTACCATGCTTTTAATCAGATGAAGTATAATTTCATGATCCTGAAAAATCAATTAGAAACAGTATTTCATAACTGAATTGGCAGAGAGATTAAGTCTCTTCTAGGAGTTAAAAACTCAGTTATTCTATCCCTTGGCCCCACCCCCATCCAAACATTATTTCTACATGGGGTGGATTCCTTTACCCATATTATCTGCATATCGACACTACTGTCTTTGAATGTGGGTATACTTTAGTCACATCTCAATTGCTATAAACAGTGATTGGCTTGGGCTGATGCAATGGAGCACATTGGGGAGTTGTAGAAGATGGAGTTGGATAGGGAAAATAAAGCCAGATGTAAAAAACCCTTTAATGCCAGACTTAGGAGTTTGATGTTTAGCCAAGTAAACAATAGAGAGAAATTGGATAGTTTTGGAGTAGAGGCATGGTCTATCTCCTAGATACATATTCAAATATTTTAGTAATTCATGATTTCATAAGTAAATATCCTCTCCACAATGACAGACTTGGAACCATCTTCACCTTCATATATGGTATTCATGACTTTCTTGGGTCAAAGATAATCAACACTTGGTGGTCTACCTTTTAGGGATGAGTTTTTCTGTCCTTGGACACAAGGTATAGATAACCAACATTGGACTTGTAATCATGGCATGACCAATTATACAGGACATACAAAAGTTTGCTTTTTGCTAACACAAAGTCTTCCAAAAAATAAAAATAAAAAAAGAATCACCACCACCTTACAATAAGGGATCAGAATAAAGTTTTAGTAGATTTTTAAAGCAATGTATGCACAGGCTATCTGCTGAAGTAAGGCAGCAGGGCAGGGGGACTATCTAAAATAATCAATGGCAAAAATGAGTAATCAATTTGCATCTGAAGTCAACTATAATAATGAAATTTAAAAAGATATTATGGGAAGAAATCCTTAATGTCAGAAGAGAGAATATATTGGATGGGAGTTGGACAAAATTAAGAGCTCAGTGGATTATGGTTTTGCTTTGCTTTTGGGTTACTATTTCAAGGAAAATTGGACTAGTTAAGATGATATTTGATCAGGAGAGCTGGGTGGCACAGTGAATAGAGTACTGGCCCTTGAGTCAAGAGTACCTGAGTTAAAATTAGGCTCAGGCACTTGACACACTTACTAGCTGTGTGACCTTGGGCAAGTCACAACCACAACTGCCTTACCTTCCCCCCTCAAAAAATATTTTTAATTAAGGGAATTCCTTGTCCTATTTCCCAAGCTTGATCAAGAGAAAATGATAGAACTTCACTGAACCATTATCAAAAATATAGCACCAGGGAATAACAAATTCCAAAACAAGGAGAAATAAACATGATGTCAGGTGAGAGATGGGTTACTTAAGAGATAGAAGATTGAAAACTAGTCAAATGAAAGGAAGGTTACATGCTGGAAGTCTAATTATAAGTACATGGAATATAGGTTTTTGTTGAGTTTAATAATTAAGAAATTACACATCTGAGCTCCACAATGAATTTGGCAAGGATATTCTTAATCATCATTTTCTTTTTGCTTTTGTTTTTGGTTTTTTTCTTTTTGCTTTTTTTGGAGGGGGGATGGTTGGGCAATTGGGGTTAAGTGACTTGCCCAAGTTAAGGGTCTGAGGCCAGATTTGAGCTCAGGTCCTCCTGACTCCAGGGCTGATGCTCTATTCACTGAACCACCTAGTCGCCCCTAATCATCATTTTCTACTAAATGTCCAAAATACACTCTACTTCACAAAATTGTTATGAAATTGTGTTTAAAACACTGTATAAACCTACCACTGCCACTAACAACTATAACAGCTACTACTACTGCTACTGTTGCTGCTGCTGCTGCTACTATTACTACTTCTGCTACTACTTTTTTTTTTTTTGCTTTTTGGAGGGCAGGTGGGGTTAAGCGACTTGCCCAAGGTCACACGGCTAGTTTTTGTGTTAAGTGTCTGAGGCCGGATTTGAACTCAGGTCTTCCTGACTCCAGGGCTGGTGCTCTATTCACTGTACCACCTAGCTGCCCCTCTGCTACTATTTCTGCTACTACTACTACTACTACTACTACTACTACTACTACTACTACTACT
>NW_027187460.1:52815677-52864160 GCF_028583685.1 Petaurus breviceps papuanus | reverse complement strand
CTACTACTACTACTACTACTACTACTACTACTACTACTACTACTACTGCTACTACAACTACCATCACCAACAACAGCAAGCACCACCCCGCACAGGATTAACTCAATGAAGGAGTTAAGTGGCACAGTAGATAGAAAACTGGGCCTGAAGTAAATAAGACTTGAGTTCTTTTTCTTCTTATTCTATAAAATGTATTTAGTAAAATGGCATAGAAAGAAAAGTAGTCATCCATGTATTTAAAGGGAACATTACATACAGTAATAGAATTGTTTGAAGAGCAATTTTGAGTGACTAAGTCATTTTAAGTACTATAAATATACAAACTGACTACGGAGGACACAGGAAGGAAGATGCTATCTGCATTCGGAGAAAGAACTGATAAATAGAAGTTTGTGTAGAACGGTATTATATTTGTGTGTGTGTGTGTGTGTGTGTGTTTCTGTGTGTGTGTAATGGTATCCATGTCTAGGGAAGAAAAAAGGGGAAAAAAAGAAAGTTACAGCACTGTATTATTTATTGAAAATTAAGAGCAAGTTTTTCATAGTAGATCTGCCTTTTCATGTACAATCATCTCTGGTTCCCTATTCTACTATGTTGTAGAAATGCTTGTTTTATTTCTTAAGGGCAGAATAAAATAAATAATTTTTAAAAGGCTTGAGTTTAAATTCAGGCACAGAACCTCACTAGCTATGTGACCTTGGACAAGAACAACTGTCTGCCTCAGTTTCATTAACTGTAAAATAGGGACAGTAATAGCACCTACCTGTCAGAGTTGTGAAGATTAAATGAGTAAAGTGCTTAAAATAGCACCTGGTACATATAAGAATTTAATGATGTATTTCCTTCCTTTTTCCTCTTTTCCTTCCTTCCTTCCAATGGGGAGTTACTTATTTCTTATACTCTTACATGTTGATGCTCAGTCACATTGTCCTTCTCTGAATTACTCATTGGATTATAGATTTTTTTATTAATTAATTAATTTATTTATGTATTTTGCTTTTTGGAGAGGGAAGATAGGGCAGTCAGAGTTAAGTGAATGCCCAAGGTTACGTGGCTAGCTTTGTGTTAAGTGTCTGAGGCCGGATTTGAACTCAGGTCCCCCTGACTCCAGGGTCGGTGCTCTAGTCACTGTGCAACCTAGCCACCCCAGGATTATAGATTTAAAGCTAGAAGAAACCTCAAAGATCATCTAGTCCAAAACTGTTCACTCATTCAATAGACATTCATTAAGTGTCTACTATGAGCCAGACACTGTGCTAAGTAGGACAAACACCCCAAGCCACAGTGTGGGGAGGAGGGAAGAGGAAGGGATAGAGGGAAGAGAAGAAGGAGGAAGGGCATCTTCCCTTCCAAGTTGAGTTTATGGTGCCCATGTTATGGGTGAACTCTCTGGTAAGTTCCCCTCTGGACACAGTAGGAAGGAGTCTACAGGAGAAAGAGAACTACAGTTATTCCTTCTACGTCACAGGGGTTAGGGAATCAATGTCCCTGAGATCTGGAAAATCCATGTAACATTTTTTGGTCCCGCCTTCCATACCAGAGAAGAAGTCTGAATTTTTTTTCCTGATTCTTTTATGGGCTGTTTAGAGTGTCTTCTTATAAATTTTGAGTGGATATTATACAATTTTAGATAGATAGACAGATACATGTATACACACATATACATTTATGCATTTTGAGTTTCTAAACATTTTCTGTGTAATGTATTGGCTTTTGCAAGTCATCCACAGCTTCCACAAAACTCCCCCCACCCCAATTCCTGTTTAGTTTCTTATACCAACCTGCAATATCTGAAAACCACAGTGGGAAAAGTCAATGTGGAAGGGATATCTGCAGACTGCCTCTCTCTGTCAGTTTTAAAGATCCTATCTGTTCAGATCATATAGACAATGAAGGAGTCTATTCCCACTCATCTGATGGGAAAATACAAAACAAAGTTCTCCCAGAAGGAGGCCCTCGTATTTCCCAAGTGACTGCCTCCATTTTAGGTGATTTGGACACATATAAAGCAAATCCCCTTTACATGTATAAGGAAGCAGATTCCTGGGGAATTGAAGAGACTTGTCAAAGGTCACACAGGAACTTAAATGTCAGAACCAAAACTTGAACCCAGGTCCTCTGATTTGAAATCCCTCACTTTCCACTATACCACAAAATCTCCATTTTATATTTTCTTAAGAACTTATATGCAGGGCATCTAGGTGGTACAGTGAATAGAGCACTAGCCCAAGTCAGGAAGACCTGAGTTTAAATCCTGCCTCAGACACTTAACACAAAAAACTAGCCATGTGACCTTGGGCAAGTCACTTAAACCCAATTTCCCTGCCTTTCCCCCTCCAAAAAAGCAAACAAACAAACAAACAAAACTTATATGCATCATTTTGTTTGTTACAAGCAATAAATATAGAAGCAAATTCTACTGTGCTCTAATTATCAAAATTCTTCAAATTTGCCCCAAATCTACCCCAAAATTTACACTGATATTTTGGAAGAAATTGGATCCTTTGCCATTAATTTTATTATTTTCCTTGATCAACTGATGTATTCTAAAAGAGATGAAAAAGATTATTTATAAGTAAAATGTTATTATTAATAAGAACAGTACTTTTTGGTATGCTTTTTGTGTTCTCGGTGTCTAGCACAGGGCCTGGTACATAGGAGATATTTAATAAATGCTTATTGACTGATGGTTTGAATGACAGAGGACTGGATTTGGAGTCAAGAAGACCAGGAATGAAGTTCTTTATGATATATATTAATTATTTGATTATCACTTAAACTCTGCATCCCCAAGGCAACTCTCTAAGACTTTAAATTACAGATAAGTTATGTATCTTCTTCAGTGGAAGGAGTTTCCATACTAGGAGTTTTCTACACTGATTTAATTTAATTCTGTATCCATTTTTTCTCTCAAAAAGAAAAAAAGGAGAGAGGAGTGTGTAGTCATGGTAAAAGTTAGTCAGCTCATTATAGTTCCTGAAGTTAATTTTATTGCTTTCTTCCCCCAAATATCTCAGATTCCTGCATTTCCCATATTCCCATCATGACCTTTATTTCTTTTTCCATCCTACTCAAAAGGATTGACATTGGTCTTACAGTTGGAAGCTATGGTGCAAAGAATTCCATTTACTTCTGAGCTTTGACCTACAGGAAGTGAGAATTTTAACCACGGCCAACAGTACTTATTACAAAAGTGACAAAGAAATGAACGTGTTTTAAAATCTGGAGATGAAAGCACAGAGAGCTATTATTATCAATGCCCACTCTCAACACCATGTTCCCTCTCTAACCAGCTGGGATTGTCTGCTTTAACACACGGAAGTTAGTTAATATTACCATTATAAAAGAGAGAAATGCTTTCTCCTAAGGAAAATTGAAGCATAAAAAAAAAGAGAGAGCCAGACATGACGCCATAAGAAACTGGCATAGAATTCTACCTCAGTCTACCTACAAGCTGTGGCAACTCATTTCATCTCTCTCAGCTTATTTCTTCATCTCTAAAAGAGGAATAATTATTTCTATGGCACTCACCTCACTGGACTGTTTTGAGGATCATCTGAGACAATATGCATAAAGCACTTTGCTGACTTTTAAGTCATTAAATAATCTAATATTCTTATCATTATCCCCTTTTTTTTCATCTTATTTTCATTGGTCTCTTTGGACCCCTTCTAGATGAAAGAAGGAACAGATATGTCTAAATTTGCCTGATATGTAGGAAGGTCAATTCCTAGGGAATGATAAGGCATCTGGAAACAAAATTTTCTTGGGTCTTCGAAGGGCAAACTCACTTAAAAATCTAATAGTCTTGGGTCAACTATTATCACATCTAGGAAGACTCAGATACTTACAGCTTCAAAACTTAAAATAGCTCTGGAGTGTTGGCAAAGATATAGTTGTTGTGAAGGGACATAAAGTGCCCTTTGTCAATTTTACCTCGCAAGTGTTATCCGACATACAGCATGCCATGCTTGACAGTTGAGTTAAAATGCAGTTTAAAAGAAACTGACAGAAATACTGAGAATTTGGCTGCTCATTAGAGACACCACTTTGGCAAGCACACTGTTGAGGCATCAACGCTCCCCAAATGTTGGAAGATCTAAGTCAGACTTCTGACAAGGAAAGGAAAACTGATAAACAATTTTCCTTACTTGAAAATTATTTCCATGTAATCTTGTTGTTCTGCTACCATCTGAGACCACAGAACTTGAAAAGTTGGATTAGAAATATCTGTTTAATACATGTTGATTTGTTTTTTAATGAGTCTATGTAAAAATGCGCTGTGACTTCTCATCTGGGATAAGAGACCTGTTTCCAAGGACAAGTTCTTCTGACCCCATGTTTCCTCATTTATAAAATTCAGGGGCTGGCTTAGATGATCTTTGAATCTTATGATCTATATAATCTATTCTTGCAGATAGTATTTTTTTTCAGAAAAATACTGACCTTGTAGTCAGAAGAATTAAGTTCATGTCCAGACACTTTCATTAGTGACAATGTCCCTTAATAGTAACCATGAGTAAATTAAAGAAACATAGAATCTCAGAGTTGTGACCACCCTACTCCAAGCACTATTCCCTCTATAATATCCTCCTAACTGATCTTTTGAAGATTTGCGGTGATGGCAGTCCCACTATATCCTGAGGTAGCCTGTTCTACTTTGAGAATGCTCTAACTTCGAGAAAGATTTTCCTTACATGAAATTAATATTTGCCCTCTGCAACTTCCGTCTACTACTCTCTATGTCCAAATAGAACAGGACTAATGCTCCTTCCACATGATGGTTGATCAAATACTTAAAAAAAAGATTTCATCTATCTTCACAGACTTGAAGGTAATTCAAGGATGCTCAAATTTGTCATCTGCAAAGTAGGGATAATAGTTGCTTGACATTTCACAGGTTTGTTTTAAAGAAAGAACTACATGCACCATGAAGTACTACATAGTCATGAAGTTTAGTAGTACTAGAAGTAGGAGAAGGAAAATGATTGCTTGTTATAGTGGGAGGAGGAGGAGGGGGAGTTGTTCTCTGAAATTTGAATTGAGTCAAGGGTAAATTTGGTTTCATTTCTAAGTGATGAGGTCACAAATCCTACATTCCATATATTACTTGAACTATGTAACCAAAAGAATTTTCTATTGCCTATATTCAAAGGAAGTGGTTTTCTTTTATTTAATACTCCTTCAGGTCACAGGAAGCAGTATTTGAACTCAGTTCTTCTGATTTCTAATCCAATACTCTTTCCATTGTATCCTACTGCCTTAGTAGTATAAGATTTGCAAATAATTAAAGATGACTATGATAACAATAATAGCCAGCATTTATATAGTGTTTTAAAGTTTGCAAATACTATATGACTATACATTCATACATATATACATTTACACACATATAGTAGTTCTTCAACATTCACTGGGATTAAGGGCTCAGGAGAAAAACTAGAAACAGCTCTAGGTCCCACAGCAAACATTTTTTAAAATAATTCTGATCATATTTATTTAACAAGTAAAACAACACACTATACCCTTAAGAAAGTTGCAGTTTCAGGGGCGGCCAGGTGGCTCAGTGAGTAAGAGTACCGGCTCCAGTGTCAGGATGACCTGGGGATCAAATCCGGGCTGAGACACTTAGCACCACACCTGGAAATAACTGGCCATGTAACCTTGAGCAAGTTACTTAACTTGGTTGCTTAAAAAAAAGTTGCAGTTTCTACAGGAGAGAGATTATTGTCTCACACTCTACTCAGGGTATTTGCAGCCACCAGAGTAGCTACAGCAATTGCTTCATAGAATGCCTACCAGAAAATCACGTAACTGAGGGTGGATGGAGACAAAGAGGAGGCTTTCCCACAGAAAGTGCCTATTTTATTCCATAAATTAAAATTAAAATAATTATATAAAAATAGTGCCTAGTCCATTGTTCTTTAGTGCACTAAAATTTTTAACAAAATTTAACCATGTATATTATATATCTGTATATATACTTATGGTAGTACATAGGTAGACAAAATAAATCAATAATAAATATCATACATTTGCTAATTATTAATTTTTTTCAAAGTTTTCTTTATATATGAGGTCACCTGCAACTTTGCCCAGTATGCTGTTTTAATTATCAGTAGCCAACTCTCAAATAAGCAAAACCATATTTGATCCTCACCACAGTCCTGAGAGATAGGTTTTATTACTATGCTCAATGTACAGATAAAGAGACTGAGGGTGAGAGAGACTGAATGTCTTGCCTAGGATCACATATCAAAGGAAATGTATAAGAAAAGGATTTGAATTCAGGTTTTCCTGTCTCCAGATGAAGTACTCTATCTGCTGTATCACTTAACTGCCTTAAAATAAAAAGAGGGGAGGGAAAAGGAAGGAAAAAAAAGTCTTTACATCTTATCACCTTTGATCTTTTAAAAGAAAATGAAGAAGCTGACACTAGTAAAGAAAAATCTGACATCAATAACAAATAAAGCTATAATGAAAACAATTTCTAATAAGAATAAGCAACCTGGAGAAAATAGTATGAAAGTGAATAAAAATATCAAATCAAGGAGAAATAAAATTCTAGCACTAGAAAACAAAGCAGTAGAAACATGCAAGAGAGCAAAACAAGATCAAAGGACATTTTAAGCAGAAAGGTCTTGAAATGTTTCTAAGCAAAGATGAGGGGGATAGAAGATAGAGCACAAGGAGATGATTTACAAATGATCAAATAACCATCCCCCCTAAAAAAAATTCTGAGAAAGTTCAACTGCCATTTTCAGGTATTAGAAAATATGCTTCTCCAAATGTTAAGACAATGATTTTACATGTATGTATACATATTTGTGTCTAATGGTAGCCATCTAGGGGGAGGAGTAAAAACAGAAAATTACATGATAACTTTATCATATATTTAAAAGGAATAACAAGTTGTATATAATAGATTTGCAATTTCATGTGCAAGAATCTTTTTGTTTTCTATTCCACTACACTATGGAAATGCTTTTTTTTATTTCTTAAGTTCAGAATATTTTTTTTTAAGTCAATGGCAGACTGCAAAACTAATTCACTGGATTCCATCATAAAGAATCTTCATTTTCAGCCTACTGAACAAATTGTTGTCAAATCCCAGTGATGTGTTAATAAGGAGGTTTTTTTTTCAAGAAAAGCTTACCAAGGAACCACAGTATTATTCACCTGATACAGATGTTAGAGGTACCCCCATTATGCTTTGAAACCACTCTGATATTTGAGGTCAATGCTAATATTCAGCAGAAGCTTCTCTCCAATGTGTTTCTCTGTAGCAACAAGTATCCTAACATACCCAAGATGGTTGCTAGCACAGGTTCTTTGATCTGCTTTTCTAAAGAAAAGCAACTCAAAAAGGATTAACAATCTTACTTTAATCAAACACATGTGATTCATTTAGTTCAGGGGGAAAAGTCAGCACCCTGAATTTCAAAAAATACAAACAGAAATTACAAGCAGACAGAAAGTAGAGGCAGACAAAATAGCGCAATTCGACAGAACAACAGACAGGGTTTCTAACTGACCATCACATACCTACCTAGTTAGTTGCCAGAGAGAGAAGCACCAACTTTTTGGGGGTTTTCAAAGTAGGGGGGCTCAATAGCTGCACAGAGTCTTATCTGGCCAAATCACACAACTCTTCCCCAAGTGAGCCCCAAAGCAAAACCTCACCTCAGGGAGTGTATATATAACCTTCTCCAGGGTCAGAGAACATCACAACCTTTGTGATGCGCTGCCTAATTATGAAGTAACAAAAGGTGTGATGAAAAACAAGCCTCCCCCAAGCAAGCTTACCTTGTTGGGCTCCAAGTGAGGCCCATTAAGGGCAAGGAACATCTTCAAATTCCCTTGCCATTTCATTCTCTACCAACAGACAAATACAAGGACCTTAGATTAAAAGCCTCTAATCATATATGTGTGTGTGTGTGTGTGTGTGTGTGTGTGTGTTTGTGTGTGTGAAAACAGAAAATCAGACAGTAGAATCATTCTGAACCCTTCCACCAACACCTCCTCAATACTTGAATAGGTGTAATCCTCCAGACCACCATGATGGTGGGGAAGAGAACAACTCCTTAAGAAATCCATGCTCTAATGGAAAAAAGTGTTACATCATGCCTGGAGCACCTATCAGACCCGCATTTAACACTCCATCTCCCCGGAAGCAGCCGCATCTCACTGTTTTGTTTCCTGTTTTGTTTGGCTCTTGTTACTTCCTTGGCATTCTCCTAGAGATCTCTCACCATTGTTGTGCTACTTCATCTCCACCTCTGCTGCATCCATTTGTGCTGCCTTCCTCCTCCCAAACTCCTCTGCTCTGCTTTTCCACAAGTGTATGACTGGTATTCATGAAATCTGTCATTTGTTACTGTGGCTGTTTTGTTCTTGCACAGGGAGCAGGCATCATTTCAGCATGAGACCATAGCATAACATTCCTCAGGCTTATTCAGCACATTTTCAGCTCTTTTGTTAGTCAGGCCTATACCAACCCAGCTGACACAGAAAAGGGTTGCTCAGGTGATTTTTAGTGTTTTGGTTACTCACCCTTTTTATGGAAAGGTCCCCAGCCATCACTCATAGCTGGGGTTAGAGTGAGTGAATTCTTTTCTTTTTTTTTCTCTGTCTGAGGATATAGACTATATGCCCACCACACAGTCAGCACCTCCCACTGAGTCTTTCTGAGGCTGAAGAATAATACACATACTACTTTTTATTTTTCCTTTGAACTACTTGAAAATATTTTTAACAGAAATTAAGGAAGAGTTAAATAATTGAAAGCTTTGTGTACACTTAGCCTGAACTAAAATAGTAAAGATTATAAAAATTTCCTTAATTTATAGGTTTAAAGATACACTAACCAAAAAGTCAATCAAATGATTTACAGAATTAGATAAAATAACAATAATTATAGAGGTAAAACACCAGAATTTATAGAGTAGAAGTAAAGGTCAAGAACATCAAGGGAAATTATGAAAAGAAAAAAAAAAGGGGATATAAATTTTTATAATAATGATTATTAGAACTATATTATGCTGAATAAAAGAAAAACATATCAGTAGAACAGATTAGGTAAAAATGAATTAGAACACTGAATGCATAAATTAGTTTGAGAAATTTATAATCATAAAACATTAAATTACATATTTTTAATAAAATTATTAGGGAAAATAACTGAGTAACAGTTTACTAGAAAAAATGAGAATAAATCAGCATCTTATACCATATACCATAATAAATTATGAACGGTTCTGAGGTCTAGGTATAAAAAAAATAAACATTAAAAAAAAATGAAATAGCAGACGAATGTAATGAGCATGCTCAATCCTCATTCAGGACAAGTAGGTGGCACAATGGATAGACTGTCTTAACTGGAGTCAGGAAGACCTGAGTTCAAATTTAACATCAGACACTTACTGTGTGCCTCTGCAAAGTCACTTAACCTCTGTTTTCCTCATTTTCCTCAACAGTAAAATGAAAATAAAAACATCCATCTCCCAGGTTTTTGTGAAGATAAAATGAGAAAACAATTGTAAAGTGGGATAAGTGCCTGGTAGATAGTAGGTGACATCTAAATATTAGCCATTATTTTTATTATTATTCCAAAGCCAGCAGCAACATCTCCTCTTTAGGACCCTAAGAGCATACTTATTGGTCCAGGGGGTGGTGGTGTTTCTTCTCCATTGTCATTGATTTAAGCCCTAATTCTGTGTATCTACCACTCATTGTTAGGTACAAGGGAGTGACTAGTAAACCAGTTCATTTAATAACTTTATATCAATTAGGTTTCAAAAACAGTATATTTTTTGAAAGTATAACAAGAATAAAAATACAAACATTTTCACTGAACTCCTAGAGGACATATACTTCCCCATCCTACCTCAGTGTTGAGTAAAGTAGACTCAGCCTTTTTACAGTTTCTGTACAATAGGGGCCTCATCTAGTTCACATCCAGAACCATGATTTTTGGATGAAACTTCATCTCAGCTACTGTTTGACTGGATCTCAAAGGTCATTCTTAGTTCCTCATTTCATCGATGATGGACTGGATACACAATTTGACATGGATTCCAACTGCTGGACCTTCACAATTTTACTTCCCTGACCTTTTGCAACTCACAAGGTTAGTGCTTCCAGATTAATATCCTTCACCTAAAAAGGAAAAGAAGAAAAAATGAGACAAAATCCCCAAGGTCCATTTTCACAGGACCACATGACAGCCTCAGACAGAAAAAGTCCCAGAGCCTCTCCTCTTAAAGCATTGTTTCACCAAGTACCATCAGAAAAGGAATTAAACTAACAGAAAGCAGTGGAAGAGGAAGCCAAGGCAGACTAAGGCTTTTTGAAAGCACTCTCAATTCCATCACCACAACTACAGCTGATCAAAGAGACTACCATTCACCATTTCCTTTTTTTTTTTTTAAATAGTTTCGAACCAGTTAAGATTCTAGCATTCAGATCTTAAAATTAGGAAGTGTATGGAATGTTCATTCTAAAATAAGTTATCTGACTAAAGGACCTAAACAATTGGCCCACAAAAAGGAACTTCTAAGTAAAAAAAAAAAAGCCTGAGGTGTCCAAGAGGACTTTGCTTTTCTTTCAAAAGAGTTTGGTGCCTGGGGTGAAGATTCTTCATCTGGGAATGAGTGGAAGTGAGATGTTTTATGGACAAGATTCTTTTTTTTTAATTCAATTTTATTTTTATTTATTTATTTTTTAAGCAATCGAGGTTAAGTAACTTGCTCAAGGTTACACCGCCAGGTGTTTCTGGGTGGGTGCTAAGTGTCTGAGCCCGGGATTCGATTTCCAGGTCATCCTGACACTGGAGCCGGTGCTCTTACTCACTGTGCTACCTGGCCAGCCCCAAATTTTATTTTTATTTTCAATTCCAAATTATTTTCCTCTCTCCACCTCCCTGCTCCACCCTTTAAGAAGGCAAGAACTGCAGTATCTATTATACATATGAAGTCATGCAAGACACATTTCTGCATTAGCCATATTTCCTCCTCCCCCCCCCCAAAAAAAAAAGGAAAGAAAAAGAAAGGAAGAAAACAAAAAGAAAGAGAAAAAAAATTGTTTAATTTGCACTCTGAGTTTATCAGTTCTCTGTCTGGAACTGGTTAGCATTTATTGTTTGTTTTTAACAATCCTCTGGAAACATGGTAGGTCATTGTATTTATTAAGATTACTATCTTGTTGGGTTTTTTTTTTTGGTTGATTATATTTACGATATTGCTGTTACTGTAAATTATTCTCCTGTTGCTGTTCACTTTGCTCTGCATCAGTTCATACAGGTTCTCCCAGGTTTTTCTGAAACCATCCCTTAATTTCTTATAGCACAGTAGTATTACATCACATTTGTATGCCATAACTTTTCAACCATTCCCCTAATTATGGGAATACCTTGAGTTTTCAATTCTTTACCACCAGAGAAAGAGCTGTTATAAATATTTATGTACATATGGGTCTTTTTTTCTTTTTCTTTGTTCTCTTTGGGATTTAGATTTAGTAGAAGAATTTCTGACCCAAAGGATTTGTACAGTTTCATAGCTTTGGGGGCATAGTTCCAAATTGCCTTCCAGAATGATTGGGCTAGTTCACAGCTCCACCAACAGTGTATTAAGATACCTATTTTTCTATATCCTCTCTAGAATTTGTCATTTTTTTTCTGTCATTGTCACCAATCTGATGGGTATAAAGTCATATCTCAGAGTTGTTTTAATTTGCATTTCTCTAATTATTTGTAATTTAGAGGACTTTTTCATATTATTATTGATAGCTTTGATTTCCTTCTCTGAAAATGGCCTTTTCATAACCCTTGACATTTGTCCATTGGGAAATTACTTATATTGTTGTAAATTTTTCTTATTTCCCCATATATTTAGGAATTGAGATCTTTATCAAAGAAACTTGCTACAATTTTTTCTATTTTCTGCTTCTCTTTAAATTTTGTTATTTTTTTGTTATTTTTCATTTGTTATTCTTCTTCAAAAACCTTTTTAATTTTATGTAATAAAAATTATCCATTTTACCTGTCATGCCTCTCTCTATCTCTTGTTTAGTCATGACTTCTTCCCCTATCCACAGATCCGACAGATAACTTTTTCCAAGCTTCCCTAATTTGCTTATAATATCACTCTTTATGTCTAAATCGTGTACCCACATTGAGCTTATTTTGGTATACTGTGTGAGATGTTAGTCTATGCCTAGTTTCTGCCAAACCAGTTTTCACAACGGTTTTTGTCAGAGTGAGTTCTTGTCTCAATAGCTGGTATCTTTGGATTTATCAAACATTACATTACTCCGGTCAATTGCATCTGTATATTGTGTACCTAAGCTTCTCCATTGATCATCCCCTATTTCTTATCAAGTACCAAATTGTTTTGATGATCAAAAATTTGTAGTATAATTTGAGATCTTGTACTGCTAAGTCCCCTTCCTTTACACTTTTAAAAATTGGTTCTCTTGGTATTCTTGATGTTTTATTCTTCAAGATGAAATTTGTTAGGATTTTTTTCTGTTTCTATAAAATAATTATTTGGTAGTTTGATTAGTATTGGATGGAATAAGTACATATGTTAGATGTACTTAAGTAATTAATATTTCTCCAAAATTATTTAGATTTTTATTTTATTTTTACAAAGAATTCTTTATAGTAGTGTTAATATAATTCCTATCTGTGTTGGCAGGCAGATTCCCAAGTATTTTATATGGTCTGCAGTTAGTTTAAATGGAATTTCTCTATGTCTTCCTGCTGGGTTTTGTTGAAAATATGTAGAAATACTGGTGATCTGTGTGGGTTTATTTTATATCCTGCGGCTTTGCTGAAGTTGTTAACTATCTTGACTAGATTTTTTAATGGACTATCTAGGGTCTCTAAGTACATCACCATAACATCTGCAAAATGTGATCATTTTATTTCCTCATTGCCTATTCTTTTTTCTTGTCTTGTTGCTATATCTAGCATTTCTAATACAATGCTGAATAATAATAGTGATAATGGACATCCTTAATTCACCTTTGATCTTATTAGAAAGGCTTCAGATTTATCTCCATTACTGATAATGTTTACTCTTGATTTTAGATAGATACTACTTAATCTTTTTAAGTAAGACTCCATCAATTCCTATGTTTTCTAGTGCTTTTAGAAAGAAAGATTTTATATTTTGTCAAAAGCCTTTTTTGGATCCATTGAAATAATAGTGTAATTTGGGGGGGGGGTTGTTATTCATATTGGCCATTTATGCTTATAGTTTTCTTAATGTAGTGTAAAGTCAGCATTTCTGGCATAAAACCAGCCTGCTCATAGTGTTTGATGATCTTTGTGTTATATTGCTATAATCTCCATGCTAACATTTTATTTAAAATTTTATATAAATATTCCTTTGGGAAATTGGTTTATAGTTTTCTTTTTCTGTTTCTACCTTCTCTAGTTTAGGTTTCAAAATCATATTTATGTCATAGACTGAATTTTATTGGACTCCTTTACCTATTTTCCCAAACAGTTTGTATAGTATTAAAATTATTTGTCCCTTAAATGTTTGGTAGGATTCACTTGTATATCCAGCTGATGCTAGAGTTTGTTGTTGTTGTTTCCTCCCTTAGGGAGATTATTTATGTCTTGTTCAAACCTTATTTACAAGGTATACAGGGGTTATTTAAGTATTCTATTTCCTCTTCTTTTAATATGAGAAATTTTTATTTTTGCAAGTATTCATCCATTTCACTTAGATTGTCAATTTTACTGACATATTCTTAGGCAAAATCATTCCTAATAACTGCTTTAATTTTATTGTCATTGACTGTACATTCACTATTTTTGATACTGGTAATTTTTTTCCTCCTTTTTAAAAATTAAACTAACCAATGCTTTATCTATTTTATTGGTTTTTCCATAAAACCAGCTTTTAGTTTTATTTATTTGTACGATGTTGCTGCTTTTTTTTTTACTTTTAATTGTATAAATTTTTCCTTTGATTCTCTGTTTTTGTTTGTAAAGTTTTTATGTCATAATACATTTACATTATGGGCAAGATTCTGAGACTTTGAGGTAACAAAATAAGAATTTAGTAGAGATGGGTGTTTTTTTTTGGGGGGGGGAAGGAGTTAATCCAAGGCAAAGGTTTCTGCTTATTTCCCCTAACATAAAAAAGAGCCACAGAAAGAAAAGGCCTAGAGGGATTAGATACAAGAGTGGTCTTAACTTGAGGAAGAACTAATTAAAGATTTTAATTGAATCAGAAGCTGAAGGTGGCAAGCAGCATCCATTTGAGCAGAATCTAGCATAGCAAGCAAAGACTATTCAGCAAACTCAAATAAAAAATTCAGCAAAGAAAATGTGACTAGTGTAGGAGGTATGGGTCATCCCTCCATGTATTTGCCCTGGCCATACATTCTCTCCATGTTTGACTTTCTACATGGGTGAGTGACCTCACTCAAAAATTTTCCATTTGTGTACACCCTTTCAAGTATGCTTGGCCACATGTGTTTAGTCATAAGAGCTTCTTATGTGTATGGCCCACACGTGTTTCTTAAATTTGTATATTCTTTTATGTTGTATATATTTGTGGGTGAATTTACCCTCAGGTTTATTAGAGAAATATTTCCATTGCTATTTTTCTAAAGTGCCATTTTATTAAATGCCTTTGTTTCAAACTAACTGTGTCCTTGGATTGACCCCTAAAATTAAATGTATAAGCTATGGTTCTAGGGAGAACATACTCAGAGAACACTTTCAACCAGGAGTAGCCATTTGCTGGGTAAACTTCCCAGTGAGTGGGGGATGCCCCAAGGTATAACACAGTGTATCTAGAGAAGAAAACTTGAAAGAATTTTTTGTTTCACATATTTCTGAGATTATACATACTTCTCTAACACTACATTTTAGAGTAGATGGTGATCTGTATCTGACCAGGGAATTCTAAAGCAAGAGTTCCCTATACTCATGAAATGTTGTCCAACAGGCTTCAGATGTCTTGTTAAAACCAAACAAAACAACAGACTGGTAGTCATCTCTTAGTTACCTATAAACACGGATTACATCAAGGTACTAGAAAATATAGGTACAAAAAAGGACTGAGTGGTCTAGAATGAGTAGTCCAAAAAGGCTAGGTACAAACACACGCGCGCGCGCACACACACACACACACACACACACCTTATTAAATGTGGAATTGTTTAAAAACTGTCTATTGAGGACATTGTTGAGATTCTGTGAATTTCACTGGGGAAAGCAAGAACTGTTTCTGAGAGTTGCTGGACCCTCCCCAAAACACCAGTAAGTGGTTTTAGAATTGGTGATATGGACCAATGTGCCATAAGCATTCCCTTTTGATTTGTTAAAGGAAGTATAGGTTAAGATGGGCGAAGAAAATTAGAAGAACAGATCAGGGAAGTTCTAGTCAACATGATAGAAACTTTTCCTGTTTGGTTGATGAGAAATTGCTCTTATGGCCTATTAAAAGTAAGCTGTAAAAAAAAAAGTAAGCTGTACCTACTCTGGGACTGTCAGCTCTCGAAGACTTGCTCTTTGATATTTCCAATGTATCCAGTAGGGGAAAAGGATTCTCCCCACCCCCACCACCCTCCACCTTAACTTCCGATCTGGAGTAGCCATGAAAAGTTGACTCAGAAGCACATGGTATGTGTAACTCAACTAAAATCTCAACTTTTCCAATCCTTTGGATACCTGTCCCAATCCCCCTTAGGGCTAGTGCTTTCCCTCTGTTGATTATATATATATATATATATATATATATGTATATCTTATTTTACATAGCTGTTTGTCTATTGTCTCCCCCTTCAGACTATGAGCTACTTGAGTTCAGAGGATTTTTTTGCCTTTCTTCATGTTTCTACAACTTAGTAAAATGTAGATGCTTAATTAATGGTTGTTTAATTAATAAAGGTATCACTTGAAAGATACATAAAGATTTGTAAAAAGTTTAAAAGAATATGAGCTCAAAGTCATTATTAAAGCAATATTGCTATTACTGTATATAACATTCACTTGGTTCTGTTTACTTCATTCTTCATCATTTTGTGCAAGTCTTTCCATGACTTTCTAAGGTCAATGAGTTCATCATTTCTTATAGCACAATAGTATTCCATCACAACCATACACCACAACTTGCTCAGTCATTCCCCAATTGATAGGGCTCCCTGTAATTTCCAGTTCTTTGACACCACAAAGAGCTGCTATAAACATCTCATTCACATTCAAAGTTATATTTGTGAATTTCCCTCCATATTATTTTTGCCTACCATTTTCTTGTTCAGACTCTCTTTTTACCCTATCCCTGTTACCTTACATTCTATCACCATCTTCCCACAGAGAGATGCTATCTGCATCCATAGAAAGAACTAACAATAGAAGTATGTATAGAATAATTACATATATGTGTGTGTGTCTAATGATGGCCACCTTTAGCGTGGGTAGAGGCAAGAAGAAAAGGGGAAAAAAGAAATTCACATGATTACTTTGTTGTATATTCGGAAGGACTAGCAAATTGTACAGTTTCATGAGTAATCAACTTTTTAATTGTACTGTGCTATAAAAAATGATTGTTTTGTTCCCTGAATTGAAAAGAAATTTTAAAAATTGAATAAATAAAATAAAAAACAAAAGGATGTGAGTCATCTATTGCTTAATAGATTAGGTGAAATAATTTGAACAGGCAGTTTGTGAAAGAAGCTTTTGAGGGAATGTCCACTCATTCCTCAGTTACTCTCGGCAATGGAATAAAGTTGCCAGGGCAGGGCGTCTCTTCTGAGGAATGAAGGCATCAGACCAAGACTTGGGCTCTAACCACTGACACTGAATAGAAGAATTCAGAAAAAGCTGGGAATATAATGAATTTGTATTTTACCAAAGTATTTGACACAATTTCTCATGCTCATCTTGTGGAAAATATGGGGAGTTTAGGCTCCACTTAGCTACAATTAGATTAATGAGTAGTTGAATAGCTGTAACCTAAAGAATAATTCCTGAGGATTTGATGACAATTTGCAGGGAGGTTTCTAGAAAAAAAAACAAAGAATCTATGCTTGATCATGTGTTAACATCCTTTTCAATGCCTCAGATCAAGAGTTCTTAATCTTTTTGGTCAAGTGAAGTGTAGAAGAATTTATTAAGTACCTACTATATGCCAAACACTATACAAACCTTTGAAGAAACAACAGAAAAGACAAATTGGTACCTGTTTTCAAGAGTTCAGTAAGCTGTATAATAAAGGAGATTACAAGCAAACAACTGCATACAAACAAGATTAACATGGGATAAATTGGAAATAATCACAGAAGGCATTAGAGGCAGATCAGAAAAGGTTTCTTGGAAAAGGCAAGATTTTAGCTGAGACTTGAAGGAAGCTAGGGAAGGCAAAAGGTCAAGACAAGGACAGAGAGAATTCCAGACACAGGGCTCAGTGAATGAAAATTCATATATGGATTGCATTTTGGGAAGAACAACAAGAATGATAGAAGGGAGAGCAGATTGGGGCAGGTGATAGTCAGAAGAAAAACACTTTTTTTTGGTGTTTTGAGACAGGGTGAAAGGAGATAGAGAATAGAATAAATGGGGGGGAATAGGGTGGAGGGAAATATAGTTAGTGTTTCACAACATGATTATTATGGAAGTGCTTTGCATGACTACCCATGTATAACCATTACTGAATTGCTTGCCTTCTCAAGGAGTGATGGTAGGGAGGGAGGAATGGAGATAATTTGGAACTCAAAGTTTTAAAAATGAATGCTAAAATGACTTTTATTTTTCTTTTTGCTCTTTTTGGAGGGCAATTGGGGTTAAGCGACTTGCCCAAGGTCACATGGCTACTTTTTGTGTTAAGTGTCTAAGTCTGGACTTGAACTCAGGTCTTCCTGACTCCACGGTTGGTGCTCTATTCACTGTGCCACCTAGCTGCCCCCTAAAATTACTTTTACATGTAACTGGGGAAAATAAAAATATTAAATAATTTTTAAAAAACTGTAAGAATTCCAGTGTCATTGGATCATATGGAAGAGAACAAGGTGTAAGACTAGAAAGCTACACTAAGAAGGGGTCAAGTAAGGGGCTTTAAAGGACAAACAAAAGATATTTCATTTTTTTTTTCTTGCAGGGATCCGATGGAGTTTCTGAAGAGAGAGATCATATGATCGAATCTGTGTTTCAGGAATATCACTTTGATAGCGAGTTGGAAAATGGGCTAGAATTGGGAGATTCGAGGTAGGGAGACAAACCAACAGGCTATTGTAATAGCCCAGGCATAAGGAGATACCAGGGTGGTGGTATTGTCAGAGTTTTTAAAAAAGGAGACAAATATGACAAATGTTAAAAAAGTAGGATTACTAGGACTTGGCAACAGATTAGGTACAGGAGGCAAGAGAAAATGAGAAATCAACAATGAAACCATGGTGGTGAGTTTGGATAACTGGGAATGTGTTGGTGCCCTCAGAAGTGATATGGAAATTAGGAAGAGAAGAAGGTTTTAGTGGAAAGAAAATGGATTCAGTTTTGGAGATGTTAAGATTAAGATGACTACCCATGGGACCTCTAGTTTGAGATGTTCAATAGATATGCTGAAGATGTGAAACTGCAGATAAGGAGAGAAATTAAGTCTCAATAAACAGATGTGAGAATCATCTGCATAGAAATGTTATTTCAATCCATGGGAGCTGGTGAAATTACCAAGGGAAATATTAGAGAGAAAGAAGAAAAGAGGTCCAAGGATAGAACACACCCATGGTTGGGCATGATCTAGATGAAGATACCACAAACAAGGAGTGGTCAGAAAAGTAGGAGACCCAGGAGCAGCAAGAGGTAAGGGTATATCAAAGAGAAAAAGGTCATTGACAGTGTCAAAGGCTCAAGAGAGGTAAAGAAAGATGAAAATTCAGAAAAGTTTATTTGATTGGGCAATTAAGAAGTTCTCTTTGTTAACTTTGTAGAGCATTGTTTTAATTGAATCATGAAGTCAGAAGCCAGACCTCAGAAAGTTAAGAGAATGAGAGGGAAAGAAGTATAGGCACTGTTTGTGATGCCAGTCTGGTAAAACCTGTGAACCCCTTCTCATAATAATGTTTTTGAAGGCATAATATAAAATACAGTATTACAGGAGAAACCAATGATATTGAAATCTAGTTAAAATATTTTTTGATTATTAAAAATGTTTCTCACTTCCAGGTTAAGAATTCTTGCCTAAGATAAAGGAGTACATGCTATACTTATAATGATCAAACTTCCAGATGGCAAAAATATAGGAGGGATGACTAATATACTAGATAACAAAAAGCAACGTGTGAAGCAGTGACATTTATCTAAGTCTGATGAGTTACATTTTGCTTTTTAAAAAATCAGCTTCAAAGGTAAAATAACGAGATCATAGAAGCAGGAGAAAGATCCGTATGTACAAAAATATTTATAGCAATTCTTTTTGTGGTGTCAAAGAACTGGAAGTTAAGGGGATGCCCATCAGTTTGGGGAATGGCTAAACAAGTTGTGGAATATGAATGTAATGGAATACTATTGTGCTATAAGAAATGAGGAGCAGATGGACTTCATATTTACCTGGAGAGGCTTATACAAACTGATGCTGAGTGAGAAGAGCAGAACCAGGAGAAATTTGTACACAATTACAGACACAATGTATGTGTGACAACCAACTTTAATAGACTGGACTCTTCTCAGCAATGCAGAGTTATAATTCAACTCCAAAAGACTGATGATGGAGAGAGATGTCTACATTCAGAGAAAGAACTAGAAAGAACAGAGTTTGAATGCAGATTGAAGCAAACTACCTTCTCTCTTTGTTTTTCTTGTTTGGTTTTGTTTCCTCTTTCCCATTCATTCCATATGATACAATCCTTCTTTATAACCTAACTAATATCTAATGTGAAAGTATTTGCAGATCCTATACTTGATTGCATGCTGCCATGGGGGGCAGGGGGGGGGGGAGGGAGGAGTGTGTAGAGGATAGGAAGGGGGAGAAAATTTGAAACTTAAAAGGATTGGAGAACTGAATCTTGTAAACTAAAAGTAAACAAACAAATCTAAAAAGACCAAATAAATAAATAAATGCTAAAAAAAAAAGTAAAATAATGGAGGAGTCACAGCTTTCTTGAAAAGATCTGAGAGTTTTAATGGAGCTTAAGCTTAAGATAAGTCCATAGTGTTATATGGCAGCTAAGAAATCCAGGGAAATCTCATACTGGATTTCAGCAGCCTTTACAAATGAATGGAAATCAAACATGATAGCAATTGCTCTTTTTTTGGTATCTCTCTAAAAATTAACATTTTTACACGAATTTCTGCCCACATCAACTCTCTGTATTGTATTTCCTCAGGCCTAAGGTCACATTTTATTTTTCTTCATAATGGTGGCAACTGCTCAAGAACAGAGTTATTTATGGCCAGCATACCCTCAGTGGTCCAAACCAGCTTCCAATTCAACTCCCTTGCTTCCTTACAATAGTTAACCCAAGTGTGAAACTTTTGGTAAAATTTGTTTAGAAAGGTGGAAAGGGCACATGTCTCCCTTTTTCACTAACATACAAACTTGATTCTGCCCTTCATTTTATCCTCAGTTTATCACAGTAACTGGTATGTATTAAATGCTTAATTATTTCTTGGTAACTAAATGATAAACTGTCCCCATACACTCACCCATATTCTAGGGTTTCTGTTTGGCACAAACACAGTGATAGAGAAGGTAATCTTCTAATTAGCTGTGTTAGGAGAATTTGTATCTCAGTTACATTGAACAAAAATGAAATGGGTTCTGTTGAGATAACAGGTTAGCTTATGTCCAAGTAACTTAGGGCTGCCTTGTGTCCCTGAATGTGCCTGATGTTGGATCTTGTTTCTGTGAACCTTGGACACAGTCACATAGTGAACTAGTAGCAGAGCAGAACCTGGAAAATCCTCTTTTCTTGAATAAAATATTGAAATTATGTCAGCTATTCAAAAAGTCAACTGGGGTAGCGAATCTGGAATTTCTATGAGACAGAAGCCGAGTATTCAGAAATACTGGCATGCTTTTAGTGGTGTTATTCATTAGCTAACTCAATTAACAGTGGGTGGCTTTGGCACCAAGTGTTTTCTAGTTATGCGTCATTTTCTATTATTCTTTAGCTCTTGCATACATGCATGTATATTCATCCAAATATTGTTTTTTTAATTTCTGAAGAATAGTCAAATTCACTATAGCTGAATTCTTGATTAAGAAAAGTTGTGGACAAAGCAAGAGTGAAATATGAAATAAAATTCCTGATAAATATAAAGTTTTGAGGCAAATATTGATTTGAAAGAAATAATTGCATGTTTTTATAATAGTGCATTGTATGATAAGGCAACAAATAAGGAACAATATGAGAAGGTCATGATGAAGGATGTTAAGATGAATTCCAACAAGAAATGGAATTAGAAAACTGAGCAAAGGAAACGTTTTAGTGATATTAAGGATGCATTCTCTTTCAGAAAATGGGAGTTCTATCCCTGGATTCATTTAAGACTAAAGACTATGTGAAGTGATAGAAAATATACTGTGGGGAATAACCCTGCATGGACCTGGGCCTGGACAGCATGACCTATTGGCTTCTTTTCCATCTCTAGTTTCCATGAGTCTCAAACTGGATAGATGAGGGGATTGGTAATGGGATATAAAGTCTTTCACAGGAAGCCACTAGAGAATTGAGCTGGAATTGTTTACCATTATCCTGAAATTATAATGTCATTCTATAAGTGAATACTGACATTGTAACTAGAGATGGGCTACAGTAAAAATATACACAAAAAATACTCTTTCCAAATCTTGTGCACACACATATACACACAGAACCTCCCCACTTACAGAGAGAAAGGGAGGGAGAGAGAGAGGCAGACAGAAAGACAGAGAGACACAGAAGCAGAAAGACACAGAGACAGAGAGACACAGACAGACACTGATTGGGATACACAGACAGAAGCAGAATAGGAGAGAAACAGAGTTAGAGGCAGCTAGACAGAGGCACACAAAAACAGACAGGGGCAGAAAGACAGGGACACAGATAAAGAGAGACAGAGACAAACAGTATGTGCTTAAAATTCTGCTTAAGAAATAAAACCTTTCTTGATCCCCACACTATCTAGTATCTTCTCCTCAAACGAACAATGAACCCTATGCCTTTATTTTGAACGTACTTATATACGTGTTGTTCCCCCAAGTATAATGTAAACTCCTTGATTTCATTTTAGTCTCTGTATCCCAAATCCTAACACCATTATTGGCACATAGTAGGCACTTAATAAATTCATGTCCCCAATAAGATTGGAGGTGAAACAAAGATGTCCACTGTCACCCATGTTATTCGATTTGGTACTAGAAATGTTAGCTTTAGTAGTGAGAGAAGAAAAAGAAATTGAAGGAATTAGAATAAGCAAAGAAGAAACTAAGTTATCACTATTTGCAGATGATATATTGATATACTTAGAGAATCCTAGAGAATCGAGTAAAAAAAATACTTGAAATGATAACTTTAGCAAAGTTGCAGGATATAAAATAAACCCACATAAATCCTCAGTATGCCTATATATTTCTGATGAAGCCCAACAGCAAGAAATAGAAAGAGAAATTCCATTTAAAGTTATTGTGAACATTATAAAATATTTGGGAGTCTACCTGCCAAAACAAACCCAGGAATTTTATAAGCACAATTATGAACCACTTTTCACACAAATAAAGTCAGATCTAAATAATTGGAAAAAACATCAGTTGTTTGTGGTTAGGCTGAGCTGATAATAATAAAAATGACAATTTTACCTAAATTAATTTACCTATTTAGTGCCATACTAATCAAACCACCAAAAAGTATTTTATAGAGATAGAAAAAATAGTAACAAAATTCATCTGGAAGAAGAAAAGGTCCAAAATATCAAGCGAATCAATTAAAGAAATGCTACAAAATTTTATACTGTATTATAAAGCAGCAGTCATTAAAACTACTTAGTTCTTGATAAGAAATAGAGTGGCGGATCAGTGGAATAGGTTAGGTACACAAGACACAGTAGTCAATGACTACAGTAATCTACTGTTTGATAAACCCCAAAACTCCAGCTTCTGGGATAAGAACTCACTATTTGACAAATACTACTGGGAAAACTAGAATAGTATGGCAGAAACTGGGCATAGATGAACATCTGACACTGCATATCCGAATACAGTCAAAATGGGTTCACGATTTAGATATATAGGCTGATACTATAAGCAATCTGGGAGAGCAAGGAATGGTTTACCTGTCAGATTTATGGAGACAGGAACAATATATGACCAAAGAAGAGATATAGAGTATTATGAAATACAAAATAGATAATTTTGATTGCACTAAATTGAAAAGGTTTTGTACAAACAAAGCCAATGCAACCAAGATTAGGAGGAAAGCAGAAAATTGGAAAAGAATTTTTACAACCAATGTCTCTGATAAAAGTCTCATTTCCAAAATATACAGAGAATTGAGTCAAATTTGTAAGAATATAAGTCATTCCCCAATTAATAAATAGTCAAAGGATATGAACAGGCAGTTTTCAAAGGAAGAAATTAAAGATATCTATAATCATATCAAAAATACTCTAAATCGCTATGGATTAGAGAAATGCAAATCAAAACAACTCTTTGGTACCACATTTCACCAGTCAGATTGGCTAATACAACAAAACAGAAAAATGATAAATGCTGGAGAAGATGTGGGAAAATTGAAACATTAATGCATTGTTGTTTGAGTTGAGAATTTATCCAACCATTCTGAAGAGCAATTTGGACCTATGCTCAAAGGGCTATAAAAATGTGCATATCCTTTGACTCATCAATATCACTTGTAGGGCTATATCCCAAGGAGATCATACAAATGGGAAAAGGACCCATATATACAAAAAATATTTATATGAGCCTTTTTTTGTGGTGACAAAGAACTGGAAATCAAGGAGATGCCCATCAATTGGGGAATGGCTAAACAAGTTGTGGCATATGAATGTAAGGGAATACTATTGTGCTATAAGAAATGAGGAGCAAATGGACTTCATAATAACCTGAAAAGACCTTTATGAATTGATGCTGAGTGAGGGGAGCAGAACCAGGAGAACATTGTGCACAATTACAAACACGTTGTATCTGTGATGACTAACTTTGATAGACTTGACTTTTCTCAACAATGCAAGGTTCTAAAACAACTCCAAAAGACTCATAATGGAAAAAGGTTATCCACATCCAGAGAAAGAATTATGGAGTCTGAATGTAGATTGAAGCAAACTATTTGCTCTCTTTTTTGGTTTTATTTCTTCTTTCTCATTGTCTATTCCATTACTTATATATGTATATATATACACACACACACACACACATATATATATATTACAATTTGACTATTGTGAAAATATGTCTAATGTGAAGGTATATATAGAATCTATATCAGATTACATGCCATCTTGGGTGGAGGGGAGGATAAAATAGGGGAGAAAATTTGCAACTCAAAAACTTGTGGAATTGAATGTTGTAAACTAAAAATAGATAAATTTAAAAGGAAAAAAATAAATTCATGTTGATTGACTAAGATTGATTAAATTGATACAATTGATTTTAAACCATAAAAATAGAAATATAATTTGTAAACACTTTTTCTTTGTAATTAAAACACATTAATAACAATAGCTTGGGCACCAAAATTCCTGACCCAGATATAATTAGAAATGGTTGTTGTGTCTGTTGTTCTTCATTAATGCCTGACTCTGTGACCTCATTTTGGGGTTTTCTTGGCAAAGATACTGGAACAGTTTGCCATTTCTTTCTCTGGTTCATTTTATAAATGAGGAGCTAAGGCAGACAAGGTGAAGTGACTTGCCCAAGGTCACACAGCTAGTACATGTCTGAAGTCAGATTTAAACTCATGCAGATGAGTGTTTTGTATTCCAAGCCCCATATTCACTATGCCACCTATGCAGATGCCCTATAATTAGAAATGTATCAGATTCCAATACCTAAAGTTTAAGTTTTGTCAAGGAATCAAAGTGGACTATCACATGGTGGTTAGAAAGCTGGTCTCAAGGTCAAGGTGAGCTGGGTTCAAGTCTGGCCTCTGATTTTTACTAGCTATATGACCTTCAGTAAATTACCTCTCAGTGTCTCAGGTTTCTAAAACTGTAAATTTAAACAGTTGCTTACATGCATTGGCAAAGAATTTCCTAATTTGGAGAGACAGAGAGAGACAGACAGACACAGAGATAGATAGACAGAGAGAGACAGAGACAGAGAGAGACAGAGAGAGAGAGATGAAAGGGAAATTTTATTTTATTTAAGTCAACTCTACTCTGATGAAATAATAATACTTAGTGGAGATTGGTCACATCTCTCTTAAAGTTGTGTGGCAGGATTATATATTATAAAACTTTAACCATGAAGCAATTTGGAGATAATCTAAAACTAATTCCTGTATTTTATAGCTGAAGAAACTGAAACCCATGAAGATGAAGTGGCTTGCCCAGGGTAAAATAGGTAACTAGTAGCAGAGTGTAGATTCAAGTCCATATCCTAACTTCGAATCTAATGCTTTTATTTTTTTTTCTCTAATTCATTTACTGCTTAACCTTCTGGGGTTTGACTTCCATTCCTACTTCTCTACCACTGCACTCTGAAAGGTCACCAGTAACTCCCTAATTGCAGAGTCCAGTGACTTTTTCTTGGTCTTTGTTCTTATTTTCCTAAATAATTCAATTTTGATGACCACTGTCACAGTTTGGAAACCTTCCTGTGGCCTAGACTATATTTTTTCTGGTTCTTTGGTATTTCTCACAGTTTTTCCTGGCCTTCTCTACACTTCAAAAGACTTCCTTTGCCTTAGTTCCACCTATCTAATTTCTAATCAACCTTAAAGGCTCTGCTAAAATGTCATGTTCTTCAGGTTACTTTCTTTTACCCCACCCAGGGGAAAGTAATCTCTCCTTCCAAATGGCATCTCTTATTGTGCGTTATAATTTGTATTGCAATTATTTGTATGCATTTATTTCTCCAAATCGATTCTAAACTCTATGAAGACTGGGCGCATAACTTCCTCCTTGCAGCACCCACAGTGACTGACACTGGGTCTTGAACATATTGAGCTTTTCTTAAATGCTTCTTAAAGTATTTGTTGGATTACTCAGAGTTCACTCTTTATCCTGATACATTATCTTAAAGATCTCATTTATCCTCACTCTTCAGTTTCATTTATCATTGTGATAAAGATGTTACAAGCTCTTTATTTCTAATCATGGACTTTATTCAGTTTTTTAACAGCTTCAACTGACTAATAGATATTTATACCCACATGTCCAGTTATCCAAACTCAGTATGTTTAAAACTAAACTGATTTTCTCCACAAAACATCATTTTCCTAACTTCCTTATTTTGTCAATGCTACCAGAGATTTAAGTCTTCTCTGAGTATTCTCCCCAGATTAACAAATAAAGATGTACAATTCTTGTTGTTTCTTCCTTTATAATGTCTGTCTTTTTCACCTATGGTCCTTTCTGTTTCCATTGTTAGAATCCCAATCCAGTCTTTGTCATCATCTACTTTTACCGTCTATCCGCATTCCCCTCCCCCACTCCAATACATCATGTATATCTGAATCAGATTAACCTATTTTAAAGATTTTCTTTTTTTCCATTTCTAAATTATGTTCATTAAATATTTCCTAATCACATGTAAAAATTTTTAACAATATTTTTAATTGTGTGTTCCAAATTCTCTCCTTCCTGATTCTTCTTCCCCCCCCTCCTTGAGAAAGCAAGCAATCTGCTTTTAATAATACATGAGGTCATATGAAAAATAATTCCATATTAGCCATGCTGCAGAATAAAACAAAGAGAAAATTAAAAAATAAAGTTGTTGTTTTTTTAAGTATACTTCAATCTACATTCAGAGTTCATTAGTTCTCTCTCTGGAGTGGATAGATTTTTAATTATGAGTCCTTTGGAATTGTCTTGGATCATCATAAGAATAAGTCTTTCACAGATAATGATCCTTACAATATTGCTATCACTGTTTAGGGTTCTCCCATTTCTGCTCATTTCACTTTGCATCAATTCATATAATTCTTCCCAGGTTTTTCTCAAATAATCCTGCACATCATTTCTTAAAGTACAATAATATTCTACTGCAATCACAAGCCACAACTTGTTAAACCATTACTCAATTGATCGACGTCACTTCGATTTTCCTTTTTTGTCAATATAAGAAGAGCAGATATATATATATATATATCTGAAATAAGTCCTTTCCCCTTTTCTTTGATCTCCTTGGGATACAGACACAGTAATAGTATTGCTGGATCAAAGGATATGCACAGTTTTATAGCACTTTGATTTTAGTTACAAATTCTTCTCCAGAATGGTTGACCTAGTTCACAATTCCACCAACAGTATGTTAGTGTCTTAATTTTTCCACATCCCCTCTAGCATTTGTCACTTTCATTTCTGTCATGTTAGCCAATATGATAGGTGTGAAATGGTATATCAGAATTGCTTTAAGATGTATTTCTCTAATTAGTAGTGATTTAGACCATTTTTCATGTGGCTATTGATAGCTCTGGTTTGTTATTCTGAAGACTGCCTGTTCAACTGGACACTGGCTCTTATTTTTAAAATTTGACTTAGTTCTCTATATATTTGAGAATGCAACTTTATCAGAGAAATTTGCTGAAAATTTTTTTCTTCAGTTTCTCTTTTCCCTCTAATTTTGATTGCCTTGGTTTTGTTTGTACAAAATCTTTTAAAATTTATGTAAACAAAATTATCTATTTTACTTTTCAGGATCCCTTCAATCTCTTGCATGGCCAGAAACTCTTCCCTTCTCCATAGATATGACAAGTACTTTCCCCTACATTCTCCTAATTTGCTTATGATATCACCTTTGTCATTTTTATTATGTTGACTCGAACTACCCAAAAGCAATACATAGTTCTTTAATTATTTAGATATGTCTCTATTTGTGTGGAAAGTATTGTATAATCGTGTTCATATATTCCTGACTTTGTCTAGGCACGTAGACTCCCAAGTATTTTGTATTGCCTACAGGTATTTTAAATGGAATTTCTCTTTCTATCTCTTCCTGCTGGGTTTTGCCATTAATATACAAAAATGCTGATGATTTATGTGGGTTTATTTTATATCCTGCTATGTTGCTGAAGTTGTTAATTGTTTCAACTAGTTTTTAGTTGATTATCTAGGGTTCTCTAATTATACCATCATATCATCTACAAAGAGTGATAGCTTTGTTTCCTCATGGCCTTTTCTTATTCCTTCCTTTTTCTTGTCTTGTTACTATGGCTAGCATTTCTACTATGATATTGAATAACAGGGGTGCTAATGGACATTCTTACTTCATTCCTGATACTATTAGGAAGGTTTCTAATCTATCCACATTACAGATAATGTCTGATTTTGGTTTCAGACAGATATTGCTTATCATTGTAAGAAAGGCTTCATTGATTCCTATGCTTTTTAGTGCTTTTCATAGGAATGATTGTTATATTTTTCTTTTTTTATGCATTTGTTGATTTAATCCTTTTTTTGTTATTGTTGTTAATCTGGTCAATTATGCTGATAGTTTTCCTAATATTCAACCAAACTTGGAATGCCTGTTATAAATCCTACCTGGTCATAGTATATGATCTTTGTGATATATTGCTATAATCTCTTTCCTAGTAATTTATTTTAAAATTTTACATGAATATTCACTAAGGAAATTGGTTGGGAGTCAAGATGGCAGAGTAGAAACAGGGCCTCCGAGCAGCTCCAGCTCCCACCACCTCCAATTCATGTGAAAAGGGACTCTGAACAAACTTTGGAGCTACAGAACCCACAAAATGACACAGAGAAGCTAATCTCCTGCTGAGGACAGCCCGGCAGGCTGGTGGAAATTGGCCAGAGCAAATTGGTCAGTGCAGCACTCCAGGAGCCAACCCCAGCCCCACAAGAGCCAGAGGTTTTAACCCCAGGGTGGGCCCGACCAACCACCAGCTGGAGGGACTCCAGATCACCAGCAGCTGTGGCACTCCAGAATTACCAACACATAGATGCTAAGGACAAAATGAGAGGTCACTGCAGTATGGAATTTGGGACCCAGGAGTTGGGAGTGCCTCAGCTTTTGCCCAGGGGCGAGAAGCCACTGCGGGCTGCAGTGCAGCCACTGCCATGTGGCAGCTTCAGCTCCTGGACTGCAGAGTATAGGGGGACCAAGCAACCAGTCTGAGGGGTATTCGCTCTTGCTTTCACCTGTTCAGATCTGGATTGCGGTCTAGGATGGAGGTCCTAGGGTGCATGACCAGCTTGCCAGAGGATGTGGAGGCTTCAGAGAGGGTACCCAACTAATTCTTCCAGCAGCTGAGAAAACCCCAGCATTTGGAATGAAGCTCCCCTGTCTGGTGGAAGAGTTCTACTGTGGCAAAAAGCCCAAAAGTCAAGTAACTGAGAGGCAAAATGAGCAGGAAAAGGAAGCAGTCCAACATTAGACTCCTATTTGGGGGACAAAAAGAATCAAAGCATGGAACAGGAGGAAGACAGAGAAGTCAGAACTCCTGCACCAAAAGCTTCCAAGAAAAATATGAGCTGGTTACAGGCAATAGAGGACCTTAAGAAGCAGATAAGAGACGTGGAGGAAAAATTGGGAAGAGAAATGAGAACAATTCAAGAAAATTATGAAATGAGAGTCAACAGCCTGAGTGAGGAAAATTACACCTTAAAAAATAGACTAACTCAAATGGCAAAAGAAGCTCAAAAAAGGCAATGAGGAGAAAAATGCCTTAAGAAACCAAATTTGACAGATGCAAAAAGAATCTCAAAAGCTCAATGAGGAGAGTCACGCCTTCAGAATTAGATTGGAGCAAATGGGAGCTAATGACTTTATGACAAATCAAGATGCTGTTAAACGATCCAAACAAGTGAAAGAATAGAAGGCAATGTGAAATATCATCACTTACCTGGAAAATAGATCCAGGAGAGATAATTTAAAAATTATTGGACTACCTGAAAGCCATGATCAGAGAAAGAACCTAGAAATCATCCTCCAAGAAATTCTCAAGAAAAAACTACCCTGATGTTTTAGAACCAGAGGGCAAAATAGAGGTTGAAAGAATCTACTGGTCACTTTCTGAAAAAGATCCCAAAAAGAAAACTCCTAGGAATATTATAGCCAGGTTCTGAAATTCCCAGATCAAGAAGAGAATATTACAAGCAGCCAAGAAGAAACAATTCAAATATTGTGGAAACACACTCAGGAAAACTCAGGATCTGGCAGCTTCTACACTGAGGGATCAAAGGACTTGGAATATGATATTCTGGAGGTCAAAGGAGCTGGGATTAAAACCAAGAATCACCTACCCAGCAAAACTGAATATCATGTTTCAGGGGAAAATATGGTCAATCAGTGGAATAGAGGACTTTCAAGCTTTCCTGATGAAAAAACCAGAGTAGAATAGAAAATTTGACATTCAGATACAAGAAGCAAAAGAATCATGAGAAGGTAAACAGGGAAAAGAAATCATAAGGAACTTATCAAAGTGGAACTATTAACATTCCTACATGGAAAAACAATAATTGTAACTGATGAAACTTTCCTCAGTATGAAAATAGTTGAAGGGAATAGAAATATATATGTCTATATAGGAGGGTATACAGGCATATGAATACAAATGTGAATGTGTGTATATATATTTACAGATATGCATAGGTAGAGGGCACAGGACCAATTAATAGGAAGGGAGGATACTTAAAAGATGAAATTAAGAGGTGAGAGAGGAATATAATGAGAGGAGATGGGGAAAGACAGAGTGGGGGTAAACTATCTCGTATAGAAGAGGCAAGGGAAAATGGTTACAATGGAGGGGAAGAACAGGAATGCAAAAGGGAATGGGTCAACCTTATTCTCATTGAATTTGGCTTGGGGAGGGAATGAAATACACACTAAATAGGGTATCGCCCTACAGGAGAGTAGGGGGGAAGGGGATGAGAGGGGGCATGATGGAAGGGAGGGCAGACTGGGGGGGAGGGAAGTTGGAAGCACCCACTTTTGAAAAGGGACAGGATCAAAGTAGAGAATAGAACAAGTGGGAAGTGGGATAGGAGGGAGGGAAGTATAGTCAGTCTTTTACAATTTATCCACTATGGAAATGTTTTGCATAGCTACACATGTACAACCTATACTGAAATACTTATCTACCTATTAAGGGTGGGTGACAAGGGAGGAAGGGAATGAATGTGGAATTCAATGTTTTAAAATCAAATGTTAATATATATATATACATACTATTATTAATACAATTTTACATGTAATTAGGAAATAAGATATACAGGCACTTGGGGCATAGAGATCCAACATGCCCCACTAGAAAAGTCGAAGGGGGTATGGGAGAAGATATAGAAGAGAGGAGATTGGAGGAGGGGATATGCTGTGGGACTATTTTGGGGTGCTGGATAGGGAAAAATTGGGGAGAAAATTTATAACTCAAAATCTGGCAGAAATGAATGATTTAAATCAGAAGTTAGTAAAGCATTTGAAAAATGAAAAAAAGGAAATTGGTCTACGGTTTTCTTTCTCTCATTTCATTCTTTTGCTTTGTTTGATTGTTTCTTGTTGTTTCATGGGGTCATTAGCTTCCATTTGTGCATTTCTAATATTTATGTAATTATTTTCTTCATTGAGCTTTTGTATTTCCTTTTCCATTTGGTCAATTCTGATTTATGAGGAGTTCTTTTCTTCAGTGGATTTGTGTGACTCTTTTTATCACTTGGTCAATTCTGGTTTTTAAGGTGTTATTTTATTCAGTATTTTCTGGTGCCTCCTTTACCAAGCTATTAATTATCCATTCATAATTTTCTTCTTTTGCTTCTATTTCTTTACACAATTTTTCTCTACCACTCTCAATTGATTTTGAAAATCATTTTTGGATTTTCTAGGAATTCTTGTTGGGTTTGTGTTCAGGTTACATTTTCATTTCTGTTAGTTGTTTTGAGTTCATTTTCTTCTGAGATTGTGTCTTGAAATTCCTTGACACCTTTATAGGTTTTTATGGTCAGATTCTTATTTTGTCATTTTCCCTTTTTCCACTTTATTTCTTGACTTGGAAATTTATGTTAACATCAGGCTCTGTTCCCAGCATAGGAGGGGAGGGCCACTATCTTAAGCTTTAGATTTTTTCTTTTGCACTACTATTTTCAGAGCTGGTTCTGGGGGTTTAAAAGTTTTTGATGCTGTCAAGGTGGTGTGTTCTGGAGAGAGGTGTGAACACTGTTCTCGGTCTATATTCTTGTCATTACCCAGGAAGGGCACCTTATCTCTTAGGATTGCAACTGATACTGTTACTTATGACCACATCTCCCTTGAGACCAGAAATGATACTTCTCCTTAGAACCCCTGATCCTTTGGGACTGGAATTGTTACTTCCCCTCAGGGCTCCCACTCCCTCTTGACCAATAGTGCTCCTCTCTGCCCTTGAACAATGACCCAGAAGTGGTTTAGGCAATGGAGTTGCCAAATAGGATCATGTCCCATGTCCAGTACTAGCACAGTCACACCCTGCATTTTTTTTTTCTGACCAGTTGCCAGGTACCTTACTGTTTCTGGCTTGAAAGCCCCTGAAGCTGCTTCTGTCACCACTACCTAGTCCCAACACTGGTGTTTTGTCCATGTGTCAGCCTACTCTCCCATGTCACAGGTCCTTCTTTCTCACCTCTTATGTTGTCCTCTGGCTGGAAGGATATCTCACTCTGACTTTTTGTTGACTCTACCACTCCAGAATTCTACTTGAGGTGTTATTTTGAAGTAATTTGGAGAAGACTGTTAGAAGAGCTAAGCTGAGAGCTTTTCCACTCTACCAATTTGGCCCTGCCCTCAGAAGTACCACTTTAAATAATATTTTCAATACTTTTCCTCAGTTTAAAAGCCTACAATATCTATCTGAAGCCTTAAGAATTCGACTGTTCTGGGGCGGCCAGGTAGCACAGCGAGTAAGAGCACCGGCTCCAGTGTTGGGATGACCTGGAGATAGAAACCCAGGCTCAGACACTTAGCACCCACCCAGAAATACCTGGCTGTGTAACTTTGAGCAAGTTACTTAACCCCAATTGCTTAGGGGCGGCCAGGTGGCTTAGTGAGTAAGAGTACTGGCTCCAGTGTCAGGATGACCTGGATCAAATCCGGGCTCAGATACTCAGCACCACACCCAGAAATAACTGGCCATGTAACCTTGAGTAAGTTACTTAACCCCGATTGCTTTAAAAAAAAAGAAGAATTCAACTGTTCAAGGTCTTCTACAATCTAGCCCCATTATTTTCTTCCATTATTCCCTTATGAGGGTTTCTTGACGTTTTTTAGTATTATAGGTCCCTTTGGCAATGCAATGAAGTCAATGCATCCCTTTTCAGAATACAATTTTTAAATAATTGAAGGAAATCCTAAATTTCATTTAGAGGTTAGTGAAAATAAAGAAATAATATTTCCCCAATCCAAATTTACAGACATCTGAAATTTATCCACAGACCCTTTCAGATTCCATGAACTCTAGGTAAGGCCATCCTGCAGGTGGTCCTTAGCAAATTTTTTTTTTTTTTGCAAAACCCCTATCTATATACACTTTGATGATAAGAACGTCATCAAAGTCAGAAATCCCTTGTGAGATATACTTATTTATCAATGAATATTTAGAATTATTAGCTCACAACATTTACCTTTTTTCTGATTAACCCAACTTTTTGAAGCCTGTGCAAGCACAAAAGGCTGCTTCAGTTTCCAATTTGGCACTTTTTCCTGTGGCCCTTCATGCTTCTTCACATTCTTCAATTGCCTTTATAATAACACATCAAATGTCTTCATACCACCTCCACAGTACCACCTTTGAACCACACAACACAGGACAATAGACAGCCTTGACTTAGGTGTATTGCAATGTTCTCATATCTAGACCTGGATTCAGGAGAGACTTGCATTGAAATTTCCTCTATGGCACTTATTAGTAGTTGTGTGGCCACAGTATTGAAGTCTGCTTCAAGAAGACTTCATGGAGGCAGAAGCTGCTGCCAGGGTGGGGGGGGGGAGGCTGAAGAGGAAAGGCCCTGCCCCACCCCACCACTCTCCCACCCCTCCCACACCCCATTGCTTGGAGAGAATGATTTTGATTTGGAGAACCTGGATGAAGTGATTTTGATTCTGGAAACCAGCTGAAACTTCTGATGTGTCCAAGGGTCAGTCAGAGCTACTGAGGATTTCTGAGAGCCAGTCAGAGCTGAGGGCCAGCCAGAGCTGCTTAGGAGCTGCAGAGGATTTCCAAGGGCCAGCCAGAGCTGCCCAAGACTGAGGAAGCATGACTGTGTACTTGTACATGTACATGATGCTGGCACTTTGCATGAACCTGTTGGTGGCTTTGTTAAGCCTTGACTTCACAGGAACAGAGACTGTGAAGGATTTGAGATGGACTAGACACTGAATTCCAATGTGGAGCAGGAACTGCTCAGAGAGCTGGATAAGGACCTGGGAGCTGTTTGCTTTTGAACCCAGGTGAAAGTTTGGTGAATCCAGGTAGGATCTGGGACATTGGAATGGTATCCAGGGAATCTGAGGGACCACCCCAAGTCAAGCTGAAAGAAGACTTTACTTGGATACTGTGTACTGACTAAGAAGATTATAATTTACTAGTGACCTAGGGGTGGAGGGTCTGTGTTTTTTCTGATGATTGAATAGTGAATGTGAAAGATAATTGATTGACTAAATGATTGTACTTAGTGATTGATGACTGAATAAGTAATTGATTTGTAACCTAGTATGCCCCATGAGTGGAAAACTTTGACTATTGTACTTTGTAATTGAATTAAGGATTTTGTGAATGCTTGAGTTACTAAATGGTTGTTCTTTGTTCAAAACTTAGTAACCACTGTAGTGGAAATTATGTGGCCATTTTCTGTGATAAGTTTTTGTGAATGCTATATTTTTATTTTCTGTGATAAGTTGTAATATTGTGAATGCTGTACTTTGATTTACTGTGAATGTTTTGCTCTGATTTGTTATGGAATAGAGTGTTCACTATACTGTGTAATCAGAATCTTAAAAAGCTGTTCACAGTAGCAGTCCTCTGGAAAGCTGCTCGTGCATGGCATTACAATGATTTGCCCAGGGTCACTCAGGTAGTAAATATCTGAGGCCAAATTTGAACTCATTTCCTCCTGACTCCAGGACCCTCACTCTACCTGCTGCACCACCTAGCTGCCTGTATATTTATTATTATAATAGATATAATAGATAATATAAAATATATTTATTATTATAATAGTAGAGACAGTATGATTAGCAGTGTATGGAGATAGTGGGTAGCATAATTGAGAGTCAGGAAGATAGGAATTCAAATCCCTTTTGAGACAGTTAGTTGATCAAGTCATTGAACCTCTCTCAACCTTAATTTCTTCACCTATTAAATAAGGTTAATAGTAACAGCTACCTCATAAAGCTGTTGTATAAGTCAATAAAAGAGAGAGAGAGAGAGAGACAGAGAGATAGAGAGACAGAGAGAGAGAGAGAGATGGAAAGAGATCATATTTAGACAGTGTTTTATAAACCTTAAAAGCAGTATACAGCATGTCCCAAAAGTCTTAGTGTGGTTTTAAGGCCACTTAAACTGCACTAAGTATTTGGTATACCTTGCATAAATGCAAGCTATTCTTAGTATTTTTCTGGCCCTGTTAGGGATCAAGTTAGAATTGTAGATTAATAGAACATTAGAGTTGTTTGGGCCTTTGGAAACTATTTAATATAACTCCTCATTCTTTAGATGAAGTACCTGTGACCCAAAGAAGGTAGAATGGCTTGACCAAATTCATGCACTGAGTTAATGGCAAGACTAGAATTGAGATGCCTCGATTCACAATTCACTACTCTTTATACCAGCAATGTCAAACTCAGATGGAAACTGGGGCCACTAAACTTTAAGTTAGGATTCCTGTGGGCTCCCTACTAACTTTCAAAATTTATGCTACACTGCTATATGGTGAATCTTCCTTTGTATTATGTTAAATATTTTTTTAATTTACTAATGCCTTTTTCAAATATCAAAATAATTTCCTGATGCCTGCCATACCTGCAGACTTCCACTGTATCAAAGAAGGCAATTTCAGCAAAATGCACTTCCACAAATATGTACAATAGGATATGCAATATTTGATACCAATAGTGACCCACCTCTCAGTCAGAGAAGGTGGGTATGTTTTCAAGGATGAAGATTGATAATAGCAATTAATTCAAGATCAGTTGTCTCTCATCATTTTTAATGACAGTTATTGTGAATATAGTTCTACAGAATCTGCTTACTTCACATTGCATCAGTTCTTCATTTCTCATAGCACAATAAGCCTCTATTACATTTGTCTAGCATAATTTGTTCAGCCATGCCCCCTTTGAGACACTCTAGTGGGCTTCCAGATTTTTACTAGGAAAAAAGTTGTAATATTTTTTAAAAATACATTTTCAAATTATGACAATCACTACTACCTCCTATAACAAGTACCAATCGGCACTGAATGGTAGACAAATCAAGGTAAATTCATAGCACTTTGGAAAATTTTAAGTGTTTGCCCATTAGAACAGCTAAAAGGTCATATAGGTTATGTCAGCAAAACTTCAGTGGAATTTTTAGTATTATATATACATACCTGATACCAAAATGCTGATGAAGGCTCATTTCTTTTATAATACAAAATGGCATAATCCATCATCATGCTTCAAACTCAGGAAATTCAAAACTAACTGTGGTTTTAACAGACATTGTTAAGCTTGCTTAATTTAAAAACATAATATTTTCTTTAATATTCTCAAAAATATTTGCGTCATGCATGTATGACTCAATGCTTTCCAAAAATTGTAAATTAGGATGAGTTGAACTTAAGGTAATGGTGTTGAAATACAGATGTGTAATTAAGTTTAAATATGCAGTAGCAAATGTTTTTCTTTGCCAGATATTTCCACAGTGAAACCCAGGGTTTAAGATGAAGACTGAACACAACCAGCTTGAAAATTTTGATTGAACTGATGGATCATATTCAGACAGTTAATTCCCAAATATAAAAAAATAATAAATATTATTTTATTATAATAAATATTAACATCATTATTATTTATAGTATATGAATAATGGATGATATTAATAAATAATAAAACAAAAATGTCACTCAGAAAGATTAAGATTAAATGAGGTCTAGTCAAAAGCGTGAATAAGGTTAATGGTTTTAAACTAGTCCTTAGCTCAATTTGTTCCCATTACAAAACTGCCTTAGAATTTGGAAAAGAGAGAAATTTAGAACTTGTAGAGCAAAGCTATGGGTCTGAAGTTAATGAATAGCTTATTTTGAAATCAGAGTTCTTGTTAAAATTAAATAAAATTTATCACAATTGGAAAAAACAAAGCTTACTTTTTAAATAATGTTTTGTGTTGTGAAAAAGGTTTCTTGGAAAATAGTTCCACAAGAAAAAAATTTAGAGATTAAACATATATATTACAGCAATTAAAGCCAGACAACCTTGAAAGAACCTGATTTCTGCTGATTTCAGAAGCTTAGCAGGTTCAGACTTGATTGCTAGTTGAGAGATTCAGAACCTGGGAGTTCCAGGTGTTGAAAGTCAAATTACACCAGATTCATGTTTTGAAGAAGAAGCTAGCCCACCATCCTCCGACCACAAGTCTAGGGAATTGCAATGCTTCACAAACCACTAGACTTGCTTCTAGTTCAGCCACTTGTGGAGAAAAGGCTCAGCATTCTTATCATCATCCCAATAACTGCCACCAACAGTTACACTGGTATAAGAACTGTATAAGGGGCAACATCTCCCAGATAACTTGCCAAGTTTCCAGCCGCCTGGCCCTCCCATCATTTGGGGAAGCAAATTCTATAGAGGAGGGTCCAGCCATCTCCACCAACTGCCCCCAAAAGGCAAGCAAGCCAGCCTAACTAAAGCAGCCAGGCACCCTGAGGGAGAGACAGGAAGTCAAATGTGCCAGGCAAGTTAAACCACCACTGCTGTCTCCTGTCAGATACTGATGGAGACAGGCCAGAACCCTGAATCCAAGAACCTTGGGAATAGCCTTGCTTCCAGCCCAGTGCTCTCAACCACCATCCTAGGAAGATGCAGCCTAGAAACTGCTCCAGCAAATGCTTTAGCCACAGTTATGGGGGAATAAAGGTTTTGCCTCCAAAGTTCTTGGCTTCATCAAATGGTTCAACATCAGAAATTGATATGATTCAATCAGTTGAAATGACATTAAAAAATGTGACATTAACATCTGGCTTGCTGCAGCACTGTAAAGACCATGGGACTTTTCCATCTGATTTACAACTGAAACTTTCTACATGTGTCATCTCATCTATTAGAATATGAGCTCTGAGAGCAGGCACTTGTCTTACTTTTCCATTTGTATTCCCCATTGCTTAATACATTTCTTATTTTGGTATTCAGAGAAAGATGTTGGTCTATTGTTCTAAGCCTAATTTCTAATATGTAATAATGGAGTAAGTAGTTAATATGTGCTTCATTCATTCATTCTTATGTTTCCATTTAACAGTTAACTTTACCAAAGTAGCAGAATACAAAACAAACACATATAAATCATTAGCATTTCTGTATATTACTAGTATAACCCATCATTAAAGTTAGAAAGAGAAATCTCATTAAAAAAACACTATGCAATGTTTAAAATACTTGGAAATATACTTAGCAATAATAAATATATAGGAAAACATGAATATAATTACAAAATAACATCAACAGAAATGTATACATAAATAATTGGAGAAATATAAATTATTCATGGGTAGGTTTAGCCAATATAATAAAAATGACATTACCACCTAAATTTACTTATTCAATGCCATACCGTTCACACTACCAAAGAATTACATTATAGAACTAGAAAAAATAATCACATTCAACTGGAGGAACAAAAAAATCAAGAATCTCAAGGGAAATAATGAAAAAAAGTGAAAGGGGACCTAGCAGTACCAGATCTCAAAATATATTACAATACAGTATTAAGAAATAAGGAGATGGATCAGTAGAACAGATTAGATAGTAAGTATACCAAAAACAAGCTGTTCAAAAAACCCAAAGACCTTAGCTGCTGAAGATAAGGACTCACTATTTGACAAGAATTTCTGGGGAAACTGTATAGTAGTCTAATAGAATTTAGACTTAGGCCAAGATATCACCATATACCAAAATAAATAGGAAGGAAGACACGGCCCAGATATTAAAAGTCAAATCACAGATGTATTAGAGGTTAAAAGGAGAAATTATCTTTCAGGGGAGAGAAAAACAAGTCATGACCAAACAAAGGATAGGAAGGATCATAGAAAGACACATTTGATTACATAAAATTAAATGTTTTTGCACATATAAATCCAATGCAATTAAGATTAGAAAGGAAAGAGCTAACAATTTTTTTCAAATTTTTTTTCTGATAAAGTTCTCATTTCTAAGATACATAAGGAACTGATTCAAATGTAAAAGAGTAAGAACTATTCTCCAATTGATTAGCAGTCAAAGATATGATGAAGCAGTTTTCTGGGAAGAAATCCAAATTATCTATAATCAAATGAAAAAAAATTCTAAATATTTCAAATCACTAATATTTAGAAAAATTCATAAGACAACTTTGAATATCCAAATTATACTTCTCAAATTGGCAAAATTTTTGAGAAAAGTAAAATGACAAATATTGTAGAGGTTATGGGGAAATGGGCACATACATGCATATATATACATACATATCACATATAAACTTTATATGTTTATATAAAACTATAGCTTTCATATATACATACATGTATATATAAATTAATGTTTATAAGTATTCATGACTTTCTATGTATCCCCAGAGCCTAGATGTGGCTTCCACATAGTAGGTGCTAACCAAATATTTGTTGAATTAAATTGAACTGAAATAGCATTTTAAAGAAAAATATTTTGCCAAACAAATCATGAACTCTCATAACCTATCAGCCACTTATAAAAGATTTTATAAAATTCTGTCTTTGACAATTTAGGATAATTAGAAGAAATTTAGCAGATTTTCTTCCGAACTTAACAAAGTTAGAAAGCTTAAGACATTCTTGAAGTGACTGTGAATATTGGTTCAAAGATTCTGGGAAGCACTTTGTAATTGTGGCCAAAATATTACTAAACTGATATCTATCAGCCCAGCTATATCACCACTAGATCTGCGAACAAAAAAAGAAAAATCAAAGATAGAGGAAAAGGTCATATATGTACAAAAATATTCATTGAAGCTACTTCTGGACTGATAAAGAACTGGAAACTAAGAGAATACCCATAGATTGGGTGACGGCTGCACAAATCAAGATATATGGATGTAATGGAATATTATTGTGCTATAAGAAATGATGAAAGAGATGTTTTTAGAGAAACCTGGGAAGATTTCCATGAACTGATGAAGAGTGAATTAAGCAGTATCAGAAAAACAATTTCTATAATATCAACACTATAAAAATGAGCAATTTTGAAATGACAACTAATATTACAGTTCAAAAATATTTTGCATTGATTTTACATACAAGCAGATATATATGTATATATAAACACACACATACATTTGCACACAGATGTATATGAATATATACATATGCATATATGTGTATATATTAAATATCTGCTTCATTTCTGTCTTTGTATCCCCAGAGCCTAGTAAAGCGCTTCCATATAGCAGGTGCTAAATAAATATTTGTTAATTATATTTGATTGAATTATCATTTTAAGAAAAAATGTTTTTTCAAACACAAATCCTAAGCTCTCATAACCCATTAAGCACTTTCTAAATAAACCTTATAAAATGTCGTCTTTGACAATTTAGGGTAAATAGAACAGATTTAGCAGGGTTGCTTCCAAACTTCACAGTTAGACAGCTTAAGAAGTTCTTGAGAAAAAGTTATTTTCAAAATGGCATTTTATCACAAGTGCCAGAAACTTAACATGGCTTGTAATTGATCCCTCTGCTTCAAATCTGTCCCCACTCCAATGCAACCTCCACACATTTGCCAAAATTATTTTTTCATAATTGAAGATGGGGACCAATCTCCTACTCAACAAACTAATGGCTACCTATAGATTATAGGATAAAATATAAAGTACTCTAGCTTTTTCAGCCTTTTCCAACCTGGCCCCAAGCTAACTCTCCATCCAGATTACACCCCTTCCTGCATTCAGTGGGCTGGGCCCATTGACCTTGTCTCTGTTTCTCTGCCTCCTTTCTCCTTGCCTTTGCCCTGACTGTCCCCATTCCTAGAATACTCTCTCTTCCCCTCAAACTTATAAAATAGCTCTGAAATAATAGAAGTTCCTTCAGAATTGGGTTCAAGTCCAACTTCTACATGAAGACATTACTGATTGATACAACTCCTAGTGTGTACTTACTTTCCTAAAGACTTTGTATTCATATGTGTGTGTGTGTGTACACAAACATCACATACATATATATAGTATAAATATTTATATTTATTTTATAGGTTGTCTCCCCTGTCAAAATATAAATTCCTTAAGAGAATGATTTCTTTGTATCCTTTACATCTAGCACAAGGCACTTAATAAATGCTTCCTTATTGCTTGAATGCTTGTGCTGAAAAAATATGAAAAAAATTGGCAATACTAGTTTATCAAATTTGAGGTAATGAAAATGTAAATATGAAATTGCTTCTGAACCATTTCACTAATGGGATAAAACTGGAAAATAGATTGAATCTATATAGTCAGAGATAATTCATGTGTTGGCTTTGCTTAGATATTTCTTTTTTTGTACTCTTAAAATGTTTGTTACAAGGTGTAAGAGCAAGCACACTAGCATACCCAGGATAGCTGTTAGCACAGGTTTTTACATCTGCTTTTCTAAAGGAAAGGAACTCAAAAGGGGTCAACAATCTTATTTTAACCAAACATATATTATTTACCTAGTTCAGGGGGAAAAGTCAGCACCCTGAACTTCAGAAGAAAAACAAACAGAAGTTACAAGCAGACAAAAAATACAGAGAAACAGACAAACAGACAGGGCATCTAACTGTCTGACCATCTCATGCATATGGTGTTAGTTACCAGAGAGAGAAGCACCAACATCTGGGTTTTCAAGGCCAGGGGGTTTCAATGGCTGCCCAGAGTCCCATCTGGCCAAATCACACAACTCTTCCCATAAGTGATCCCCAAAGCAAAACCTCACATCAGGGTATATATAGCCTTCTCCACGGTCAGAGAACATCACAACCCTCATACCACTGCCCAATTACAAAGTAACAAGGTGTGGGCTTGAAAAACAAGCCTCCTACCACAGGTTCCATGTGACCACATTCAGCCTATTAAGGGGCAGAGTATATTTTCAAATAGGGAATGTCCTCAAATTCACTTAAGCCTATCAAGAGGCAGAGATCTTCAAATTCCCATTTCCATTACACAAGGGAATGGCTCATTGGATGGGAAGAGAGAGATGTATTTGGAAACCAATATGATGTGGAGAAATAAAGAAAATGAGTGAGGGAAAGAAAGAAGAGATAAGAAGGGAGGAGAAGAAGAACAGAGTGAGGGAAGGAGATAAGGGAGAGAATAAGGAGAAAGAAGAGGATAAGGAGAAAGGAGAGAATATAGGAGCAGAAGAGAGAAAAAGTGAATCATTTTCTTTCATTCACATAAAAACTTCAAAATTTTAAGTTGATAGTGGATGAGTAGAAAGAAAGTCTTCAAAAACAAAGTAATAATCTCCTCTGCACCATCAAATAACAAATAACTAGCTCCCCATAGGCTCTTTTAAGTCACTTGATAGCTATAATGTATAGGTCATAACTTTCCAAGTGAGTTGCTTTTGTCTTTTGACTAAAAGTTCTAGGTAGACAACTTCTCAGTGCAGCTACCTGGTGGCCTTTTCTGGTCCTTATCTGGTGCTATCAGAGTTGTTTCAACTCTGATAAGTTGAGGGGGCTTAAACTATAGATATTTTAAAGGTAAAATCAACAGGAACTTAATATATTCTAAACTCTGGACCAGTTCTTTCATGAGTGTAAAGCAAAATTTGGTAAGGTATATTTACCTCCAAGGAGTTCTAAAATCTTTTATACAAAAAGCACTGTCTTTTCATCTTCATAATATTCTACATTTAAGGGATAACATTTCTTAAAAGGAGAATTAACATTGGTTGCTTTAAGACATTTCCCCTAAGGGTATACAATGTGATCTCATAGACAGAAAAGTCTTAAACTTGTTGACATTCAAACCAGCACATCCTCTACCAGACATGGTTACTTGTTTACATATCACTTTAGGTTCTAATTACTCAAAAATTATAATAGAAAGTAGAAAGTCTTTCTTCCAAGGATAATTTTCCCTACAATTAAATCTGATAGGGGTGTTGGCTGAATAGGGAGGAGATGAGATGAACAAGAGTCTGCAAAGTGCTCCTAAGGCTATTTATTTTACTTTTCACTGGTTGGGAACTGTAAGTGACTGGCCTTCGCCTTGGGTCTATTTAACCAGTTGTTCTTTGTTTGTTTTACCAAGGGAAGGAAAAATCTGATTTAACGCTAGATATTTTATACAATCAACAGGCATCATTTCCTTCCCCTCTTCTCCACTGTGTGCTTTCATCATGCTGTTGTTTAACCAATTTAATCAATTAATTTTGCAAGTATGAAATATGTGGAATACTATTTACAAAACAAGATACTAGTGGCATTTCTTCTTTATCAAAATGTTCACCATACGGTCCAACTTGCTAAGCTTGGCATTCTTTTCTTTAGACATCATTGATTTAGAGTTGTGAGGGACCTAAGAAGCCAACAAGCCTCAATACCTCATTCTGCAAATGAAGGAACTGAGACAAAATGACTTACATGGTCAATGCAGAAGTTGAACTCAAGTCTCATAGCTACAAATCCAGTGGTCTTTCTATTGCCACCTTCTTGCTTTCCCAAGTAATGATTAAATGTTTATCATCAGGCATCAATCATGGAACATTTACATGCTTCAAGGATTCTAATAGAATTTTTAGAGCACACTAAAAATATTCTAAAGGGCTGATCATCATTGTATCATGGACTGAAAGCTGGAAAACATCTCAGGAGCCACCTTGTCCAAACCTTCAGTTTAAAGATGCAGAAACTGAAGCCCCCACCCCACAATTAATTGACTTACTCCAGGTCACTTAGGTAGTGAGTATTGAGGTTTGGGGTTTAGGGGTGCTAGAGACCCCAAAATACCAACACACCAGGTTCTGCCTAATGAATGCAACTCAAGCATTCTTTCAACCAAAGAAAAGTCAAGTATATTAAAGATTTGTTATAATGGGTAGGTTTTTAAGGAGGCTAAGTATTTGTCACGCTTATATTGAAAGTGGACCATAACAATCTGACACAGAGTGAGTGTGAGCTAGATTGAATCTCAGCACCTTCATGGAGGCAAGATGGATCTTATATGCAAAAAGACTGTGGGAGGGATCGAGGGATGGTCTAGAGGAGGAGTTTGGGGATGATCTTGAGGAACTGAGGTTAGACTCCAGGAATGGGATTAAGGGTAGGAAAGGAGGAGTCTAAGGAGGATCTTGAGGAACTGAAGTTGGACTCCAGGAATGGGATTAAGGGTAGGAAATAGCTGAAGACTACCTTGAGATGACAGACAATGGAGGACTAGGCTAGTTTAAGGGTAACAGATTTGGGCATAATGATAATGAAAGACTTATGGTCTCAGGCAAATGTCTCATCAAGTGGGAAGATTCAATGGGTTTCCAGATCATCCACCCTCAAAAAAATGGGACCCAAATTCCTTTGTGGTAAACAGTGAAGGTCTCACCTTCTGAAAGTGGATCCTACTGGCAAGGGGTGTAGAGTAGTCCCTGCCTCTCTGGGCCCTGTTCAAGGGGTTCATAGCCTGAGCAGTCATCTGGAAGTTGATGGCTTGCATCCAGGAGGAGACAAACCTGACAAAGAGGTTAAGCAAATGAGGACCAAACAGGTACAAAAAGAGTATAGAGAAAGGATGATTTCCCTGGAAGGAATTAAAGATGATTGTGTCAAGGTCAAAATATAAAAGGAAAAGGGAATGTTTGATAAGGGAGTTTTTTTGCTGTCAGATATTCCCTTCAATTCCAGATTGTTTTGTGCGCATGTAGAGCAAGAAAAGCAATAGCAGCCACAGAATCTAATTGTTTTGAAAAATAGGCAACAGGCCAGGTGTCTGGTCCTACGGACTGTGTTAGGACTATCAAAGTCTGTCCTCTCCTTTCATCAACATATATAATGAAAGGTTTTTCTAGATTGAGCAGAGCTAATGCTGGAGTGGTAGTTAATTTAGTTTTCAAAATTTCAAAAGCTTTAGCCTGGTTGGGGCCCTACCCTAGAGAGAATGAGTCCAAGCCTTGAGTAGCAATCAATGATTGTAGTTGCTCCCAGGTCTTGGACTTAATAGGATATAGATGACAGTGGGGGAACACTTTAGGATCTAGGAGTCAAACAAGGGATGGGGTGGCAGAAGTAGCTTGGCCCCTGATCCCAAACAATTGGCTCAACTATCTTCCACGCTTCCAAGGAGAACACGGGGAGGTCTGGGAAGGTTAACTAGAGAAAATTGGTTTCCAAATTTCATCATTAGGTTCCTTCCCAACAAGGAAATGGGATAAGAGGAGAGCATGAGGAAGGAGCATTCAAACAATAGATCCTCAGGTAGGCAGGGGATGGGGTATGTCTGGAGACATCTCTTAGTGTCCCCTTTAATGACCCTGACCTGATGGGTTGAGGGGAGGCTAGAGTCAGAGTAATGGGTTAAAACAGAGAACATGGCCATGATAAAGTGGGTAACCTTACCTTCACCCTCAAATTTAGCCCAGGACTTGGTAAAAGAGGTGGAGAAAATGGGAGCACTGCCAAGCCCCAGGCTCCGCCATCATTCTGAGTCTTGAGAAGACTGGAGGACAGGGTACTGAGAGGCAGGTCTACCACTTTTCCAACCTCAGGAACAATCCTTCCTCCAATGTCCTTCCTGGTCACATGGGCACAGCCCCACCAATGTTGGTTCCTGGGGCTCCATGGGGGGATGCACCCTGGAGGGGGCATGCACCCTGGAGGGGGCATTCCTTGGACCAGTGACCCTCCTTGTGGCATCCAAATCAAGTTTCCCCACTGCCCAAGAGGCTGGGCTTCCTCCAAGGGCATGCTCTGGAGGGGTACTCCTTGGATCTTTTCCTGGTCATGGAAGCAACAAAGAGTTGAGCATGATCTCTGTCTCTAGTTTGTTCCTTTCATTCTCTCTCCTCTCCTGCAACTAGGTCTCTGTTGTTAAAGACTCCAAAGGCCATCTCCAATAATTGGGCCTGAGGTTTTTGGGGTCCCATTGCCAATTTCTACAGTTTCCTCCTAATATCTGGCGCAGACTGATCAATGAAATACATGTTAAGGATTGCTGCCCCTTCTATAGAGTCAAGATCTAAATTTGTATACTTCTTAATGGCCTCTACCAGCTGATCTTGGAAAAGGGCAGGGTTTTCCTTTTCTCCCTGAGTAATTCCCTAACTTTTTGAAAATGTATTTGTTTTTGAAATGCATTTCTTAGGCTTCTAACAGGCAAAATGCCAAATAGTCCATCTTTGGCCTATCCTCACTCTTTTGATAATTCCATCCTGGGTCACTAGTGGGAACAGCAGCTGTTCCTGGAGGGCATTTTATGGGGTCATTGCTAGCTAAACAATCCCCAGATTTTGGGACTTGTTCCTAGATTCTCCTCTTCTCTTCACTGGAACAACAGGTGGAGAAGAAGACACGCATACTCCCCCAGTATCTCTTTCTCTTTAACTTGAGTGAGATCTGAGATGGAGAACAGAAGATGAACTCTAATTGTCCCACTAGGCAAGGCAGGCACTTCCCTCAGGAGAAAAAGCCGTGAAGACCCTATGGGGATAGGGGCTTGGGAAGGGTGATAGGAAGTCCCACTTCTTGTGAGGCAGGGGCTGGGAGATGCTGACTGAACTAGATTAGACTGCAAGGTCAGGGGATCCGGCTGGCAAGAGAAAAGTTCAGCTAGCACTTGAGGAGGGGAAGGGGTCAGAGGGGGAGATACCCCAGAGACTGCCATGGAGGTAGGACCTAAGGACTGAGTGGGTGTTGCCTCAGGAGGAGGGACTGCAGAGGGAGGCCCCTCAGACAGGTGACTGGGACCTGAGCAGGGGTCACTTCAGGGGGAGGGACCATGGTGGGAAATGCAATGTGGGAGATGTAGATGGTGAAGGAGGCAGAAAACGAGGGATGTTGGGCTAGAGGAAAAGAGAAGGGAAACGGGGAGCCAGGTGAGGTTGGGGAACAACAGGAGGGGCTGTGGGAGCTGCCTTGGAGAGACCCCTGTCTGGGGCCTGAGCAGAAGTTGCCAAGGAGGGGAGGGTCTTGTGCTGAAGCCCTGGGGGGTCATAAAAAGAGGGCCATTTAATTGGCCTCCATTACTCCTTTGTGGGGCGGCTCTAGCTCAAGAATCTTACAGTCTTTTCTGAGAACTGGGTTCTGAGACAACTTGATGAAGGCCATTACATAGGAAATTTCTCTCCATTTTCCTTCTTGGTGACAGTGTAATTCTAACTATAAGAGAATATTATGTTTTAAAGTCCCCCAAACTGGCCACACTTTGTGGCCCTCTAGGTGTTACTGAGGCCAAACAATGTTGCAAATGAACACCAGCTTTTTTCTTTTTAAGTTCTTTAGAGAAAGTAAATTTTTCCCAGTGATATAAAAGACAACCCAAAGGCAAACTTTCAGTAATTGAAAAGGATTGACCCATTATAGCCAGTGGAGGAGGAACTGTGGGATTTGCAAGTCAGCCTCCAGTCAAGATGAAAGAAGACTTTACCTGGATACTCTGTATTGACTGAGGAGATTGTAATTTACTGTGACCTAGGGGTGGATGGTGTTTGTACTTTCTGCTACCGCTTAAAGATATAAGATATACTGAATGATATGTTTCATTTTAGACTATGTGGCCACCTTAGTAATAAATTGATATGTTATGTTGTGGTAAATATTATGCTTTAGTTTCTTAAATGTTTTGCTTTAGTTTGTTGCTGAATAAATAGAGAGATCATTATACTATGCAATTAGATTCTTAAAGTTATTCACAGGAGCAATCCTCAGGAGAGCTGCCATGATTGGCTTTGCATGAATCTAAAAGAAAATCATAGATTAAGAGATGGTAAGAAACTGGAGATCATCCAGTCTGTTCCTATCATTTTATAGAGGAAGAAATTAAGTACCAAAGACATCATGTGATTTCCCCAATGTCACATCAGTAGAATCAGGAGTGATATAGTGTCATACTGAGTCAGGATCATCCATCTCCAAGTCTAGTCCTCTTTTCATCATACCACAGAAGGACTATATTTCTTTTTTTTTTTTTTTTTTTTTTTTCGGGGTTAAGTAACTTGCTCAAG
>NW_027187460.1:52781750-52815577 GCF_028583685.1 Petaurus breviceps papuanus | reverse complement strand
GGTTAAGTAACTTGCTCAAGGTTACACGACCAGTTATTATTTCTGGGTGTGGTACTGAGTATCTGAGCCCAGATTTGATCCAGGTCATCCCGACACTGGAGCCGGTGCTCTTACTCGCTGAGCCACCTGGCCGCCCCTAGGACTATATTTCTTTACAACTTCTGTTCATTTCTTTTTGTTCTGTCCTATGGGTCCAAGAATAAGACTAATCCTCTTTGACATGACAACACTCCAAATATTTGAAAACATGTATCATATTCTCCATCCTCCCTTAAACCTTCTCTTTACCAGATTAACATATCTAGTTTCTAAACTGATCCTTGTGACTTAAGGCCTGACACCAGTCTGATTCCTTTCCCTGAATGCTCTGTGACAAAGATGTCAAACATATGGCCCATGTACAACTTTCTTGAGTATGACCTGAATCAAATTAAAATGTAATTGGGAATACTTAACAAAATATATAAAAATAATAGAATATACATAATATTGCATTTTGTGGCCCACAGAGATCTTTTTGTAGAGTTTAGTGGCTCTGATTTCTATTTGAGTTTGACACCAAGGTTCTATGACTTCTTAATATCCATCCTAAAATGAGGTATGTAAAACTGAACACAGTATTTCAGATTTAGTAAGACCCGGGAATTTCCCTATTTGTGGATGCTATCAGTTGTTCATAGTACAGGTTTGCAATCAAAATAAACATACCATGGGTTTTAGCCTCTGGTCCCACTTCTGTCAATCCAATAAATGGAACAAATGTCTTTTGTCTCTCACATGTAGCTATAATGGCAGCTTTCAACCTACATGTTGTTGGATAGCTCTACTGGCAGATAGCTAATTAACTTTTTCTTGAAATGTCTTTGCTTCTACTAGTATATTTATGTCTTATTTAGATGAAATACAATGGATTAATCCCACTATTCATTGCAATTGTGCCTACACATGTACTGCTGAAGGTAGAGAAAAATCACACAACCATTCTGACTGTGTCCACTATAAATTTATTTCACATTATCTCACCTCAGCCTTCACTGTTGCTAAGTAATCCTATCTAAGTAGACCTCTCTTCTCAATTCACTATACTACTCTTCACAGTGGTTCCTCTAACCTTTCCATCTATTAAAAGAGAAATTGGAGTATGTTTGTTCAGTATTTCTGCCAATTTTATTATATAAATGGGATCACACAGACAGTGCTTTAAATCTTTCAACACATCTACTTGTTTGATACCAGGTATATGAGTATAAAACAATGGACCAAAATATAGTCTATTTGAAAAAGGCAGTGTCGAATACACACAGACTATATATATATATGTTATATAATATAATGGAACTAGCTATTGGATAATGGTTCTGGACTGTTTTCTAGTTCTATTTCACTAATTGTAAGAATTCAGTCAAATAATTTAATCCATTTTTGCCTTAATTTGTGCATCTATTCAGCAAACTATAGCCAGGGGACAAATCTGGCCTGATTTTGTTTTTGGATAGCCTATAAGTTACAAATGATTTTTACATAATAAAAGTTATTGCATTTAAATGTAAATTTTATTTAGATGTAGAAGCCACTTTTAATGCTGTACAAAAAGAGACAATGAGCCAGATTTGGCCCATGGGCCATAATTTGCTAAAACCTGGACTAGATAAAGCCTCTTCTACAATTTTGATTCCTTGATTTCCAAACTCCTTCAAGAAAATTTAAAATTTCATGTCATGCTAAAACAGGGTGGATCACACCCTTCTCTAACCATCCATGTAGGTTAACTATGTTTTTTTTTCCCCTAAAATCCATGGAAGTTGTCCAGAGGACCTGATTGACCCAGAGAGATAAGGTTCAGATTGTCTAGTATTGATGAGGCTTCCTGGTAGCCTCTAGCCATGTTGCTATAATTTCCTATTTAGTTAAGGGCATAAAAGGTCTGACCACATAGAGTCAGGTTCCTTCAGACTCGCCAGATATCCCAAGGATCCATGAGACATCACATCCAGCCCTACTAACCAGACCTAGTATGGAGGTGAGAGTTAACCCAAACTTAGTATTTTTTGTTGAATATCCTTTCTATCTTATGACTAAGTAAACAACTTTTGTTACCTACTGGATTACCACCAAATAACTTGTTTCTTTCCTATATTAGACCTAAAAAGTTAGGACATTGACTTGAGTCAGATCTGTCCACTTTATTTTTAACCAACAGTGAGTAAAGACATCATACACCTCTTTTGACTACTCCTGTGTCTTTCTTATAGTGGTAGCTAGAAAATGTATACACTCTTACTTGGACATGTATATTTAACCTAGTGGAGTCGTTTATTGCACTTTATGAGGAATTAAGAAAAGTTTTGTATTTACTTCACATGAAACCATAATCTTTTGTAATATTTAGACTTTGTGCTTTCTCTAACAATTTCTGGAAATCACTAAATAAGCCAGGCCATCTGGCTAAAGAAATAAAATAAAATAACAACCCTCTTGTCCATATACCAAAGGGTTGCTTATTCAAGTTTGACTATTTAGAGAAGGAATGTTGAATTTGAAAATGTCCTAGGCCTATTCTTTAAGAGTCCTATCAAGTATATCAGTATACTTTTCAATATTTTGGTGGGGTTGGATGACAGAAGAGGGCTGTTAGATAGAGTTTACAGCCACACTCATTTAAGAGGTATCCAAGAACCTCAGTAAAAGTGAGCCAGTTTAAAACTTTCACTAACTCCTACCCTTTGATTTCTACAATTCCATCATCTGGAGTAAATATACTAAGGAGTTTTTAAAAGGCAGAGGTCTCATTTAAAAAAAAAATAAAAGAAGCCTTTTCACAAACCCATTATTTCTCTAAAAGTCTTAAAAGACAATGGTGCTGATTTAAAGCTGTGTATTTAGATGGACAATGAAAAAGGCTGAGGAAAATGGGAAAACAAGAGTAATAAAGAACACTACTTGATGAATCAAAGTCACTAACAACTTGCATTTTTGGAAATGACTCAGTAGGAATAATATGTTTTAATAGCAGAAGGATTGTTAAAACATTAACCACCCTGAAATGAAAATTGCCTTCAATAGAGAAAGGACTATTCTGCCCCCTAGCAACAAGGCCTGCCTCAGTCATAGTAAGTGGTCAATAAATGCTTTGAATAAATGAATAATACCATTAATGCCTAGGCAAATCGTTTATTTTAATAATTTGAAGCAGATTTTTTTCTGTTTCATTTTTTAAAAAGCAGAATTACATCACCTTCATAGGATTTATAGGTTGTTTCATACAACCTATAAAGAAATTCAGAAACCTCACTGTATTTGATGCATATATTCCCATTGGATAAACATCCAGTAGATTAAAAAAAAAAAGAATTATTGGTCACGCGGTTTAAATATTTATAATGACTTTGCATTTCTCACTTCTCTCTAGCTACTGCCCCCTGAGTCACAAGTATGGCCTATTGAGTTTGATGGGCTCAGAGACAGCAAAGAGTTCAGAGACAGCTAGATGCGAATGCCTTCTGTCTGTTGTTTACAGGTAGAGAAGATATAGAGAAAGAGAATCAAAAAGTTATGGTTGAATTATTTTAGCTACAACTAATCATCAATATCATCTCTAAAGTTATCAAAAAATATTTATGGTCACTGAACCCAGTACTTCCACGTGTAGTTTATTTTTCTGTGGTGGTCAGGTAGGGGTGAGGATGGGAAATATTTAGTTCCCCAACCAGCCCAGTTGATGCTGAGTAGTATGTAATTGATACAATCACAACTGAGGTATTTGTGGGGGGTATTGCAGGGATAGGTGGAAGGAAATTTCCCTCCTTACTTTTCTAAATTAATTCAAGCTGTACTATGGAATGACTAACAAATTTACCCAATGCACATGGTGATTCCACTAAGTCAAATGTGTACACTTCTGATTCATGAAGTGTGGGATTAAGGGTGGATTAAAGTTAAGACAGGAAGTTGGTTATATTAATCCCTAAAAGTAATAGGACTAACAAGAAGATTTGGAAGAGTAGTTACTATTAACTCTAAAAGGAATGACCACATCATGAATAAGCAACAACATTCCAAGTTTCATTTCCATACCAATTTTGAAAATTATTTATAAAAACGGAATTGAAAATGGTTTGGCTGCATTGGCTCATTGACTCAAATATTTAACAAAATTTAAATACATTTGACAAATGTCAGTTTTTATTATGGTTGTGCTGCTTTTGCTGATGTTGAAAGGACAAAATAATTTGAGTATTTAAACGTTACACTGTAATAAATAAAGTGCTGGCTTCAGACTCAGGAAGATCTGAATTTAAGTTCTGCCTCTAACATACTGTGTGACACTGGGCATGTCATTTAAACTCAGTGCTTGAATAAGCTTTCAGAGGAGATGTTGATCTGCATTGGTAACCTCATTTCAGAATTCCTTCTACTGATGAAATCGCAGATCTAAGCTGTATGCCTAAACATAGCCCTAATGTGCAGGCTTCCCAGAGACTTGTAGGAAATCTTTACCAACATAAAAGAGCAACTAACAAAGCCATGTTACCTCTGAGCTGGTTCATGTTGGGCTAAGTGATGAACCAAACAACTTCATAAGACTTAGTCCCTGCATTCTAAAGTTTTATATTCTAACAATGCTTTCCCACAGCTCTGATTCTGACATTGATTGTCACCTTATGACCTACACCTACATCATTGCTTCTGTTTATATGTTCTTTTACCCTTTCTATCCTTTCTTCCCATCCTGCCTGACCATTAATACATGTCCCAATAGCTCCATGTGGATGTCCTTTAGGCACCTGAAATTCAAAAAAGCCATAATTCTTCCCAGCTTTCCTATTTCTATTGAGGGCACATGCCATCTCTCCAATCACCCAGGTGGGATATCTCAGTCATACTTGATTATTTCCTCTCCCTAGAGAGGGTCATCAGTTCCAATGAGACGTCTCTCAGATCTGCCCTCCTTTCCACTCATACCACAAGCATTCTAGTTAACAACTTCATAACTTACCAATCACAATAATCTCTTACTTAGTATTTTCAGTCATTCCCTCCTCCAAACCAACCTGGACACAGTAGCCAAAACAAATTTCCTAAGTATAGATTATATAATGATTTCCTTATAGAGCCCTAAAGAATCAAGTAAAAAAATATTTGAAGCAATAACTTGAGCAAACTTGCAGGACATAAAATAAGTACATGTAAATCTTAAATATTTCTATATAATGTCAATATAAACTAGCAGGAAGAAATAGAAAGAGAAATTCCATTAAAAAACTATAGAATGTATAAAATATGCATCTACATGCAAAAACATACAAACTATACAAATATTATAATTACAAAGTATTCTTTTCAGAAATAGAACTAAACAATTGGAGAAATATTAACTGTTTATGGGTAGACCAAATCAATATAAAAATGGTAATACTGCCTAAATGTATTTATTTACTATCACACAAACTACCAGAAGAATACACAATGGAAGTAGGAAATATAATAAAATTCATCAGGAAGAAATCAAGAATCTGAAGAGAATTTTTTTTTTAAGTGAGAAGGCAGGGGGCTAAGTGTAACAGATCTTGAAATATATTACAATGCAGTTGTCATCAAAATAGTTTGGTACAGGTTAAGAAATAAAACATTGATCAGTGGAATAGATTAGGTATACAGCATACAAAATTAAATTAGTACATTTAACTTAATGCTTGATAAACTTCAAGACTCATGGCTAATAGGATAGGATTCACTATTAAATAAAAACTGCTTAGTAAACTGGAAATCAATTCAGTAGAAAATAAATTTAGATCAACACCTTGCACCATATAGCAAGATAAAATGAAAATAAATACATGATTTAGACATAAAAGATGACACATTAACATATTATAGGAGCAAGGAAGAAAATACCTTTTGATTCTATGAATAGAGGATTGTTTCATGATCAAATAAGGGGAGACAAAATGATTGATTCTGGTTGCACTTTTTTTTCCAATTGCCAAACAAAACCAATGCAATTTAAATTAGAAGAGAAATTATTATATAGGAAAAGAAAATCTTGCCAGAAAGTTCCTTTAATAAGAGTTGAATTTCAAAGATATATAAGAAATTATTCAAATTTATTACAATACAAGGCATTTCCCAATTGAAAAAAATGGACAAAGGATATACTCAGGCAATTTTCTAAGGAAGCAATCAAAAGCCATATTTAAAATATTCCAAATCACTAGCTAGAGAAATGCAAATTGAAGGACCTTGGAGGTCTTACTTTTTTGTTTTTAATAACACTAATTGCCATATTTACTATACTATTATTATTATGTAGCTATACATATATGTAACTATATGGTTTTACCAAAACTATATTTACTATATTACTATAATATTACTGTTTAGTAATACTCATCATGCTAGTAAGGTTGGAAAAAAAAATGACAAATGTTGGAAGGATTGCAAGAAAACAGGCACATTAATGCTCTATTGGTGAAACTGTGAATTGGTTCAACCATTCTGAAAAGAAATTTGGAATTACATACCTAAAATTACTGAATTTTGCATAATCTTTGATTCATCACTGACACTACCAGGCTTATATCTCAGAGCAAAGAAAGAGGAAGAGGACCCATATGTACAAAAACTTTAATGACTTTTGTTTTTGTGGTGGCAAAAAAGTTAAAAATAAGGATAGTGCCCATCAGTTGAGTAATAGCTGAACAAACCATGGTATATGAATGTAATGAAATGTTATTATGCTATAAGAAATTATAAAAGGGATTTCCAGAGAAGTGAAATGAAGACAACAAATTAAACAATAATAACAACATTTTAATGACAAATAACTTTATAAGATCTAAAAACATTGACCAGCAACCCTTTCAGAGGGTTGATGATGAAGCATGTTACCAAATTCCTGAAAGACAGGGATGGACTCAGAGAATAAAATTAGATATTTGGGGGGATTTTTCAGGAATGGCTGATGTAGGAATCTCTTTTTGCTCAACTATTCGTATTTGTTGCAAGTGTTTAGATTCTTCCCCCCAATGTGGGGAGAAAGTCAAAGGGGAAAAATAGATTTTTGTTAATTGGAAATACATATTTTATATTACATAACACTCATATATGTGTATGAAGTGTGCACCATGTATATATCCACATTTATGCATAGATGGTCTATGTGTTTTATATATGTTGTACATGCATGTATAATGTGTATATATCATGTGCATATATAATTATATTATAACATACCTAAGGAAGCTACAAATAGCTATCTTTAAAATGCTTCAAATCATTATTAACTAAAGAAATGCAAATTGAAAGACCTTGGAGGGTCTCCCTAATGTTGATAACACTGGCAAATTTGGCAAAAAAGGAAAATGACAAATGTTGGAGGGGTTGCAGGACAACAGGTAAGTTAATGTGCTATTGATAGCCCAACTATATAACATCATGTATATGTATATCCACATACATAAAATGTGTGCATGTGTTTAATACGACATAACATGTAATACATGATATAAAATATATTTATATATACACATACATGTTATGCCAGTTTAACCTATTGCAGCTTAGAACTCCTGAGCTCAAGAGATCTACCTAACTGGAATTATATTACATTATCCCTTGGAATATTGGATACATCTACATTGAACTCCAAGATTTGCAATGTGCTTTAAATACATTATCTCATTTGATCCTCAAAACAACTCAATGAAGTAAATGCTATTATTATCCCCATTTAATAAGGAAATTGTATATAATAGAGATTAAGTGGTTTTCTTGGGGTCAACTCACTGGTAAATATCTGTGGCAAGGCTGCAAACTCATATTTTCTTGACTCCAAGTCTATTAGTGTCTCTCATCATAGCATTCTGTGTTGGGGTCTTATCTGTCACTATGGCATAAACTCCTTGAGGGTAGGAGCTTAAATAAAATTTGCATCTCCCAAAGCTAGAGGACAAGTTTCTGTCTTTAAACGATTGACTGAATAGAGGTACAGGGGTTTCTGGTTCATATTGAATGAGGCAGAGCTGATTGACTGATTGATTCAACAGAGTTAGCTAGGAATTGTTCACACCTAAATTAGAGTTAGAGAAGGGAATTATATAAAAATTATATAATAAATAAATCAATAATATAATAAATATAATAATAAATAATAAAATATAAATATAATATATATTTTATATATAAATAAAATTTATATATAAAATAAAATTTTAAATATAAAATAAAATACAAAATATAATAAATATAATAAAATAAAATAAATAAATAATAAAAATTATATAAAAAATTATATATATAAAACTATATAAATTAGAGTTAGAGAAGGGAATTATATAAAAGTTAATGGAAAAATTGTGTATATATTGTGATTATTTAATTTCAACCTATTTGAGAATGCCCATCAACAATAAGGGAATAAGTAGATCATGCCTTTATGGATGCGGATATTGATAACAACCACAACAACATATTTATATAGCGCTTTAAGGTTTGTGTTAATGAGAGTCATAGAGTGTTAATGAGGATCACTAATTGGTCTTCCAGCATCTAGACTCCACCCTCTCTAATCTATCCTCCACTCAAATGCTAAAGGGGTTTTCTTTTCTTTTTCTTTTTAAAAGCAATTGGGGTTAAGTAACTTGCTCAAGGTTACATGGCCAGTTATTTCTGGGTGTGGTGCTGAGTATCTGAGCCCGGATTTGATCCAGGTCATCCTGACACTGGAGCTGGTGCTCTTACCCGCTGAGCTACCTGGCTGCCCCTAAGCAATTGGGGTTAAGTAACTTGCTCAAGGTTACACAGCCAGGTGTTTCTGGGTGGGTGCTAAGTGTCTGAGCCCAGGATTCGATCTCCAGGTCTTCTCAACACTGGAGCCGGTGCTCTTACTTGCTGTGCTACCTGGCCACCCCCAAAGGGGTTTTCTTAAAGTGAAAGTTGGACCATGAAAACTAGACGTGTGACCTTGGGCAAGTCACTTAACCCCAACTGCGCCCCCCCCAAAAAAAAAAAAAGTTGGACCATGTCACTCTCTTGTTCCAAAAATTTTAGTGACTCCCAGTTGCTCTTAGATAAAATTCACATTTGGGGCATTTAAAGCACTTTACATTCCAACCTATCTTTGCCTTTTCAATTCACATTACTCTCACTCTTGTAGTCTAAACCAAAAATAACCTGATGTTTCCTGCATACAATAGTCCATCTTCCACCTCTCCTTTTGAACACAGGGTCTTGTTTAGAATTCTCCCTTCTTGCTTCTCTCTCTTGGATCCCTTACAGCTTTCAAAACCTAATGCATGTGTCACCTTCTTCAGAATTTTTTTTATTCCTCCAGTTATTGCTGCCTACACTATCACTTTATTTAGTAACTTTGTTTTTTACTTATCTGTAAAACGTTGCATTCCCTCAGAAGAATGGTAGGATACCATCTTCCTAGATTGAACTAACTTTTCTATTTGCATTCCCATTGACTAGCAAAATCCCTGGCAAATAATAACTGATGATTGATTGACTTAAAGTAGCTACTAAATCAAATGAACAAACTTTTAGATTGAGGACAGTTCTGATAGTACAAACAAGCAGAGTCTACAATGAACATCCATACCAAGTAGGCATTATTGTTATTTGTTGATGATGATGATCTTTCATCTTTGGAGAGGACCAATGACATCATGTGATGATGTCTTGACTAGTATGTGAATTGGATTTAAGTAAAGCAGTGTTGCTCAAATTCATCAGTCTCACTTTCTCTTCCAGGGTCATCAAAGTTCAGTGGCAGGACAAAAGTCAAAGATGACTAGCAACAGCCTAAGATGTAGTAGATGACCTTGGCAGCTTCAATGTCTGAAGAAGTTCTGAGGTCTCCATGGCACCTGCTTCAGCCACCATCATGGCAGTTGGAACAAATTGTTCTCATGTGTTAATTCTACAGGGTGAATTCTTCACATGCTTGAGGTAAATATCCCCCTAACTCACTGATGGGTTTGACGCCCCTGGCTTACCCTCAACCTGGCATATCCTATCTGCTGAAACGGTTTGAGTAACTGCTCATTTTACAGATTCTTGGAGCCCTAGGTGAGAGTTAAATGACAGTTGTACACCAAAGGTGGGTGAGTAGCCTTGAAAAGGGCTAGCAAACCCTCACACCAGAGGTGGTAGTCCTCCCTGGACACTCCATATACACCCATTAAATAGGAACTTGACATTAAAGAGAAGAGAAAAAGTCATTGGTGGAAGGTAAAGAAGAATCTAATTGATTTCTCCTAACCTGGAAGAATTTAATCATCCATAGGATAATAATGACATTGAAAATCTTAAGCAGCATCATAATTATTTATATTACACTTAAGTTTTGCAAAATGCTATGCAAACATTCATTCATCTGCTCCTAAAACAACCTTGAGGAGATTGCTGTTGTTGTGTTTGTCTTTCATTTTCGAAGACGACCATGGCATCAGGGAAATGATATAACTTGCAGTTGACTTTGATTTGAGTGAGGGAAGGCTATGCAATGTCACCAGCCTCACTTTCTCCTCCAGAGTCATCCGGATCCAGTGATATTCATCAGGATGACTGTAGATGACCCAGGATGTAATGGGAGACCCTGGTCCTTTTAGGCTAAGGCCTTTCCACATACTCACTTAGAGTGAGCCAACACCCATTTAGTGAATAAGTCTCTTTAAGAGGTGAGTAAAGGGATGGCCCCTTTAATTAGAAAATAGAAAAATGGGGGAAAAAATCAAGCTGGGAGAAGACCCATTATGCTCTTTGCAGCTAAGAAAACTGAAGAAGATAGAGGTTAGGTGACTTGCCCATATTCAAACAACACATATATGTCTGACAAAGTTTTGAATCCATATCTAGTCTAGCGCTCTACCCATTGTATCTCTGATAGCTCTCTTTGATAGATTTATATAGGGAAAAGATCATAGATGTCATATAGTTCAATATCCTAATTTTACAAATGAAGAAACTGAGTCTCAGAGAAGGAATTTACCCAAAGGTACACACATAGCAAGTGGTAGGGTCAGATTATAATCCACAAAGTTAGAAAAAGAAGAAAATAATAGAAAAATGGAAGGAAAACTGATATTTGAGTGGGGTAGAAAGAAATTGTGGGTTGAGTAGAATGGTCTCATGATGTATAAGGATAAGGTGGGCATATTAAAAGAGTGGAAAGATATAGATGTCCCAGGCAGGATGTACTCACTGGAAACTAATAAAGTAAGAATCTGTTCTGTCACTAACTAGCTATATAATCATTTTGTGTCTCCTCCTCTGGAAATGAAGTGGCTTCTCACCTATAAAGAAAAATATATGACCCATAAGGTCCCTTCCAACTCAGAATCTATGGTTTCCTCTTGAACAAGAGTGCAAGAAGATTGAGAAGAGAAAATAGGTGTTTTATGAAAGCACCAAAGATCATTCAGAATTTCCATGAACACCAATAGACCTAATAGGTAGAAGTTCTCAAAGAGCTGAGGAATAGAAATATGACCTTAGAACAGAAAGTACTAATTCCCTTAGAAAAAAAAATGACAAACTCCATTATAATTCAATAAAGAAAAAAGAATTCAGGAAATTACAGAAATAGGTGAAAGGAAATCTTACTAATGGAATATATCAAATACTATTTGAGTTGAAATCACTTCTAAACTCAATTAATGACTAATGACAAGTGCCTGGGGAGGTACCCAAAGATAGGAGGTGGATTTGTAGTTAGGAAGACTGGCTCAAGTCCTTATTCTGATAAATACTGTCTGTGGGCAAATCACCTGACATTTCAGTCTTCCCAGATAACCTTCCAAGACTACATGGTACAGAAAATTTACCAGTCTACATTAGAAGAAATTTCCACACTGAAGATCCCTCGAGTAGATAATTTTTAAAAAACATATTATGAATTAATATATATACACACACAAATACACACACACACACACACACACACACACACACACACACACACACATATATATATATATATATATATAAACTAAGGAAACAGTGTAAGAAAGATTAAATATAGAGAAAACTTGGGAAAAGTTCCCAAGCCCTTTGAATAAAAGAAGGTTACAAGGTGACAGCTTAAAATGGGGGTTGGGGATTGGAGGAGTATGAGTGGAAAACTATGCTGTGCTCTGTGGTTATCTGACTTTTCTCCCTTTACCAGACATTTTCCAGCTGATGCTTGAACAAGCCATGAAATCACCCTGTTATTGTTGGGGACTTTTATTCATGGGACATGAATTTTCAATGCTTCAGTGAGTTTACATTTAGGGCCGGATCCATCAACCTTTATGGCCATATAACTCCTAAGAATGTTTTATTGAAATTAAAGGGGTGGCCTCTTGTGTTTGTTTTCCCTTTTTGTAGGTTGTTTTCACAATTCCAGAGATGCAATGAGGATTAGAATCTTAATTGTGGGAGCCAGAGGGAAGGAGGGCCCATAAACAGTTTGAAAACACATCTGACTTGTTCGATGACTTTATTTTGCATGAGGAAGACCTTTGTTTTCAGCAGCAGGACGAAGTATATTAGAATGCTGATAAATTAGCTTTACTGGGTGGTTACTGTTTTGTTTCATTTCATCAACTTGAATTTTGTCTGGGAGATCCAGTAAAGAGAAAAAAAGAGAGAAAGAGGTGAGGAAAGCTACAAATTACTCCTCTCCTAGCTCCAAAGTTATCTCCATGACAAGGTAAACTGGCTATAGCAAAGATCTAGAAAGTGGATGAAGGTGAGAAATGAATGAACTGTGCCGTATGAGTATAATAGGATGTTATTACACAGTGACAAATGATGCAGAGATAGTTGTGATATAATAGATAGGGATCTGGTCTCTGAATCAGTAATTTTTGTGTTCATGTCCTTTACTAACTGAATATGGTTAAGTCACAACTCTTCACTGCCTCAGGCAACCCTCTAAGACTTTATTTTGCAGAACAAATACTTATCTCCATGAAGGGAGTTTCCTCTCTGGAGTTTCCCAATGTGATGAAATCACAGGTCAGGCAGATTTAAAAGAAATATGGGAGGATTTATATCAACTGATACATAGTGAAGTAAGCAGAACCAGGAGGACAATATATAGCATGATTACAACATTATAATCCAAAAGAATACTGTGTATCTGAATATTACCATAAACCCTGGGTATCATAATATCACAGAATTTTAGTGTTAGAAAATGGGTGAGAAGCTAACTAAAAGAAATATGTAATAATATATAAAACATTAGGAAGAAAAAAAGGAATTTACATAACTTTATTATATACATAAAAGGAATAGCAAGTTGTACATAATATGTTTGTAGTTTCATGTGAAATTATATTTTTTATTATACTATGTTATGGAGATGCTTGTTTTATTCCATAAATTAAAAATAAAATAAATAAATGTGAAAATGTCATTTGCTACACACACACTCACACACACACACACACACACACACACACAATGAGGGAGTGAGCACCCATTACCTCCTAAAGGATACCATCAATCCTAAATGTACTCCCCTTGCCTGGTTTTTCCTTTGAAGCAAATACACAAGTCTAATCTCTTTTCTACAGGAAAGTTATTTGGATACTTTAAAATAGCAATCCTGCTTTTCTCCCCTTTCTGAGTCTTTTCATCTCCAAGCCAAACCACTGCAACCCATTCACCTAATTCTCACTTAACTTGGAATCAAAAGTATTGACTGTCCTTTTTTGCAAACATCTGAAGATGCTCCATCTTCTCAATATCTTTCATAAACTACATGAAATATTTCAGTGTGACTTAAGCAGTACAGAATACAGAGGGGCTATTCCTTTTTTCTGAGGGCCATTGCTTTGGGGAGAGGGGGGTTATACAGAAATAATTATGATATAAAACTAAAAGAATCAATGCATTTAAAAAATTTAATCCTTACTCTTAAAGATGAGACAGATAGTGACATATACCCATCTGGGGGCCTAGAGTCAGGAAGACTTGAAATCTTGAAAATTAGAGTTTTGCTACCTATGTCACCCTAAGCAGGACACCTAAATTTCTTTCTGCCTCACTTTCATAAACTGTAAAATGGAGATAATAACCATACTTACTTCCCTGGGTTGTTATACAGATCAAATGAAATAATATTAGTAATGCAATTAGTACAGTGCCTGGCACATGGTAGGTAATTAATAAATGCTTTTTCCCTTCCTTCCATGAATATCCCAAATATCCAAGTCCTGAGGAAATCATAGTATCAGTATGTAATATTGTTGAACATATAGCAAGGGCAGTAAGATAGAAAAAATAATTTGAAGAACAATTGCCTCTTCCTTGATAGATTATCAAATGTCGTGTTTAGAACCAGACCACTCTTCTTGAAAAGGACACAGTAGAATATAAACTGTGTTTGACCTTGCTTATTATCTGGAAGTTAAATATCTTTTTCAGAATTCGTTTATTTGCACTAATCAGCTGCTACATATTTTTCTCCAGCTCCTGCCATCTGCTTTTAATTACTCAAACCAATCAACAATCAGCATGGGGAAGATAAGTGGTTACTCATCACAGCCCCTCAGTTTACTAGTGGAGTTGAAACCAAGCAAAACAAGCAGAGTTGCTTTAGCCTGAATAGAATAAAATTGTCAGAGTCCAGAGGACTACAGGCTACCTCTAAATGGTGAATTTCCTTGAAAGAAATGCACTCAAGATAAACAGTGTCCTAAAAAAAAAAGATACATTCAAATTAAGATAATTAACGGGAGCTGTGATTTGGATTTAAAGATGATCAAAAAAGAAAGTTCATATATGTGTGCTCACACACAGACACATACATGCATACATACCATCACCATCACCACCACCACTACTATTAAGAGTTTTCATGAAAGAAATTAAGAGTTAATGGGGAGGTGATAGTGGAACTAGGATAAATTAGTAATCCAAAGTAGGAACACTTTCAAATAGTTTCAACAGCCAGTAACAATTTAATTTGTTCTTTATTATATTTTAATTGTAAAGTATAATTTCAATTCCAATCTATGAGAATTGATGACTATTTTTCCTGAATAAGAGAAATCAAGAATACAATTAGCATGTCAGGCAAAGAACTCAGGATAAAATTTTAGAACTGGGAAGGGACCTTCTATCCAAATTCCCTAATTTTGTACTTGAGGAAACTGACACCCAGAGATGTATCTTAGCCAAGGTCCCAAGAGTAGTAAAAAGAGAAGTGGGATTTGAAACCATGTGCTCTGGTTCAAAATACAGAGTTCTTCCCTTTATGCCACATACAATGGGCATTGACCACAAGGGTTGGGGAAACTCATGAAAACCAGAAATAATAATACTAAGAGAAAACGTCATTATAGTTTTCTTATGGAATAAAATTTTATAAAGGTGTATCTTTGTTTCAGAGTTAAGGGATTTATTTTTCATTGAAATATGTTGCTTCCTATAAAGAAATGTCTTACAATTTGCATGTTATTTTGAATATTTATGAAAAAGAAAATGAAATGTTAATATCCTGACATTTTTCTAGTCAAACCAACTGCTCAGTTTCAATTTAAAGTGTGCTTAAAGGATTTTGGGCATTTTAAATCACAAATGCAAAACTTTCCAGCAAATGGACAATTAACAATGTTATAAAAAATGGCAGGTAAAAGTTTTGCAGTAATAATTACCGTTAAAATGTTGGCATTTTACACAAGTAAAGGCTTGTGGAAGGGATTGGTGGAAGGGAATGCATAGCATGGACCTGAAGACTGGTGCTAATTCTTACTAGTAGTGGAAGAGGAGAAGACTGCTGGGAGTTGACATCTAGTTGATATTCAAACTCTCAGCTGGTGGGAAAAGACTTTTGGTCATTAGGGCTGGTCTTACTTTGACAGGGTTAAGTCATGCAATCTGAGCTTCCCTGGGGCTTTTTTGTTTAGTTGGGTGGAGAGGCTACTGAGGTCACACCCCCTTACATTTTAGAAAACAGGAATTATGTTTTGTTTTTTTGTTTGTTTTCATTTGGTTTATCAATTTCACCATGGAGTCTTAAATAACAATGAATGGCAAGACAAAAGTATTACTAACCAACAAAAGAAGGGATCATGGGGTGTCACTGGTAAACAATGGATTATAGTAGGGCATGTAAACACAGACTCAAATCAAAGGACCACAAGCAGCCAGCAGAGAAATGGTGAAAGAAAACTGGGAAATACAGTGATAGAGAGACTAAGCTGAAAAGCAGCACTCAGAGATGATATAGTTCTTTCTAAGAAAAGCTAGCCTGCTGTTCACATGTGAAATAACTCTACAACTAACAAGAAGTTTCTACAGTCTTCCCCAGAGTGAGATATGGCAAGGATGATAGCAGTAGAATCTCAGGGTTAGAAGTGAACTAAAAGGTAACCTAGTCCAACTGTCTCCTTGATGAATGAATCCCCTTTACAACATGTCCCGCTAATGCTTATCCAGCCTTTATTGGACTAGTTAAAGAAAGATCTCTATCTTCATGAGGAAGCCCCTTCCATTTAGGGGAAGGGGAAGCATTTCTAATTTAGGATTTCCTTATGTTGAACCAGAATGTTTGTGCTTCTTGACTTCTTTGCACTGGACCCAATTTTTCCTCTTGTGGCTAAACAGAATAAGGTACTCTTCTTCCACATGACTTTCTTTCAATATTTGGAAACAGTAACTATGTCTTCCCTAAGTCTTTCTTACAGATTAAACATTTTTAATTTCTTTAACAATTCTCTCTCATATAAAATGTTTTCAAGGCTCTTCTAGAGCTGGTTTAGTTTATCAATCTCCTTCCTAAAACATGGCGCCCAGAGCTGAATATAATATTCTGGATGTGCTATTATACATACTGGCTATTTTCATCTGCCAGAAATGAAGAATGCTGGAGCACATCAAGTTTGTTAAAGACCTGTTCTCTGCTTACTTGGGAATCTTTTTGGCAGAGGACAAGAAGACCCTTGACTTGCTGAATGCTACCAAATAAATAATCAATTTAGAGGAAAGGTAGTAGAGAAAGTGGAAAAAAAATGACTAGTAAAATAATAGATTTGGTTAGAAACACCGAGTGCAAAAAGAAAAATTCTAATCCATCACATTGACTTTTATAAATTCAGAAGGTAATCCTCATTTGTAACACTAAAGAAAACACATGAGCATTCATGAAAAGAGAATATTTTATAGGTAATCAAATAATACCAATTTTTGGTCCAATGGGGCCTCTCATTAGAAATAAAATGAGGAATTTTTTCATTGGGGGCTCCCAAAAGAGTTGAGGTGGGTGGTGGTGTTCAGTAGATAGCCTGATGTAAAGGGATGGAAGTGGGGCAGAGGACAGTTTGATTGTAGATGTAATTATGGAACAGCACTACCATCCTCAGAAGGTCTGGTACTCACAGAAGCAAGGTTTGTTCTTAGGAGAGCTCCAGGTGTATCATACCACTGCAAACAGGAATCCAGGAGTGCTAGCCAAATAGTGGATATTCTGCTTGATAATGGGTACCCAAAGAAGACCAGCAATGAAGCACAGGTATGGCATTTACTTTGAGGAGGAAGCAAGAAAGAAATAGATCCTCCTCAATGTTGGCATCCTGGGGCAAACTCATGTTTGTCCTGTGTTAGTAATGGTTTTCTCTTACATACAACCATTAAAACGATAATGAACAGATAACCAAATGGAAGGGTGCAAGAGCAAATAAAAGATGAATTAAAAGAAAATCATAAAACCTGAGACTTTGAGCTCCATTCATTGCTTCCTGTTAAATCATGTCACATATTAGATTTCTCATCAGGTTTTTCCTTATTAGGAGGACAACAAGCAAATTGAAGCCATTAGCATGGCTTCTGAATTCTAAGCTGCATAATAGACATTAAGGAAGTTCCTTTCTCCTGAGGCAAGTTGGTTTGAATTAAAGTGATCCTACTCTGGTAACAACAGCAACAACAATGCTACTTCAACCTAGTCACCTACTTCATTGGGGACCACTTGTTTCAGGATTGGTCTTTGTGAATGACATTGTCCCTTTTCTATGGGACAAGTCAGTTTGGGATCCAATCTTGTCAACCATAAGTCCCTCAAGAGAATCATGGAGTTAGAAGGGATCTCATAGACTGTTTCAAAGTAACTTGGTGCCTGTTGAAATTATGGTGTAGACAAGGAGAGCTCAAGTAGACAGACTTCTGACAATTGTGACCAAGGCACATTACTTTTTCTGAATGGAGCCTAAAGTCACATTAGCTTTATGCACTGCTAATTCACTGTTGACATCTGGTGAATTTCCTGCCAACTAAAATTCCTAAAAGAAGACGCTTTAGGGGTTTTTTTTGTTTTTGTTTTTACTCGTTCTCACAAGGAGGACACAAGTATACAAGCAATAAATAGAATGCTGGAACACAAAAGACAGGGAAAAACTTCATGAAATGTCTAGCAACAGTGAGGCTTGTTGCATATGTCCACATCATCACAATCATTAATCCACTACAGATGGACTCCCATTCTGTGTGCAATGATTTCCATTTATAACATCAAATGTAAGGAAAGAATGTTTTCCTCCCACTCTTGGTGTGATGTTCCCTTTGACAAAAAAGTCTGTTTTATTTCCAGAGGAAAGAATCATGGAGTGTATTGAGTTCACTGCCTGGCCTAGAGCAGGAAAAATAAGATAAAAAACTGACAATGAGTTTTTATTCTTGGCAATTAGGAATAAGGGAAAATATCGTACAGGAGAGTTTGTCCATGATTTTTCATCCAGCCATGGAGTTTTTACATCATATTGTAAGTGATGCAGATCAATCCTCACTTGTAAGCTAGATACCTATGGGTTTGATACTGTCATTCATATTTTTAGAACTCTTCATAATACTCATAGATATTATACTGAAAGAGCAACTGTAGCCTCAAAAGTTGGTTTCCACTTACGGAGAATATGACTTAATCTTGTGGCCATGATCATGACATTATCAATCTCTATGTGTCCCAGACCTCTCATTAACATCAAAACATGGAATAACAAAGTTTTGGTGGTAACGATATACAAAATAACCTCCAAATGCAAAGGAACATAAACCTAAAATACACCAAAATTCAGAATAATACTATAAGCAATCATGACTCCAGAGAACTGGTATCTTCTTCCACATAGGAAAAAAAGTGAAGTTCTAGGGATTTATAATGAGGTGTACAGTGTCAGACAGGCTCAATATGTTGATTTATTTTTGTTTAATTGTACTTCTTTGTCACTTTGTTACAAGGGAAAGTTTTATTGTGGGGAAGTGGCAGTGATGTTTATAAAAGCATAAAGCATCAATAAAACCTTTTTTTAAGAAATGGAAGTTTTCTAATGGTGGTACCACTTTAAAATGTAACTGTAAATTTAAATGATTAATAGCAAACTGAAAATTTGTTTGCCTTTTGATTAAAAACCCTCTCTCTCTCCCTCCCTCTCTCTCTCTTTCTCCCTCCCTCTTTTTCTCTTAATGGGAAATAAGGAGCTTAAATTTCTGCTTAACTCCCAAGATGTTTTGTAGACACACACTGTTTACCTGAAAATCAATAGTACAATTCTCTGTTCACAGAAAATCCTCACCTTTTTGTCACAAGAGTTGGCTACCAAGAAAGTTCATTCAGAGAGCAGAAGGTTCTGAAAAATGCCTTTTTTTAATCAGGCCTTATGATCATTTTTGACACTGATTTTACAACATGCTTTGTAAATCCTTCTGCAGTTTCTAAGGGTCAATAAATGTAGCGTGAGTATACCTATCTGTATATGCACATATATGTGTGTATGTATTCACAACATAACATATTTCCTTATAGGTGTACATATTTACATATATATCCATATATATGTTACTCCAGGGATATTTTCAATCTTTTTTTTTTCTCAGAAGATAGAGAATATTTCATTTTAAGCATGCTACCAAAAACCAAGCATTTCTTTAGTACTTAATGTTTGGCAGACAATGCTCTGGGTACTATGGATACAGAGGAGCAAAAAATCAATCTGTTCTTTCAATTAACTTAAACTCTACTGTAGGAGACCAAATATGCATTTTAATGTATATGCAAAATTTGTATGTGATGAAATATGAGGCAGTCTGTGAGAGGAAGCCACTAGGAGCTGAAGAGGGGATCAAGAAATGCCTCATGGGTCAGCTAGGTGGCACAGTGAATAGAGCGCCAGCCCTGGAGTCAGGAGGACCTGAGTTCAAATCCAGCCTCAGACACTTAACACAAAAACTAGTCATGTGACCTTGGGCAAGTCACTTAACCCCGATTGCCCTCCAAAAAAGTAAAAAAAAAGAAATGCCTCATATAGAAGTCTTTCCTATTTGAAAAATTTAGTATATTATTTAACAATGAATTAACAACGGAATATATTAGGTATATCAAGTACAGAAATATATATATATATATATTATACAAAAGAATTAAGAAGATTGATTCTCAGAGAGATTAAGTGAATTCTTCAGGGAAACAGAGCTAGGTTTCAAACCCAGTTGTTCCTGACTCCAATTCTAGCATTCTACCCACTATGGAAGGATGCCTCTACAACAAAACATCTTTATCATAGCATTATCCTTAGGAGCCTTGCCTTGCGGACACTTAATAATAAGGACCTTTTAGTATTTGACCCTGATTGCCTCAGATTCCTCATCTATAAAACGAGCTGGAGAAGGAAATGGCAAACTACTTCAATATCTTTTCCAAGTAAACCCCAAATGGAGTCGAGTCAGACACAACTAAAATGACTGAAGAACAACAAACTTCCTTATTCCAGGCCCAACACTCTCTGTACTCCACCACTTATCACTGATTTTGCCCCATGCCTAGAAGTCTATCCCTACTCATCTCTACACCCTGGCATCCTTGGAATCTTTGAAATATCATTTAAAAAATCTTGCTTTCTATAAGAAGCCTTTCACAATCCTCTTTACTCTTAGGTCCTTCTTCTGAGATTATCTCCAATTTACCACACATATGTACATATATAAGTACATATGTGTATACATGTACATATATAAGTACATATGTGTGTATATATGTACAAATATAAGTACATATATGTGTATATATGTACATATATGTGTGTATGTACATATAGATATATAAAATCATCTTGTTTGTAGGATATTACAGGTTGTTTCCCCTATTAGACTGTCAGCTGCTTGAGTACAGAGATTGGGATTTTCCTTTTCCTTCCATAAAGTCCAAGACATCACTTGCTCTCAGTGCCCCCTGCCCCCCCAAAAAATTTCTCCCGCTTCCATAAGCTAGGAAGAACAAGATATCCATTATATTACCAGAAAGTAGCTCAGACCTGTATACAGGTCATAAAAAGAACACATTTACTTGGAGAGCCATCTTTTAATGAGTACAAAGAGTTCACTACACATTTGCTGAAAGAGAAAACTGAGCATTTGGACAATAATTCCATATAGAGGAGAGGACTGCCAGAATGTGGTTGTAATTGTTTGACTGTTAGGGGATTTCTTTGGGGTCTTGAGACCAGTGATAGATGAGCCTTAAAAGATTTCTTTAAATAAACTAACCTCTTGAATTTGCAGTGTTGGACTGTGACACCCATGGGAAAAGACTGTCTCCCGCGATTTCCAGTATACTCAACTTCCACTGAGCTGGAAATACCACAAGAAAACAGCTTTTCTCACGGTATTTTTGCCATTTCCATTTCTGGTCTTAGCTAGGGGAAAAATGGTATGTACAAATTAAAAAATGGCATGTGCATATGATGAAGAAAATAGGCTAACCAAACCTTTGATCTTTAAAATAAATTAAATCCACTGTGGGTTTAGATTACAAATTTAAATTTATTCTTTTATGCCTTTGCCAAGGAGATTCACCTCTTCCAATGAAATCCTATTCTTTATTGAAACAGTTCTAGAAAGTAATATGAAATATTCTAAAATAGACCAGTAAAATTATGAGGTAGGAAGAGACATTTGAAAATATCTTACCTTTTAAGTTTCCATGTGGGTACATAGGACGTAAATACTCTTAACAATCTTCTGTGATGGCAAAAAATAAAATTAAAAAGTTTCGATGTGTGTGATTTAGCAAAAAGATCAGACTTACTGTCAGGAAAGATCTCTGTTTACAAATTGCTTCTGACACTTACCAGTTATGTGACCATAAGCAGGACCCTTAAACTCTTTGAACCTGTTTTCTTTTCTGAAAATTAAAGAAAATAGCATTTACCTAGCAAGGTTCAGTTAACCTATAGGGGTCATCTCATGGAGCATTCTCAGAGTTGCCATTTGTGGTTCCTGTTGATCACATAGGAACTTTTGCAACATCTTCTGGTTATGATTCATTAAAGGCCTTATGCTTTGAGATCATCAGCTGTAAAACTGGAAGATCTCATGATTCAGTGGATGTATAAGTAGTGAGCACCCCCCTCAATCTTTTTCTTCCCTTCAGGCCTCAAATGATGTCAGGATTATTTCAAAAAGTCTTCAGAAAGAGGGTGAGGGAAGCAGTAGTTTGCCTTCAGTCCAACCCTGGTCTTCAAGTAACTGTGAGCATGGGGCAATCTAAAGCATGTCTTCTCTAGGCAAAAGAGACCAAATTTGGTCTGTCTTTTTGGTATTTTTTCTTTCCTGATCTTAGATAAACAAGCACCTACTTGGTAATGGTGAGGATGGTTGGTTGCTTAAAAGCAACCTTTGAAGTTTGAGAGGTCTGGGGTCCTATTTGTACTGTGATTGACTGGTGATGTGCAAGGAGTCTTGTTAACTACTTCACAGTCTTAGAAAACAGGACCAAAAATAAGAGGGCCTTAGCCTAGTCATTTTGCTAATAGAAATGCACTGGGATATGTTAGGACAGTGCAATGTGATAAAATATAAAATGTCCAATTAGCAAATTACTTTATATCAAAATGAATTATAATTATTAGCCTCATAGCAAGTTCTAACTGTAGTTGTAAGAAAACTCCTTTAAGCTCTCCTAGTAATGTGTGCTATGAATCTTTGATATTTAAATTTTCTTTTGTGTGTTGAATGGATTGGTGGTAAATCCCTGATTTGTTTTGAACACTGAATTATGTTTTATTCTCCCTTTTGGGAGAAGCCTTAGATATAAACTATAAACAAAGTTACAAATCAAATTACCCCTGGGGTACCTTGGAGGTTGAAAGAGTGTGAGAATCTCCTTTCGGACTAAAGTCAATCTGAACTGCATACCTAACTAGGTAACAAGGAGTAACTATAGTCCCTGGGTACCTAGCAGCAGGTTACTTATAGTTAGACTGATAACACATAATTTACCAGTTTGTTATGAAGAATACAAACACATACACACATAACATACATATATACACACACAGATAGAGATAGATCTATCTATATATTTATCTGCATGTGTGTATATATATAATACACAGTTATACACACAGTTATATATATATAACTTAACATATATATATATATATGTAGTCTTTTGCAAACCATAAATTACTTGATGAAAATCAGCAATTCAGTATAATTCAACAAAGACAAAAATGAACCCGTTCCAGCCCTCAAGAAGCTTTCATTCTACCGAAACTACATTGTATATACACAGATAATCAGTAAATGTAAAATAAACTTTTATTTTCATTATTAACTGATCAAGCCAGAATGAAATAATCAATAACATGTTAGGCTTCAAAACTGAAAGAGGAGGCCTGAAAATTGCCCTGCAGATATTTATTACCTATGTGATTTTTGGTATTTCATTTGACTTCTTTGTATCACAGGTAATGCCGTAGGACTTGTCAATAAAGTCAGGTGGGTTGCAATCTGTATTGGTGAAGAGAATTCTCATACTAGGAGTTCACTAAATTAACAAATCACATCTCCTTTGTGTGTTCAAGTGTTAAAAGAAGAACCTATTCTCTAATAGGTGCAAAGACAGGTCTCTTTACATATTTATTAGGTAGACATTATTTTTAGTGATACTTAATGGTATGATTTAGCATTTCCAGTTCAAAATGCTATCATGAGATGACAATAGAAAAGTTAAGGGAGAAGAAGTATTTTAGAACGGGAGGGTAGTAGATGGGGACAATGTGTATAGTTTGAGCCTTCATAAGATAATTTAAAATTTTTACCTTTTTAATATGTAATACATAATATTTCCATTGGTATTAATAATATAGAAAATATCTGGATTTAAAATGAAAACAAATGGCATGTATTTAATAAGCAAAACTTTTATTATAATATGTATTCTAATGCCTCATTCTATAAAAATATAAAGCATAATTGATTTTGATATTTTGGATATAAGCCATATGACATCAATAGATACATATTTCACACTGAAAACATTTGTCATGACTAGCAGCTGGCATTTGTGAGACATCCTTACAGTATTAGTTACAGTTGATGCTGGCTGGAATAATGAGAAATTTTATTCTTAGGAAAACTCAATAGCTATCCTAAGTTATTATATAGACCAACACTTCTGAGCTTATTTGGAAAGACGTAATAACTTCAGAACTGTGGGCTATTTCCAGCTGGTTAAACAGGCAGAAAAGACCCCAAGTGAATTTCCTCAGGTAAATTCTCTCTCCATTGCCAGTGTGACCCTTCTCCATTGCCAGAACACTCACTCAACAGCACTTCAGTAGCAGAATCCTGACACTCAGAATTGTAGAGAGGAAAGAGAACACTGGCTCTGAGTCAGAGGACCTGGATCTATATCTCACCTCTCTCACTACCTTTGGGACCCTGGACAAGTTACCTCTTTGGGGCCTCAGTTTCTTCATATTTAAGATGGGAGATAGACCACATGACTTCCCCTTCCCCTTCTAGCTCTAGAATTTTATCCTATGACTCTCCTTTAACAACCCAGCTGCAAACATCATAGAAGTGGGAGAGAACCCAAAATGGCAATAGCAACCTCTGCTAGCCAACAATCCCCACTGCATTTAGGGTATAAATACAGCAGTTGCTGACTAATAAGTCTAATCTGCAGGGTAAACACTATGCATTCAGATAGCTGGGAGTTCTTAAAGACCCGGAACAAAAGAGAATAGTTCTGTCAACTATTAAAATACCTCTGACTCAGCCTTACACATAATCTAAAATAAATTAGGGTGTGCCCAATAAAAATCAGGCAGTAGTCCTGAAGTAAATTGAATTATGCCTCTAAATTCTAGATTATTTTTGTTTTGTTTTCATGACAATCTATGTGAAGAGAAAAAACTCAAGTATTTGTCATGTTTAATTTCTATTGATTTGGTTATAAATGAGTGGTCAACACAGATGAAAACAGTGAAGAATAGTGATGGTATCAGAAAATGTGGGTGGCACCAATACAAAATTTGTTAACTAGAAGGCCTCTCAGGGGCCTAATACTGAGGACAATCAATCTAAAATTGGGGTTATAACAACTGTTAGTTGTGACGTCATAAGGATCTTATAAGATGTGAAAGAGCATGAGTGGGTTGTGAATCTTGATGAGATCATAGGTCTCTGGAAAGATTCATTGAAGTAAACATTAAATATTGGGATCATGTGGGAAGTTTTCAAATTGTATTTTATTTATCTGTTTATCTTATTGATAATATAAACTACTCATGGGAAGAGATTATTTTATTCTTTGTGGTTGTTTCCCCAACATCTAGCCTGGGTAAGTCACTTAACAGCTGCCTGCCTCAGTTTCATCATTTGTAAATTGGGGATAAGAATAGTACCTACCTCATGAGGTTGTGTGAGGATCAATTAACCTATGTACAGTGCTCTGCAAATCTGTTAATAAATGCCTGTTGATTGATCACTGGAACTCCAGGGTTGATAGTATCTGACTATATATACAGACTAATTTAGAAAACAGCTAAGTCAGGGCGGTCAGGTGGCGCAGTGAGTAAGATCACCGGCCCCAGAGTCGGGAGACCTGGGATTGGTTGCGGGCTCAGATACTTAACACCCACACAAAAATAACTGGCCATGTAACCTTGAGCAAATTACTTAAACAGCCAAGTCAAATATCTCAACCAGCCATCCATCCAATCATTCAAAATTATTTTATTAAACATCAACTATGATCAAGACACTACTTTAAGTAATAGGGATACAAAGACAAAAATAAGGTATTTTTTTTCTTCAAGGGGTTTACAGATTTCTAGGGAATACTACACATAGAAAAGCCAGAAACAAAAGTAGAATCAGGAAAAGATTAGAGTCTGTTGGTGGCACCTGAGCAGGGCCTTGAAAGTTTGTAATTTTTACAAAAGGTGGAGGTGAGGAGGGAGAGCATTCCAAATATAGTAGACAATCAGAAAAAAAAGTAACTCACCAAGTAGCCCTTTTTTTTTCTTTTATCAGGGAAAGCAACAAAGCTTAATTGCTTCATAAACAATGAACCAGCTTTGTTTCCCCACAATGAGTTTTATGAGCAGTGAAAGTCTTGGTTGTGATGTTTATGTATCCCTTAATTATGCTTCTGTGGAGACAGAAGAGGTCTGAAGTCAATAAATATTCCACATTGTTAAAAGCAAAATTCAATTAATATAGAGTCTTAAGTTAATTTAGGGGATTTGTAAGGAAATAATTATTAAAACATCAGTAATGTTTCTTCTAGTGTTTATGTTCTTTTCCAGATGATGCTGCCCATTCTACAATTTGACACTTCCCCTCAAAAGCAATAACACTAGCTAGCATTTATATAACACTTTAAGGTTTGCAGAGCAATGTACATATGTTAATTGATCCTCACACAGTCCCATGAGATAAGCGCTATTCTTATCCCAAACTTACAAATGAGGAAACTGAGAGAGGCAGTTCTTGAGTGACTTACCCAGGGTCATAAAGTTGGTAAGAGTCTGAGGCAGGATATGAACTCATGTCTTTCTGACTCCAGCTCCAGTGTTATTATCCACTGTGCCATCTAGCTGCTAAAAATGCAAGTACAGTAAATGTTAGAACAGATTTTATTTCTCACTCTGTTTAATAGCTTGTAATTTGTTTGCCATTTTTATTATGGAAAGATGAGTGTATTTCTGTTTTAAAGTTGTTAATTAAGATATTAATAAGTTATTAAAGTTTAATTAATTTTCACAGTATTATCTTTTAATGATATTGTTCATGAATGTCTTTAGAACTTAATCAAATCATATAAGCAAAGCGTACTCAACCTGATGAATGAACTAATGCAATACATCAAATTTTAGGGTTTTTTTTTTTCCACAGCAGAAACATAAGGTAGACTTAGGTAATGTGCTCACACTGTATCTTTATATTTACATGATGGTCAGAATCCTGCCTGGGGACTATTCATCAGCAAAACAAGAAATGGTTTGCTTGACCTCAGCTATATTTTACTGAAGAATATAAACAAATACATATGATTGACATCAGTGAGACTCCTTGTCCTTTAGTCACTGCCACATCATGCATAGGATTCTTCTTGTGTTGTAGGAGCCAAGTAGAATGATGAATGGCATTTCTCTTTGTAAAGGAATGGAGCCATTTGGATTCTTTCCCATTATGTGGGTGGTCAATGGAAATGTGAAAAAAAAACATTTTTCTCTATTTAATGTGATACAGGTAGTTAGAAGAAATAAAACAGCCTCCTTCCATATCATATATAATTATGATGCAAGGAAATGGAATAAAAAGAGCAAAGAGAAAGTTCCTATGGAGCTTCAGATGATCCAGTTTTTGTTTCTCTACTGTCCCTCCCACAACCATCAACCCCAGAGAAAAATCTGCACAGCCAATAAATAATATTGCACATTCACCTGTCTCTGTACTACTTTCTGCTTTGGTACTTAGCATCTGTCCTCTAATTATAGATTAATGAGTCTCCAAACAACCTTTGTGACTTTTTATTTGCCTCCTCTGAGAAGAGAAAGTATCTATGGTTTTTGATGATTGGTTTACATGACCCAAGTCCTAAAGCTTTGGGTGAGACAAGAACAGGGCAAGAGTCATCTTTGAATGGAACACTGGGTCCTTTCATACTTCACATAAAAGCTCTTTTTTAAGATAAGAACTTCCTTATAGACTACTAGCTCTGGCATGTGATCAAGATACAGCTGAAGTCTGATACTACAACACTGGGAAAATGTTTAATAACAGAAAAGAAAATTTTCTCCCGGATAGAGTCAACACAAAATTCATTGGCATAGGGTTACCCTCCTTTAAAGAAATATCTAACATCTCAGTTGCAAAGGTGATTGTGTGTGTGGGGGGAGGGGTGTGTGTAACTATTTTGATTTCTCTCTTTTAAAAACAGTTCAGTAATCTCAGGACGATTTCCACATGCAGACTGAAAAGAAATGTGTTGCTTTAAAGTGGGCCCTAAAAGTAATGCAGAAGCCCAGGGTCTCCTGCAAAACCAGGAAAATGACTAAAATCTTAAAAGCAGAAGAATCTTTTGTTCAAATTAGTCTTTTTATTCAAACTTCTTACCCTGGCTGTAAACACAAGTATCTTTGCCCATGTGTTCTAGCCAAACTCTGAATCGTCATAGAATTTCTTTGTATTTCTCTCAGGGCATATAAAATTTTTGCCTTGTATACATAAATGTACATATGTAATTATATGTACTCATATAGTGTGTGCATAGGTACATATACATATGCATATGCATATACCTATATATGTATACTATGATCTATGAGGTGGGAAGGAAGTTCTGTCAGCTAATCAATCTCTTATCTTCAAGAAAGTGCTTCAACTGCCTTTAACCTTTTGTTAAACATGCTAGTCTCTTCTCAAGGACTTCCACAGACTTGGTGAACTCATAAAAATTTCTATATGTGTGTATACATATATTGATATACATATCTGTATTTATGATATATCTATATCTCTGTCTTGAAAACATATCTATAAATAGATTGATAAATATGTATATAGAAACATGTAGATAAATGTCCAAAGAGATATCCATAGATAGGTGGATGATATATACCTACATACATAGATAGGTATAGAGATACATAGATAGTTGATAGATGTAGATAGATAGATAGATGATAGATAGATAGATAGATAGATGATAGATGATAGATGGATAGATGATAGATAGATGATTGATAGATAGATAGATAGATAGATAGATGATAGATGATAGATGGATGGATAGATAGATTGATAGATGGATGGATAGATGGATAGAAAGATGAATAGATAGATAGATAGATGATAGATGGATAGATGGATAGATAGATAGATGATAGATAGATAGATAGATGGATGGATAGATGATAGATAGATGGATAAATGGATAGATGGATAGTTCTTGGAACTTCTAGCTTCTTTCCAAGCACAATTCATGGGCCACTTCCTACACAAAGTCTTTCCTGATTCTCCTCCTTGAAGTTGTTAGTCCTTCCCACCTCCTTAATTACTCTTAATTTACTTTATTTATTTATATATTATACATAAATAATAAGTATATATTAAATACTTCATTTACTCAATTTACTTATCCATCTACATGCATCTCACATCCAGAGGTAGCTAGGTATATTGGATAGATCTGGTCTTAGAAGTAGGAAGACCAAACTTCAAATTTCACCTCTGATATATATTGGCTGTGTAATCTCAGGTAATTCACTTAACCACTCAGTGTTATAGGCAACTCAAATACTATAATTTAATTATTTCCAATTTATTCTGTATATTATGTGTTTGTGCATAGCTGTTTTCATGTTGTCTCCCTCATTAGATTGGGAACTCCCTTGGGAGAACTTTCTTTTAGTTTTTTGTACCCCGAGAGCTGCATTGTTGAGTCATTTTCAGTCATGTTTAATTCTTCACAATCCCTTTTGGGATTTTCCTGGTAAAGACAATGGAGCTGTTTGCCATTTCCTTCTCCAAATAATTTTGCATATAAGAAACCAAGACAAAGAGGGTTAGGTGACTTGTCCACAGTCACACAACTAGTAAGTATTTGAGGTCAGATTTGAACTCAGGTCCTCCTGACTCCAGGGCTTGCACTCTATCCACTGTGCCACCAACCTGCCCATTCCTGGCATACAGTAGACATTTAAGAAATGGTTGTTGACTGACCTGCATTGGTAGAGATATTTTCCTCCCCTAGAAGTTACGCAAACAATGAAGGTCTTAGTCCCCACCCACTATATACATGTACATCCTCCTGTCTCAAAGTAGCATGCAAAATTCCTGAGGACAGGAACAGTTTTCATCTTTGTATCCCCTCATACCCAGGACAGTGTTTGACATAAACTATGGCCTTAATAGATGCTTGTCAAATTAAATAAAAATATATGTATATAAATGTATGTATGTGTGTGTATTTAGTACTTTTCTTCCCATGATAGGTTGTAAGTCATTTAAAGACAGGGCCTATGTTTTTGTTGGGGGTTTTTTGAGGCAATAGAAGTTAAGTGATTTGCTCAGGGTCACAGAGCTAGTAAGTATCTGAGGCCATATTTGAAATCAGATCCTCCTGACTCTAGGACCAGTGCTTTATCCATTGTGCCACCTAGCTGCCCTAGGGTCTATGATTTTCTATTCTTTTTATCCCCATAGGATCTGCCTTGGTGCCTTGAATACAGCAGGGACGCAGTCTCTTTGAAGTGATGTATAGAGAAAACTAAAAAATACTACATTCTGTACAGAGCAGATCAAGGGGGGAGGGGTGGTAAGAAGCAGGAATCTTACTCATCATTACAACATAAGGAAACATTGAAGTCAACTACGATTAAGAATTTCTTAAGAAAAAGATGGGGACTGAACCTGTGATTACATTAGTAGTATAAACTCTTGGATGAGGAAACTGTCTCTCCCATCCATGCAGGTCAGTACCTTCTCTGCAATTTAAAGAGCTGCTAAGAGCTCTCAGAGGTTTAATGGCTTGGCTAGGTTCAAATGGTCAGTATGTGTCACAGATAGGAATTGAACCCTGGTCTTCCTGGTTCCAAAGTTAGCTCTTGTCCCACTCACTACTCCATGATGTATCTCTGTAATTCCTTCCATCTGAAAAAAATCTCTATCAATTTTAATGATATAACTAAAATAACAAATATCAACAAACTTCTATCTAGTAGGATTTTTCTTCAATGCATAAAAAAAGTTCTTTATAAACCAAATATAAAATAGGAAGTATAACATTGATATTGGTGAAATTCAATTTAATCTGATTTAGCTATTTCATCAAACATTTATTATGTACCTGATGCATGCACAACATCATGCTAGGCATTGAGAATACAAAGATAGATATGACATCAACTCAGCTCTCAAGGCACTTACTCTAATTGGGACAAAGACATGTACACAGATAATTGACGTGAGGCAGAATGTGCTAAATGCAAAGGAGAGGTTCAGACAAAGTCCTGGGAGAAGTTTGAAGTGGTAGAAACCACTTTTTGCAGGGATAGTCAGGGAAGCTTTTATGAAGGATGTGGAATCTCAGTTGGGCCATACAAAATAGTAGGAAGTTAGTATCAAGATCAAAGATTTGGAGCAAGAAGCAATCTTAACGTTCAGCAAATCCAACTTTTGCATTATTTAGATGAGGAACTGCATCCTAGAGGGACGACTTGTCTCAGATTATAGAGATATAATAGAATTACTGAATTTTAGAAGTGCATGGGACCACAGCTTCCTTGCTCACAACATTCCCAACTGGTGTTGTCAGAGTGTGGGGGTCAATTCCTGTTTCCCCAAACCCACCAGAAACGTGATCCACAACAAGGAGCTAGCACTAGCAAATGAGAATAAGTAATCAGAAAGTTATGAAGACAACAATGAATGTGGAATCTTTAAAGTCCATAGAGGAAATGGTACCAGGAGATGAGAATAGCAAAACATATCAAATGCTGTTAAGGAACCATTTGGTCATGGAAGATGAGAAGAGGAGGAAAAAAGTCATTAATTGTGGCTATGAGGGACTGGCATGGTGAAGAATAGTTTCTGTACAATGCTGGATGTCAGAAACCAGACTACAATGGAGTGAGGAGTAAGTTAATGGTGAAGAAGAAGAAGTGAAAATAAGTATAGAATATTTCCTCTAGAAGTTGGTAGATCTGGGGAGGAAAGAGATAATATGAGGTTGAATAACTAGTGCTAGCAGTTATGAAGGAAGGTGGTTTTTGTCTTTTTTTCCCCCAGGCTCAGGATAGTTAGTTTATGTATAGGCAGCAAGAAATAGGCCAGTGGACAGGGAGAAACTTAAGATTCATGAAGGAAAAAAAGAACAATCGCTAGAACAAGGCCTAGGATGGAAAGGCATGGGATTAAGGGCATTAATGAAGTAGTTAGGCTCGGTAGAGAGAGGCTGTGCCTTTGTACAGGATCTCTCTCAGACCTCAGAAGCTCTCCTTCCTCACCTCCTTCTCATGGAAATCCTAATTCTGTTTTTTTGTTGTTGTTCTTCTTGGAAGGATTGCTTTTTTAAAAATTAATTTGTTTGTTTACTTCTAGTTTACAAAATTCAATTCCACAATTCCTTTAGTTTCAAATTTTGTCCCCCTTCCTCCCATGGCGGCACACAATCAAGTATAGGATCTGCAAATACTTTCACATTAGACATTAGTCAGGTTATAAAGACAGTTGTACCAGATGGGATGAAAAATGGTAAAGAGAAAACAAAACCAAACAAGAAAAAGAAAAAGATCAAGTGGTTTGCTTCAATCAGGATTCAAACTCAGTTCTTTCTCTGGATATAGACATCTCTCTCCATCATGAGTCTTTTGGGATTGACTTATATCACTGCATTGCCGAGAAGAGTCCAGTCTATCAAAGTTGGTCATCACACATATGTTGTGTCTGTAATTATGTACAAATTTCTCCTGGTTCTACTCTTCTCACTCAGCATCAGTTCATATAAGGCTCTCCAGGTAAATATGAAGTCCATCTGCTCCTTGTTTCTTATAGCACAGTAGTATTCCATTACATGCATATACCACAACTTGTTCAGCCACTTCCCAATTGATGCCCCCCCCCTTAATTTCCAATTCTTTGCCACCACAAAAAGAGCTGCTATAAATATTTTTGTACATATCGGTCTTCCACTTCTATGATCTCTTTGGGATATAACCCTAGAAGTGATATTGCTGGGTCAAAGGGTATGAAATTATTTATAGCCCTTTGGGCATAATTCCAGATTGCTCTCCAGAAAGGTTGGATCAGTTCACAACTCCACCAGCAATGCATTAGTGTTCCAATTTGCCTACATTCTCTCCAGCATTTGTCATTTTCCTGTTTTGTCATCTTAGCCAATCTGGCTGGTGAGCTGTGGTATCAATCAAAGCTTAGCTCAAAGATATGTAAATGATATCTTTCCTGATCCCACCAACTGCTAACGTTTCCTCCCCCCACAAAGATAGTTTGTATTTAAAAAAATTTTTTTTTAATTTTCTTGATACCTTTTGAGTTTTAAATCATCATAGTTTTTCTCTATATTCCTTTCCTTCCTTCTTCCAGAGAGCCATCCCATATAACAAATAACATGTTTGTAGACAAAAAATAATGAAAAATCAGCATAATGGATCTATATATTTTACAAGTTTGAAAATATGTATAGTGTGCAACAACTATGGAGTTCCTATTTCTGCAAAGGGATGTTCTGAGAGTATCCTCTGAAATCTCTTCTTTCAAGCCATGCTTATTCTTTATAATTTACAACATTAATTTTTAATTGTTCTTGTCTGTGTGCTGGATTTTTCCATTTATAGAAATATGGTCATTGTTTGTATTTTTCCTGATTCTGATTCTATCACTTTGCATCAGGTCACGGAAGTCTCCATATGCTTCTCTCTTTTCATAATATTTACTATTTCTTATAGCACAGTAATATTTTATTACATTCATGTACTACATTTTGTTTAACCCTTTCCCAATCAATGACCTTGTACTTTGTTCAT
>NW_027187460.1:52780057-52781740 GCF_028583685.1 Petaurus breviceps papuanus | reverse complement strand
GGGTTAGGATATTTTAGTCAATTTATTTGCATAATTCCAAAATATTTCCCAAAATGATTATATTAATTCACGGCTCCACCAACAATGAATCAGTGTACCTATTTTTCTATAACTCCTCCAACATTGAATATTGCCATTTTTAGTCATCTTTGCAAATGTTCAGGGTATGAAGTAAAACCTCAGGGTAATTCTAATTTGCATTTCTCTTATTAGTGGTGATCTGGTGTATTGTTTCTATAGTAGTTGTTAATATATTGCATTTCTTTTAACTATTTGTTCATATGCTTTGATGACTTATCCAGTGGAGATTTTTTTATTTATTTAGTATGGATCTCATATACTCCACTAGCATCCTTGGGGTTTCAAGAGAAAGTGAGGAACTCCCACTCCCCGGGAATTTGGATAGACCTTCTTGGTTAAGCTTACAGGAGAAGATGTACAAAATCCACAAGATATGAGCATGTATGGATGGTTTGAAATCTGTAAAATTGGTGAAAATCGCCCAATTAATTAAAGCACAAATGATGTTGAGCATATTTTATATTTATATGTTATATTAATATAAACACATTATATTAATATAAAATATATTATATTTTATATTTGCTTATCAGTGTAAGTAGATCTACACATAGTATATCATTCCCTCTCTACTTCTGGCTTGCCCCTCAGCCTGCTCCATCTCTATGCCTGCTATCTGGCCCATTGGGAATAACTCCATCCTGAAGTCAGTTAAATGATTAGTGATTCCCTGCCTGGAACCTCCACATCATAAGAAGGTCCAGTTATATAACTTTTGTATTCCCCTTCTTTCTCAACCTCAACCTGTTTTACCTTCATGTTGACTCTCCTACTCTCCCCTCCCATGTATATCCCACCCCCCTTCACTCTGTGGCACCTCTCTTTCCTTATTAGAATGCAAGCTCCTTAAAATAAAGGGATTGTCTTCTTTTCTTGTTTCTGTATCCCTAGTGCTTAGGAATAACTTAATACATGCTTTATCTGTATCTGTCTATAGAAATGGTGTCTCCCTAGAAGAATATAACCACCTTGAAGGCAGGGACTATTTTCATTATTGATTTTTATCCATAGCACTTAAGGGTTCCTGGAATATACTGCTTGGTAAATGCTTTTTAAAAAAAAAATGAATTGGTGGACTTATTCCTCTGAGACTAAACTGAAGGATGAGTGTAATGGGATATTATTGTGTTCTAAGAACTAAGGAAATAGATGATTTTGTAAAGACATGGAAAGACTTATGTGAACTAATGAAGAGTGAAGTAAGCAAACCAAAAACCTTGTTTATTTTAGAATAAAAGCATTATAAAAATGAAAAATTTTGAACACTTTTATAAATTGATGAAGAATGAAATGAGCAGAAGCAGTAAAACACTTTATACAATAACTACTGTAAAAACAAACAACTTTGAAAGCTATAAGAAAATAGATTTATATAATGCTAAAGATAATAATGATAAATACAATGACTATTCATGATTCAGAGAACTGATGTTGAAATTATTTCTCACAGAGAGATGATAGATTTAGGGTGCAGAATTATATACATACAAACACAAATAAATTAGATAGATAGACAGACAGACAGACAGACAGACAGACAGACAGACAGATAGATAGATAGATAGATAGATAGATAGATAGATAGATAGATAGATAGATAGA
>NW_027187460.1:52738924-52780047 GCF_028583685.1 Petaurus breviceps papuanus | reverse complement strand
AGATAGATAGATAGATAGATAGATAGATAGATAGATAGATAGATAGACATTTTTGTGTACAGTCATTGGGGAAATTTGTTTGGTTTAAAATACATATTAAATATAAGAAAGCTGTTTTCTCCCCAATGGGGTAGGCATAGGAAGGAGAGAAAATAAATTTCTCTAATTTTTTAAATAGAAAGACAGGGGGTGCTACAGATGTGAAATGTTGCATAAACTTTCAGATGAGTTTTCATAATGTTAGTTTCACTTAATTTTTTTTTTAGTATGAGAGAGAGGGTGGAGAGAGAGACAACGAGAAAGAGAGAGACAGAAAGGGACAGAGAAGTGGGAGAACTGAAAGTTTGGTTTAGAGAGAGGAGAAAAACTTGAAAGTTTGACATTTAAACACATACCACTTCAAGGAACTGATGAATTCGATGTTGTATGTGAAACAAAATGATACCCAAAATGACCAGTGAAATTAGCAAAAACTAAGGCACATCCTCAAATAATTGCCCTCTAATTCATCAAATTCTATCTAATTAAGTACTGGGCATAAAACATATCAATGAGGGAATAACTTCTCAACTAGAACCAGATGGAGACTAGGGAACAGCAACAAACTTGATTATCAGAATGGAGGGATTGACTCACTAAGAAAAATTAGGAACATTAAATATGAACAATTTTGCAAAATTGTGACTCAAGAAACAATAATAGCCTACAAATATTTTTCAAGTGTAAACATGAATGGGCAGGGGACGAATTTAATTAGAAGTAAAAAAATCAATTTATGGAAATGGAAATTCAGGGCAAGTTTCAGGGAAAGCATCTTCATCATGGGAACACATATCATAATCTCAGGGGAACCAAGGCAAGTTGTATCACTTGCGACATTTAAAAATAGACTGTGGAACACACGAGGGGTTTTTTAGTGAGGAATAATCCTTGGTGGCAAAGGGGAGGAAATTATGTCTATTAAGGCCTTGGACAACTTCAAATTTCTGTGAACCCCTGATGTAAGTTATCCGCAAAGGAGAGAAAAACTTAGTTTTTCAGATCTTATCCCAAACGCCCACATGTGGCATAGCTCAATGAAACAATCTCCTGTGGAATGGGGGTGGGTTGGAGAGGAGGAGTAAGTTAAGTTTAAAATGAGAAGACTTAAACTTTCTTTGTTTAGGTTTTCAGCAACTTAGACCCCAAAACCTTCCTATCTTTGAAATGAACCAGCTACCATGCAAGGTGACAAAAATTAACATTAAGGCCTTTTTTTTTTTTGAAATTCCATTTAGAGCATAAGACCTTAACAAAGCATTTTTATTAGTTTGAAAGAGATTAGGTGTGACTCCAAAAGAATGAGAACAATTTTTCTTGTAAGCCTTGTGAAAAAAAAAATAACTTTATATCCTTTCTAGTTTGCCTTAGATGATGGGAAAGTATGGGGGAAGCTTTGTAGGAAATCCCATCATGCTGCTTACAAGATAGGAGATTCTTTTCAGTAGCATGAGGTAATAATTTTCTATGACTGTCATTAAAGATAATTGAGGATAATAATAATAAGATTAAGGATAATAATAACCATGATGATGATGATGATGATGTTATTGTTGGTGGAAGTGATAAAAACATGCATATAGCACTATAAGTTTTGTAAAACACTTTGCATAATTAATAATATAATTATACATAATATAGTAATTATTATTATATGAGACTTTCAGGTTTACAAATCACTTTACAAATATCATCTCATTTCATCCTTACAATCACCCTGATAAGTAGATGCTATTATTAACCTCATTGTACAGAGAAGGAAACTGATGCAAACCAAAGTTAAGTGATTTGCCCAGGGTCACACAGCTATGCTTACAAGACCTGCTTTTAACTCAGATTTTCCTGATTCCATGTCTATATTCTATCTACTGTGTCACTTGATGTGTTTCTCACAACAAAATTTTAAATATACACACACACATATAAAGTATAATAATACAAATATTATCCCCATCATAGAGATGAGAAAACAATGGTTAAGTGACTCATCTAGGATCATAAATATAAAAGCATCTTGGATAGTGTGCACACTCAAGTCTTCCTGATTCCAAGACAAATATTCAATATAGTAAACCATAATAGCTACAATTACAGATGTAGATTCCAGCCCATGATACTGTTAGAATTGCATGAAAATTGATGTCTCAAAAAGTCTTTGGAATATGTAGTCAAATGCCTATATAGATTCTAACCACAATGTTTCCCCTTAACCTACAGATATCTATTAGGTTAAAAATATTCTTTACATTTAATTATTTTAAAATATATATGGTTTTATTCCAGAAAACTTAAGGGATTGATCCTTTTGGTCTTGAGTAAATTATGTCAAATTTATATACCTAGTTGTGTGTATATAATGTTTCTTCAAAAAGCTAATAATTTATGATGCTGTTAATATTACTTTATTGTAAACTGAACAATTCTAATGAAATGTATGTAAAAGCAACATAATACATAGCTATTCCTTTCTTTTAAATATCTCTTATGAGATTTGTTCCTGGGGAAAGAGTACATAAAAATTGAACCATATTTAGAATAATCTGAGGGAACTCATTATTCCTTTTAAAGAATAAATGAATGGATGGATGGATGGGTGGGTGGATGGATGGGAATATACCTTTAGGACATTCAGAATAGGGCCTTGATGTAGTTAAATTTTAGTTTGTTTTTAAATCCTAGTCATCAACATCTTTATTCCATTTAAAATGCTGCCTTTTTATGAAGCAAATAACTTAAGAAGAGTGAAAACAAAGAATAAAAGAGAGAAAAATGCAAGAGTGGGTCTCCATTGCTTACCCCACCCACTTAATGGTGGTGCAGTGGATAGAGGGATATAGTGCAAGATCCTAAATCCAACCATCAGGAATTTACTAGCTCTATAACACTAGACAAGTTATTTAATTTTGTCTGCCTCAGTTTCCTCATTTACAAAATGGGGGTAATAATTTCACTTACCTCCCAGGGTTGCTGTAAGATAATATTTATACAGTGCCTTAAACTTTAAAGCACTCTATAAATGATAGCCATTTTAAACTATCATTACCTTTTTAGGTAAAAATCAGCATGATATAATCAATCAATCTCAATCAAGGTCCTATACACCTACTTAAATCAGTTAAAGTCATCAAATGAGAGTGTTGGTCATACCTTAAGGATTTCGTCTAAAAGGAGGTCATTACTCAGAACCAAGGACAGAGATTCCATCATTTAGAAGCAGAGAAGATGCTGCAAGTGTGGCTTTATAACACACTATGTTCTGAGGAACAAAGATAAGAAGGAAGGAAAGGAAACAATTATTTATTAAGCATGTCTATATGTGAGGCACTATTCACAAACAAAAAGAAAGACAATCCCTGCCCTCAAGTGGGGGAAGAAAACACATAAAAAGAACTAAAACCATAATGAGCCAGCTACAGAGGGAGAGTGGTTTTAAAGATAAAAGAAAGTCAGGAACTAGGCTGAGAGGGTAAACTAAGACAGGCCAAACTGTGGAAATGATGGAAAATCACAAGGAGGCTCACCAGCCCTATAGGGGTCTCACACAAAGAGTCAGTCTAAGACTCAGTCTTCCCTTCTCAGTGCCCATGGTGACTATCATTGACAATGACCAACTATTTCCTCCTACTTGTATCTTTTCTCTTTGCTTTATAATATTGCTATGATAATCATCTTTTCTTTAAACCTAGAGGGTGATATAATGGTCTTTAATGTCCACCTAGTTGATGGTAAACTCTTTCCTGGAAACACTTGGTTAATGAAATCGATTTTATTATAATGTTTGTAGATAGATGTATTCATGGGGGAAGTTGAGGAAATTTGTCAACATTTAAAAGAAATCTTTTTTTTTTTTACTGCTGTAACCTCCCAGGAAATAGCAGAATTTCAGAATTGGAAAAGATTTCTTAGTTCACCAGGCACAACTTATAACTAAAAAATCCCTTAACAACATAGCCAAGAAGGGTGACCCAGCCTTTGAATTATGCTCCTCAGTGAAGGGGACTTTTCTGCCCCCTGAGGCAGGACATTCTACTTTTAGAAATCTCTTATTCTCAGGAAAAATTTCATTTTCACTTTCATCAAGACTAAATTTAGTTCTTTTAATTGTTTTGTGTGTGTATTAATTATTATAGATATATGGATATATGGATTAGATACATACAAGCATATGCAAACATGCATATAAGCATGTACACACGTGCATATAAATACACCTATGCATGCACATATAGTATATGTGGACTTTTTGTTTTGCTGTTGACATCAGAGGAGTGTATTCCTAGCAATGGAACTTTCAGATACAATAATATGGGCATTTTACTCATGTTCTATGAATAAATACATATATCATATACTATGCACATGCAAATATGTCATACATCTATATCTGTATGTTGTTTGGAGTATTTTCTACATAAACACACATGTTTATACTCATATATAATATAGTACACATTACACACACATATAATATTGTCCAGAGTATCATGTGTGTTGTGTGTGTGTACAAGGAGAGAGAGACAGAGAGAGCGAGAAAGAGAGAATCCTGAATATGAAATACCATTTGATGGGCAATGTATGTATTTATGTGTATATGTAAAAGTATGTATGCTTCCAATTTGCTTTCCATGATTGTAAGAACAATTGACCAATTACCATTTTCATTGACAGTTTGTTAATGTGTCCATCAATACATACATACATTGCCCATCCAATGGCATATCATATTTTGGATAATAGGCATTTTTTCTCCATTTTTCTTTTTTGGGTTTTTGTGGGTCTTACCTGGGAGGTTCTGCAACACCTTTGTCCTTGATGCACCCTTCACACTGTCATACACAAACAAGATCATCCAGGGCACTTCACCCCAATCCCTCTTCCTCTCTTTTTTTAAAAATAAATTTTATTTCTCTGTTTTGCTTTATATAACAGAGAATTTCTCTCTTTTTCTCTCTTCCTCCTCCTATAGAGTTATCTCTTATGGCAAAAAAAATTTGAAAAGGGGTAGGAGAATACTTCAACAATGCTAGACAACATATTTGGAAAGTTTGATATTATATGTAGTTCCATATCCATAGTGTCTCACTTCTGAAAAGAGGAGAGAGGTTTCTTTTCATATCTCTTTTTTTGGGCCCAATCCTGATCATTATAATTTCACAAACTTTGATTTCAACTATTTTGGTGTTACTGTTCTTCACATTTATATTATTGTAGTCATTGTGTTTATATTTTTCCTGATACTAGCTTACTTCACTATTACACCACTTCATATATCATTCACATGATTGTCTGCCTTTATTATATTCATTGTTTCCTACAACACAGTTATATCATGCTGCATTCATGCAATACAACTTATTTAAATACTCCTCAACAACTGGAATCCACTTTGTTCTATGGTATTATTAAAAAAAATTGAGGACTTTTTTTTGGTCATTGATCTCCTTGGAGTATATTCTTTGCAACACAACTTCTGGGCAAAGGGTATGGACATTCTAAGCACTTTCTCCAAATTGCCTTCCATGATGGTCAGACCAAACAATATTTCCATTAACAGTGTATTAGTGTATCCTTCTTTCTGAAGGATATGTCTGACTGTCACATATTAAGTTATGTTTGCATCTTGTTGGATGTGAAATAAAAGCTCAAAGTTGTTTCGCATTTCTCTTATTTGTTATATGGTTCATTCTTTCATATAGCTGTTAATGGTTTGCAATTCTTCTTTTGAAAACCATTTTCTCCACATCCTTTGACCATTTATCTTTTGGGGAATAGCTTTTACTAATATAACATTTCTCTTGGTTGCCCAAGAGTTAGATATCAAACCCTTATTAGAAATATTTGATTCAAAGATTTATTTCCCACTCATCTACTCCCTTTTCATTATAAATGCACCAATATTGTGAAAAAGTTTTTTTTATTTCACATAATCTAAATTACTCTTCTTTTGTAATCATCTCAATCCCTTATTCGTTTGTTTTTTAAAGATTTAATTCCTGGCCATAACTTTAAAGATATCCAATACAATTCTCTTCATTGTTTTTATGGTATGACCTTTAATATTCACTTTGTAGATGGATCATAGATTTAGAGCTGAAAGAGGTCTTAATGATGATTGAGGCCAGCACCCTTATTTTACAAGTGAAGAAACTGAAGCCCGGAGAGGTTGAGACTTGTCCAAGGTCTCACAGCTAGTAATTGATTAAAAGAGGATTTGAATTCATATCTTTGCAATTCCATGTACCTCACTCTTTCTGCCATACCAGACTGCTTCCCACCAGATAAATACTTTGAGTTTATTATGGTATGTGGTATGTGATGTAGGTCTAAACCTAATATCTGACAAATAACTTTCTAGTTTTCCAGAAATTCCTGTCAAAATAAAGAGTTATTTCCTAGGTAATTTATGATTTGGGGTTTATTGAACACTGGGTTTTTGAGTTCAGTTAGTTCTGATTTCTCCTTGTCTAGTCTGTTCTCTTTATCTACTTTCCTTTTTTCAGCTGATACTAATTTGTTTTAGTGATTTGTTGTTATTGAGTCATTTTAGGTTATATATGACTTGTTGTGACACCATTTGTGGTTTTCTTGACAAACATACTGGAATTGTTTGCTCTCTAGTTCATTTGACAGATAAGGAAACTGAGGCAAACACAGTTAAGTGACTTGCCCAGGGTCACATAGCTAGTAAGTGTCTGAACCCAGATTTGAGCTCACGAAGACAAGTCTTCTCAGGCCTGGCACTCTATCTCCTGTACTACCTAGCTGCCTAGTTTTAATGATTACTTTTTTTACGAAGTTCATTAGTATGGAAGTACTATTCTTCTTCCATTCCTTCTTTTCTGTTTGATATTTTCTTTCCTTTTCTAGACTTTTTATTCCTCCAATTAAATTCTATTGTTATTTTGTCTGGTTTTGTAAATTATTTGTAAAATAATGGTATAAAATAAATCTGTAAATTAATTTGGGCAGCAATATCATTGTTAGCATACTGGCAAGGCCAGCTGAGAGTATTGACTCTGGTTATTTAAGTTTTTTTAAATTTCTTTAAGGAGTATTTTGTCATTGTATCTATATAGACACTAAGTACACTTTGATAGGTTGACTACTAAACATATTAAGATTTTTTTAGTTATTTTTCATGAGACTTTCCTTTATATTATTCTTTAGTAATTAGAACTACAACTGAGCTTAAGGGGCCAGAGTAATTTAACATATTCTTCTCCATTGAGGGAGCTCTTACTGGAACCATATATGTCCTGATTGAATTCAGTCACAGGGGAAACAACTCTGTTGAAAAGAATTAGGTTTGTTTTTCCCCTCTTTTACACTCCCTGCCTCCAGTACCTCAGACAAAATAATTTAAAACTTAGATTTGGCTCCTGTCTCCCCAAAGAGAGAACTAGAAAAATTCTTAATGTATGATAGGCATCAAATATGAGACAGCTATTTATTTACTGTTTCATACACACAAGACCCATAACTCTGAATTAACAGACTTAAAACAGGATGCAATAACTTATAAACAACTGTTACACTCTCCCAGGAAGTTAAGACTTAAAATCATCAAAACATAAAGCACTCAGGACTACTGAATGGGAATTTTAAAATTTCACCTCAGCTCTGCACTATCCAAACAATTCCTTCTAAATTCACGTCTTATGGTAAAACAGGGCAGGGGTTGAGCTCTTCCCCAGGTCTGTGGTTATCCTCCCTAATGCAGAAAATCCCCTGTCACTGGTAAGCTCTGATCAATGGACCCAGGATCCCTGCAGTTTGGCTCACAGAGTCGTTCTTAAGCTTGTAAATGTCCATCTCAAGATCAATGTTTGGTCATCTATGTTTAAGTAACAAAAGTATAGGAGAAGAGGCACTAGAGGTCCAGGCTCAATTAGGTTCACCTGGTTGCTTTTTCTTAACCCAAAATCTAGATGCCTCTGGGATTGGGGACACCTACACCTTTTTGTCAAGAGTCTCAAAGGTACTAGTGATTAAGGGAAAAAGAGAAATTGAGTGGGGATCACCTCTATTTAAATATCTGAGTCAAGCTCGATTTTTTCATCATCCCCCAAGAATCTGTATACTGAATCAACTCTGAGAATGATCTGCTAAAACTGCTTTCAGTATTTTATTGTTGAAATATAGAAATATATTGATTTTTGTGGGCTTATTTTATGTTCTGCCACTTTATTGGAGCTATTGATTGTTTCTTAATTAATTATGTCTCTTTCCTATCTATTTTGAAATGTTAACTTCTGATTCATGAACTCTGAAAATCTCTCTGTATATCATGGAGTTAAACCTTTTGAAGCATCACTTTTGAGTTTCCTCTTTCAATTACTTTCTATGATCTTGCTTTTCCTAATCTTGTCCCATCATACATTTTTTTTTAATTCTATAGAGCCTGATTCTTAGAAGTATCAGTGTCTGAAGTAAGCAAAGTTGAACAAAAGAACAGCTGCATGGTAATAATTACTTTGTTATCCAAAATTACTGTGTGTGGTACAGTACCCCCTTCTTTCCCCATGATCCCAGAGACTATGCCATCTCGGCTCAGATTCGATGTGCCTCTCACTCTTCTGGGTGTTAATTACTCCTAGTAGCTCACACATCTCCAGCCACAAACATTCTCTCAAGGAAGGTGGATTCATAATACACCAACTTCCCACAATTAAACATATCATAAACTTCTAATTGAGCAACTAGGTAATACAGTGGATAAAACACTGGGCTTGGAATCAGGAAGACTCATTTTCCTGATTGCAAATCTGGCCTCAGACACTTACTAACAAGTCACTTCACCCTGTTTGCGTCATTTTCCTCATCTGTAAAAGGAAGGAAATGGAAGACCACTCTAGTATCTTTGCCAAGAAATACCCAAGTGGGGTCACAAAGAGTTGGACATGGCTAAAACAACTGACCAACAGCAACAAAAGACTTCTAATACTCTTCCATTATAGACACATACATCTTCTACCAAGGAAGTGTTCTCCAAAGTGGTCCCTCCACTCTGTTAGGGTCATATCAACCCATTCAGTCCCCTACTTTCAAGTCTTCCCTTTTTCCATGTCTCACATACTGTTCTAGCCCCATCTTTTGTTGGGAGGGTGCTACAGGTTACAGAAAACACCATGCCTTTTCTGTTCACCTGTAGACTTAGTATGGGTATACCACTTATTCATCTGTTTCACCCAGACTTTCCATTTAGATGCCTTCCCACTCTGATATTTTGTACTACAACATAATGCTGTTTCACTTGCAGAGAAGTCATGGAATTTGTTATATAATGTTTCTATTCTGTCTTCCAGTATCACTTCTGTTTCTTTAAGTTTGTCTTACAACCTTATCTCCTTGTATTTTTTTTTCATCCCTTGATGATCTGTCTTTGTTCTTTATTCTTCATTTTTAACCTCATGGGTTAATTTTCCTTTTTCTAAAAATATGACCTCTACATATGGGACAATTGTCTTAATTAGCTGTTCTTTTTCTTGGTAGTTATACATATTTGTCTTTCTTGTGCTGCTCTTGTTTTAGATATTTTTAAGTAGAACATTCTGTTCGCTTTTTCGCATAATGGCTTATACTTTGCAAAAGTAATTAAATGATCTTTTTAATGAACGTTTATATTTTTTTCATTGAAGATTAGGGCTAGATTTGCAGAGTATATCAGAGTCTTGATGAGCTCTTTCGCTTTGGGGAATAGACTATTCCATTCCCACATGTGGTTTCTCAGGCTAAGAAATAATCTTTTATTGTTTAAATTTCTTTGCCTTTATAGTCAAAGGTTCTTCTGAATGCCTATATATTTTTTCTTGGTCATCCTATAAATTCTTACATTTAAACACTGTCATAGGGTTTGCAGCACTATTTTTTTCTTTCTGGAAGCCATCTGGAGAGTTTTTCATTTGATAACATTTTTGTATTCAGAAATTCTAGAGTACTTTCTTGTATTTTTATTACATTATGGTGTTAAGATTTTATTTTAATTTGCTATGTTATCTGAAAGATCTATATCCTTAATTTATCTCCGCAAATCCTGTCTTCAAGATCAATTGTTTTGGCTTATATGGCCTTTCTCTTTTCTTTTAAAGTTTTATTTGGTTTTACTAGATTCTTTTTTTTACTTCTGTATTTTTATATTTAAAATCTGTTCATCTCTCTTTCGGTTCTCAGTTTCTTGCTGCTTCTCCATCCATATCACCACCACTCATATTCCAAGGTTTTTTTCTGGGCCTTCTCTTCATCTCACTTAGTGATCTCATCAGCTTTCAAGGGTTAGGAGCACACCCAGAATATAGAAGAAGGCCTCCCTCTGGATACACCCCTTCTGTCACACTATTCTCTCTATATTCATTTCAGATCTAGATTCCATGCTTTTCCCATAGGTACTATAGCAAATCTTCTGGTGTTTATGTATGACATATCTGGTTTTTTAGCTTTTTCGTTTCATTTTTTTTAATATTCTGAATTGGCTGTTCCACAGATATCTCAAATTTAACATATTACAAACAGAATTAATCATCTTTCTCTTAAACCCACTCTTCCAAAGTTCTGTATTTCTGTTGATGGCAGCAGTCTCTTAGGTTCACAGTCTTAGTGTTATCCATGGTAGTTACTTCACGTGTCTTCCTTTCTCTCTACTCACATGCACACAATCCTATTACAGACCTTTGTCACCTCTTATCTGAATTATTGAAATAATCTTCCAGTTATCCTCCTTCCCTATAGTCTCTGTCTCCTCCAATCCATCTTCCACATAGCTATTGAAACTGTTTTACTAACACACAAAACTGACCATGTTATTCTCACACCCAATAAATTCCATTGGTTCCTTAGAGCTTCTAGAATAAAATATGACCTCCTCTGTTTCACATATAAAGCCCTTTGCCATCTCACTCCAACTTACCTTTCCAGCTTTACTTTATTTATTTTATTCTCTTTCATGAACTTTATGGGCCAGACCAACTGACCTTCTCTCTATTAGTCACTCAGGGACAATGCATCTCTCATTTTTGTGTCTTTTTACTGTCTGTCTCACATGCCAGGAACACACTCCCTCCTCACTTAACCATAGAATTTCATTGGTGATTTCCTTGTGTCCTTTAACACTCAACTAAAAAACTATATTTTACATGAAATCTTTCCTAATCTTCTCAGCCCCTGATACCTTCCCTTCCCAAATTAAATTGTATCCATTATGTATGTATGTACGTACTTATGTAGTGAAAAAATTACTGAGCCAAAATTACATGGTTCCTTCTCTCCCTTAGAGGCCTAATATAAATGTCAATGTAAAGCAAGGACTGACTTTAGTCCTGGGAGAACTTGGCCTCTAAAGGGAGAAGTAACACTTTCTCTGTTGTCACTGACTTTTTATATTCCACTGTTAAAACCCTTAAGAAAATAACTTTAATCTTAGTTTTTGTTTAACTTTTAGGTCCCACCAAAAGACATTTTTAAAGGGGCCCCTTATGGAAAGGTGCTAAATACACAAAGGAGATGAAATATAGGATAATCATTTATTTCATTCACCACACAAGAAATGTTAGATAGAATACTGGACTTGGAATCAAGAAGATCTACATTAAAATTCTGCCTCAAGACACTAGCCATTTGACCTTGTCCAAGTCACTTAACTTCATTATCCTTCAATTTCTGCATCTTTAAAATTTGGGAAGGCTTTGTAATTGATGGATTCTAAGATTATTCATTCTAAGATTACCCACTTAAAATCTGTGATCTTATGAATCTTAAGTGAGCACTTACAAAGACTTAAAATGTGAAAAGGTAACATATAAACCGTATAATATTCTCCTTGGAAGTTGATAAATAAACATTAAAACATGAAATATCTTGTGGGATTATTGAATAGACATTTCATCTTCTTCTCAGCTTTGAACTATCCAAACAGCTTCCTCAAGATCCATATCCACTGGTAAGTCAGGGTATGGCTTGTCCTATGGTCATCTTGAGATGGGTAGAGTTGCAAATAATTCTTCTTGCTGCATTTCAGCTTTATCCAGAGGATAAGAGCTCCCAAATTGTGATGATGGCTAATCCCAAAGAAGTCTATCTGTCATGATCAGTGTTCAATCACATGTGATCATGGAAAGAATCACAAAATGCAAGAGGCAAACCAGAGACTTGAGATCTTATTCAATCTCAGACTTACCAAGACAGCAGCACATGCTCTTGCTTCAAAATGTGAGAAGCCATCATAGCTACTGGGGAGAAAAAAGGGAAATTTTTCTTCTTTTTCCCTAGAAGTATAATGGAGCAACACGTAGTGTGTCAAGCTTTAGTTTCAGAAGTAAAGGCGGGGAGAGTGAGAGTAGAAGTTGTCTTTCCCTTCAAAAGATTCTGAGTGGGCTGCTTTATTCCTCTTTGACTCACCCCCACACACCATCATGAGAAGGATATACAAGGACTAAACAGAAGTCTCTGGTTGAGTATGTCCTTTAGCAAAGGGAACACCATTTCTTACTTGTCCTTGTCTCACCCCCATCTCCATCGCCACCAAAAACATAAGTTGTAGGAGGATTACCTCTATTACTCTTATTTGAGAATTGTACAAGTTGTTTCTGACAATAGACTTTAGCTTCAATACAGGGAGTGTTTCATTCTTGTCCTTGTAATACTTAGAAGAAAAGACCTCTCATATTTAACATCTATGATCTTTAATTTATCTTCCCCCTTAAATATATTTTTCAGTTAACAAGCATTTGTTTTTTCTCCCTTCTACCAATCCCTATTAGAAAAAAAAAAAGAAAAAGAAAACTTGTGTATCAAAAATTCAGAGTAATAACAAATCCCTACCTTAGCCCTGTTTTTAAAAGTTAATATGTGTGGGACGGCTAGGTGGCTCAGCGAGTAAGAGCACAGGCTCCAGTGTTGGGATGACCTGGAGATCGAATCCCAGGCTCAGATATTCAGCACCACACCCAGAAATAACTGGCTGTGTATTCTTGAGCAAGTTACTTAACCCCAATTGCTTAAAAAAAAAAAGTTAATATGTGTCTCATTCTGCATATTGAATCCCTCATCTCTTATCTGGAGTTGGGTAACATTTTTCTTTGCTACTCTGGAATCACAGTTGGTCATTGTGTTCATTGGAGATCTTAGGTCTTTCTAAGTTTTTAGTTTTCACAAGATCACTGTTGAATAAATTGTTCTCCTGGTTCTTTTCACTTTTACTCCATTCTGCCTGGCACCAGTCAAATAGTCTCTGATGTTATAGACTAGTTACATATTTTAAAGGAGAAATAAATTGGAACATTTCTTGGGAATAACACTCAACAAATACTTATTGAATAACTAAGAATGAGAAAAGGGTAGGCCAATTTCTACAACCGCTGTATGGTCTTTAATTAGAGAATTCTTCTAAATGGTTTCCAAATAAGTAATGTACTTCCAAATTAAATAAATTTTCAGTTAAATAAAAGACAGGCTACTATCAGAGTATTGGTTAAAATCCTAACTATTCCTCCCAGCAACATACATTCTGTCTAGCTGAATGTGATACCTATGTCCTGGGGTTGAGGCTAGGATTATCTTGCCAAAGGGTATCTCAAAATAAGTCTTACAACTATAAAAAACAGCTTGAAGAACCCATGCCAGGAGCTGTATTATAAATAAAAATGCACCAGGAACTTTGTGTCAGAAGTGACTAACAAACGTAACATAAACCAAAAGGACAGGCCAGCCTTTTTTTCAAAATGCAAAAGGTCATCAGTCAGATTAATCAGGGCTGTCTCTAGGCCTTGAGATAGTCTGTACTCAGGCTCCATGTTATTGTAAAACCTGATACAAGCTAAAGATTCCCTGACTCCAGCTTTTCATTACACATCCATAAAAAATGATGGTTAGACACCAGCCTGCCCAAAGACAAGGCATTCATATCAGGAGGTATTTTTTAAGAACAGGCAGTGATAAGCATGTGCAAAGTCAGGGTGATGGTGCGCTAAATGGCATGACATAAATTTGAAACTTCAAACTTACTTCATACAAAATATCTCCAAGATTAAAAATGAAAAATCAGCCTATCTTAGAGTTATATGTTTAGAGGATCTATCAATGAGTTTGTGAAATAGGGGTGGGTCAAACTGAATTTCTACATAATGAAATTTATTAGCACCATTTCCTAGCCTGTAACAGTACACTGCCAAATCAGGATTCCAATTTCACAGAAAGGAAATAAAGCAGCTATTCAAATAATCACTTGTGTACCCAGCCAGAGAATCAACAATTTATGTTGAGCAAAGAGTAAAGAATGTTGCTTTGATTGATTTTTCTCTCTGCATAATGTATCTTGACTTGATGGGGATGTTGGGGTAGAGTCATAAAAATCATTTAGGTTTAGTATCATTCTTGAGATAAGTGTTTGTATTTATTACAGAGATTATTTGGATTATAAAATTATTTGAATTTGTATCTGGGCTCATGTTCAGGAAAAAGAAAATAGAAAAGCAGAGTATTAATGAACTGCACATGCAATTTAGAATTCAGGAAAAAAAACAACAAATAAATCCAAAACAACCACAGAAGAGGAAATCTTGAGAATTAGAGGAGAAATAAACTGAAAAAGAAAAAGATAATAGGTTCCTAACTAATTTGAGTAATAAATATATTTCTGCAAAAAGGGAATGAAAATATAATTATGTTTTCAAAGTATTTTGTCAATTGTTCAAAATACACCCATCTAGATTGATAACTTTCTGGGTTCGGTTGAAAGAAGGAATGATAAATAATGAATACTATTTAGAGAAATCGATAAGGAGATGAGTCTGATTTAATACATTTTTTATGTTCCATATCAATCAACCAAGCATACATTGTGTGGCTATGTGCCTGCTGCTAGAGATATAAGTACAAAGAATGAAACAACCCCAATTCCCAAGGAGAAATGGATAATAAACATGCAATTGCCTTTCGAGACAGATCTAATTATCATTATAAGCTAACCCTGATGGCTCTGATCAACATATTTAGTAAAATAACATGCCATTGGCTTCGTTGTCAAAGAGATTCAAACTGCTTCTATGTGGTTCAAATATGTATCCTATGGGCAAAAATGTCTTGTACGGCAAGTCATAATTGCAAATTTATCTGATGAGTATTTTTCTCTTGCTGTGACAAAAGTAACATTTGCATACTTTCTGTACAAACTGGACACTGCTTCTTTGCTTCAGGTCACACTTCTAGGAACTCAGTCCAAATTCTTAGCCATTTCCTCAGGGAAAATGAGCCTGCCTGAGATCAGTATATTACCTACGTTTTATGGCTAGGACAATAAATGCTTCTTTTTGATTTACCCCAGAACGCTTTCCAAATAAAGTCTAGTTTGGGTATGTTGTTTTTTTCCTCTCTTTTTCCATGCAATGAAAAGACTCAAAGAATCCCTGCTATTTTATTTCTCTTAATCAAGATTCAGTGTGTTTTTCAAATTTAATATTATGTTTTTAATCATTCCAAATGAGCCGTGCATTACATTTTAAATAGAATCAACTAAAAAGAAATTTTAGCAGAGTAAAACATCTCAAAAACGTTAGTCAAGAGTGACAAGTTTACTTTGATTGAAAGGTCCTAATTACATTATACAATCTTATCAGGATTTTTGGCCTACTAAGAGAGGTGGGGAGGGAAGGAGAGAATATTTGATGAAGTAAAAATCTCTGCTTTCTTAATATGGATCAAGTGTTTCAAGTGTTCTTGGGATTTTTTTTTCCCTTCAAAATGACTAGCACCACTTTCCAAATGTCAACAAGGAAGAAATCCTTATTATGGGACTATGTTAAACTGTTGTGGAGGGGATAGTTTACATGGCCTATTTTGAGATGGTAAAGGGAAAATATGACTGAGAATAGGCATCATTTTAATTGTTTACAGAGATTTAACTCAAGTAATTTACTTAAGGAAAAAGGGTTGGCAGAGCATCTCCTGGAAAGCTTCATGACTAATAATTTCTATGCCAGAAATTTTATTTCTGACCATTTACAAAAATTGTAAAATAGTTATGTGAATATGTGTGTTTTGTCTTCTCGAGTCAATTTTTTTCCTGCTCAATGAGTTCTGCAGATGTGCCCTGGGGATCTGGGCACTTCTTTATCTGATGATGCCTGAAATCAGATAATTAGCAGGACACACAGTTCAGTTTTTGTACATAATAACATGAGACAATGTCAATATTGTTTTTCAGAAATTCCTCTTTTACTACACAGGTTGAAAATGCACACATGTTAAACAGCTAGCTTTCCTCCTTGCTATAGACAGTCACCGAGATGCTGAGTGAGTTCTGGGGGGGAACTACGCTAGTTTTCCAATCTAATTTATACTTGTCAATTAAATAAAACAAACTGAATGTCAAGAGATTTCAAGAAAGAGGACTTTTTTTGGTTGGAGTAGAAGAAAAACACACTCTGTTGTCCTTGGTTAAGTGTAAGGTTAATTTGGATAACATGATATGAACATGATAGACTGGTTGAAATATCATAATGTTTTTTCTGGGATTTGAGATATTTTTAGCATCCAGGAAATTTTACAGCCTAATTGATTACTGGGTTGATTCAAATAACTTTGCTTTTCTCTAGGTGATTCAGTGGCTAGAGTATCGAGCTTGGAGTCAAGATATATCAGAGTTTAAATCCAACCTTACTGTGTGACCCTGGGCACATCACTTCACTTCTGTTTTCTTCAGTTTCTTCAAAGATAAAATTGGGATAAAAGCATCTGCATTGCAGGACTGTTATGAGATCAAATGAGGTATTTGTGGTGCCTGATGCAAAGTAGGTACTATATAAATACTTATTCCTTGTCCCTCTTTTTTCACTTAAAAGTTTACAAAGCATTTTATAATTATGATCTCATTTGATTCTCACAACAACCCTGGGAGGTAGGTGTAGCAGCAAGCACCCTGGCATACCCAGGATGGCTACTAGCACAAGTTCTTTGATCTGCTTTTCTAAAGCAAAACAACTCAAAAAGTGTTAACAATCATACTTTAATCAAACAAACATATATCATTTACCTGGTTCGGGGGGAAAAGTCAGCACCCTGAAGTTCAGAGAATACAAACAAAAGTTATAAGCAGACAAAATTAGAAAGAGAAAATAACACAATTTAACAGACAGGGCTTCTAGCTGTCTGACCATTACATACATACAGCTAGTCAACAGAGAGAGAAACACCAACATCTGGGTTTTGAAAGTGGGGGGGATAGGGCCTCAATAGCTTCCTAGAATCTCATCTGGCCAAAATCACACAACTCTTCCCAAAGTGAGCCCCAAAGCAAAACCTTTAGCAAACTCTTCCTACCACAGACTCCATGTGACCACATTCAGCCTATTAGGAGGCAGAGAATATTTTCAAACTAGGGAAGGTTCTCAGATTCACTTAGGTTTATTAAGGGGCAGGGAAGATCTTCAAATTTCCATTACCATTACAGTAGGTATTGTTATTATCTTCATTTTATAGTTGAAGAAGCCAAAAAAGATTAAATGATTTGTTCAAGGTCACACAGCTAGTAAGTATCTGAGGGTGGATTTGAACTCAGGTGTATGCTGACTCCAGGCCAATCATTCTATCCACTGCACCACTTAATAACTGCCATTACTAGGGATTTTAAAATGCTAGATGACTAGGATTTTATTCCATAATCAAATCATAGAGACTGTATAGTTTACTTTATTTTATGTTTAATAACAATCTATTCTTGGAGTTTATCTTCCTGGTTTAAACCTATCAGAAGATGACTTTTTACTCTGAGATGCACAATGCTGAGGACCACTCTGGAATGATGCAGGACTAATGGAGGCAGCTATAATGACTGTAGGAGGCAGCCTAGCTAACACTCCATTGTCAGAGGCAGCGGGTAGCACAGTGGATAGGGTACCAGGAGTCTAGGAGACCTGAATTCAAATCCAGCTTCAAATACTAACTAGCTGTGTGATACTGGGCAAGTCAGTTAACAACCATCTGCTTTCAGTTTCTTCAACTATACAATTGAGATAATAATAGCAACCTTGTGTTAAGGATCCAATGAGATATTTCTAGACAAGCATTCAATACATTATCTGGCATATAGTAGGTACAATATAAAGTTTCCACTCACCCTACCACCAAGAGGGGTCTCACCCAGAAGATTTTCACCCTGTGGTGAACTATGTTACTGTAAAAGCATTATTTACTGTCCCTTAGATATAGGAAAGATAGTTGTGTCTTTATGCAGTTTGAGGATACACACCTGCTACCTTCCATTCTTCCTTTTTCATCACTCACTATATTCATGAGAATATCTAGGTTCTTTTCATGACTGCCATTTATTTACTGTTTAAATTTGAGCAAGTTGCTATATATCCCTGAATAGAGATAAAAATAGTACCTTGTTCTTATCTCAGATTCAGTGTAAGGATCCAATAAGATCATGGGTGAGAAAGCATTTTGAAAATTAAATTCTGCTTAAATGTATGACCTTGGCATTTATCCTGATGTAGCTGCCCCATTTCTCCCCACCTGAACCAACATCCTCTAGCATTACCTAGACTCTGAGGAAGATAACCCATTCTGTTTTGGAACTCCTCTGGAATGAACCTGTCTTGATTGGCACTTGAATGAATAAAAACTTATCTAACCTTCAAAAGGTAGTGGGCCCTGGGATCATACCATACCATCTGGTCATCCAACCAGACTGTCTTGGCATCTGTCCTGCCACAAGTACATATAACAGTATACTTTCAACCTCTGTGATAGTAATGGCAATTAAAGATTCCCCTGTATTGGCTTGGTTTTCAAATTGATTGTGTTAAAACCCAGAGTTTGTTAATCCCACCTGTGGGATGGGCTTGTTGATGTGAAAAGAAAATCCTGAACTGGGAGGAGCTGGTGAGGTTGATTTGGAGAGACACTAGAGAGAGGCGGAAGATCTTTTTGGAAGCAGCACCTCATGGAGAGAGAGAGAGACTAAGAGAATTGCTGGTGGCCGCTTTGAATTGCCCTGGACTTTTGAGACCTGCCCCCTGAGCTGCCAAGGACTGAGGAGACATGGCTGTTTTGCTGGTACTTTGTCTGTCTGTTTTGATGTTGTTTTGCCAGATTTGTCCACTGGTGAAAGACTGTCCTGTTGAAGAAGTCCTGGAACCTGGCTGTTCGCTAAGAAGCCCTGAGACTGTCCTGCAGACAGAGAGTGAATACTGTCCACTGGTGAGGGACAGTACTGTTGTTGCAGGGGTCTGGAGACTGTCCTGCAGACAGAATGAATACTGTCCACTGGTGAAGGACAGTGCTGTTGTTGCAGGGGTCTGGGAGCCTTTCTGTTGGTTCAGAAGCCCTGAAGAAGGATTTTCTTGTTGTATGTTTACAGAAATCCTGGGAGAGGGCTTTGCTAATGTGTTCAGGGGTTCTAGGACTGTTCTACAGACAGAGGATAAATTCATGAAGGGACTGGCAATGTATCTTATGGCCTTGCTAAGCCTTGTCTCCCCAGGAACTAAGATTGCTGAGAACTTGCCTCGTGTCAAGATGAAGAAAAGACCTCCATTTGGGTATTAAGTGCTGTGTTTAAACTTGATGTAACTCTGGGGTAGATTCAATTGTGATCCAGGGGGTGGGGAACTTTTGACCTTATTGTGCTCTGTGATTGACAAATGAAGGTACTTTACCTATGTTTGGAAACTAATCTCCATTTGAGAAGAGGGGCTTTGTGGTGGACTTAATTAAGGTATAGCCTAGGGATGGAGAAGTATTTAGAACAGGGACTTTGTAATTGATTGAATGATTGGAAGATCCTGGGGTGGGGTAGTACTTGGAGATTATTTAATCACACTTAGTAAATGCTGTATTTTGAATGATGTCATGTTTTGATCTTCTCTGTTCTTGGTTTGTCACTGAATAAAATAGAGAGCACCTATGCTGGTATTTTGAACCTGGGAAGTTGCCTTCTTTTGGCATTACATTACAACCTCTTGCCCTGACAGTAACCAGATCCATATTATCAATGTTTTTTGGAAGAGCTGACTGCTCTAAGAATCAATTCACAATCTCTGTTGTTCCTGTAACTAAAATGCCATCTGGCTATCACTCTTTGTGTTGTAGTTGTTGAGACCTATCAGACTCTTTGTGACCCCATTTGGGGTCTTTTTGGCAAAGATATTGAAATGGTTTGCCATTTCCTTCTCCAGCTCATTTTACAGTTGAGAAAACTGAGGCAGATAAGGTTAAGTTATTTGTCCAGGGTCACACAGCTAATGTGTCTGAGGCTGCATTTGAACTGAGGTTTTCCTGCCTCCATGCCTGCTGTTCTATCCACTGTACCATCTAGCCGCCCCACCACTCCCCATAGTCAAGTCAAGTCAAGTTAAATCAACAAACATTGCTTGCCAGACACTGTGCTAAGTAGTGGAAATGCAAATATAAGCAGAAAGAAAGAAGCTTACAATCCAATGAGGGAAGATAGCACATAAAAGACAGTCGAAGGCAAGGAGATAGCCTCTAGAGAAGCAGTACAGTCTGGAGAAGAATGAAGACATAGCTATCCTGGATATCCTACTTCAAAAGGAATTTGTGGAAGAAATCAGTTCATCAGAGAAAGAAGGCATGAGGGGGCAAAGGGGAGAATGGGGAAGAGAGAAAGAGAAAGAGACAGAGTACTTCCAATATAAGAAGTTAGTACTAGAGTAAACTTTCAAGGTGAAGAGACATCTGTGGCATGATAGAGAATGTCCAGAGTTAGGAGTATGACCTGAAGAGGAATGTAATAATAGTAGCTAACATTTATAGAGTGCTGTAATGGTAATGGTAATTTGAAGACCTTCCCTGCTCCTTAGTAGGCCAAAGGGAATTTGAAGTTCTTCCCTGACCCTTAATAGGCCAAATGTAATCACATGGAGTCTGTGGTGGGAGAAATTTGCTGAATGGGTAGAATAGGAAGTGTGGAGCAGAACTGGGAGGAAGCTGGGAGTCAGGGCAGTTAGAACGAAGGGAGGAGAGAGGACACAGGCAAAGAGACAGCTAGGCTTATGAGTGATGGTTGTGGGAATGCTTTCGGATGGTGCTGATCTCTGCAGTGTTATTGTGTATAGATTTCTTTGTTGCTATGATGAATTTGGTTTTCTGGTGTTGGGATTTGGCTTTCTGATGTCTGAATAAATGTTTTGCTTCTGTCTTTTATATGAAGAGTGTGTTATATTTTGCAATTCAGAATTACACGGGTATATTAATAGTTGCCATCAGTGCTGTGAATATCACATTGGTGCTACAAGTACCTACTACACGCCCAGCACTGTGCTAAGCACTTTACAAATATCATTTCATTTGCTCCTCACAATGACCTTGACAGGCAGGTACCGTGTTTCCCCAATAATAAGACCTATCCCGAAAATAAGCCCTCCCCTTACTGTGTAAGATTCCTCTAAAATAAGCCCTCCCCCGAAAATAAGCCCTATTGAGATTGCTACTGTAGTGAAGGTGATCCCCTGCCCTACAATCCAGATTACGGGACCCTCCTTATACACCGTCCCCCCTCCCCCCGGGTGAAACCCACGCCGCGGTCTGAGCTGCATCCAATCAGAGCTGCAGCAGTGAGCGTGTCATCCTGTTCTTCCCCAGTGATTTGCTTACTGAATAAAGGTACATTTTTTTGTTCACATTTACCTGTTTATTAAAATTGCTGTCAATGTTCATTAAAATAAGCCCTCCCCTGAAAATAAGCCCTCTGGTGTTTTTCTGTCCAAAAAATTAATGACAGTGTCTTATTATCGGGGAAACACGGTACTATTATTACCCCATTTTACAAATGAAGAAATTGAGGCAAATGCAGTTTAAGTGATTTGTTCAAGGTCACATAGCTAGTAGGTATCTCAGGGAGGATTTGAACTCATGGCTTCCTGATTCCAGGCCCAGCATACTATCCACTATAGCATCTACCAGCCTATATTTTTTCTCCTTGAGTATAGAGAATGTCTGTCTCTCTTTCTCTTCTTTTGAGGATAAGGGGATAGATATTTGCATCTCCAGAACTCAGCATAGTGCCTGGCATAAAATAAGCTCTTAATACATGTTTATTTGTTTGTTTTCCATCCATTCATTCATTCATTTATGCAAATGTAAAGCAATATTATTGATATAATTACAGAGTGTATCCTGTTGTTGCTGTTCGGTTGTGTCCAACTCATCCTATACCCATTTTGTGTTTTCTTGGCAAAGACACTGGAGAAGTTTGTCCTTTCCTTCTCCAGCTCATTTTACAGATTAGGAAACGGAGGCAAACAGGGTTAAGTGACATTCCCAGGGTCACACAGTTAATACGTGTCTATAGCTTGTTTTGAACTCATGTCTTTCTGACTCCTAATCCAATATTCTACTCAGGCAGATCTCATAACTGCCTATGCAGTTGGCCCAGTTTCACTAAGGACAGAGTCATAAAAAAACAAAATGATTGAGGAAAAATATATTGAAAAATCAGTCACTCCAATAAAAAACATGGTATATTCTTTGGGTACTTGGTAACCAATAGATTTATTTAGATAGAAATAAGATTAAAGACTAGAAATTAGGGTGATCCTCTGCCCAACTATATATGATAATAAAAATAACTGACTTCACATAGTGATTTAAATCTTTCAGAGTACTTCACATACATTTCATTTGATCCCCACAACAACCCTGGGAGGTAGGTACTATTATTTTGTAGAGGAGGAAGCACATTCAGAGAGTTTAACTTACTTATCCAATACCACACAAATAGCAAATATTGAACACTTCAGAATTTCAACCCAAGTCTTCCCGACTCCATATCCTGACCCCATGCTGTCTCTGTGATAGGTTGTTTACATCACCATTTATTCATTATCAACAAGGATTCTGAGGGTGATCATTTGCATAATATGCAATCATACCAAATGAAGACTGCACATTTTTTAATGTTTCAATAATTGAGTAGTTAGAATAAAAGATACTTCTTCAGATGAATGAATAAAAAACAAGAGCTAGTTTATATACCAATTGAAATTATAGTGACCATTTCAAAGTATCTTAAATCCTGGCAACCATCTTAAAAAGAATTATATGAATAAAAAAAAATTTGTTGATATGTCAAAGCCTTCATATTGCACTTGGATATTTAATGCATGGATTTTTTACTGAAATTTGATCTTTTTTCTGGCAATCCATTAAGTTAGTTTCATATTCCATTTCTTGTAACTGATATATGGAGACTGAGCACAAGAGATTGCACTGATATATGAACATGAGTTCATCAAGGGAAAATGGAAATCTCTAATATTTTAATCCTTGGACAGGGGTCTTTAACATGGGATCTGTGAACTTTTAAAAAAATCCACTTTGACAACTGTATTTCAATATGGTTAGTTTGGGGTGGCTAGGTGGAGCAGTGAATAGAGTACCGGCCCTGGAGTCAGGAGGACCCGAGTTCAAATTCAACCTCAGACACTTGACACACTAGCCGTGTGACTTTGGGCAAGTCACTTAACCCCAATTGCCCTCCAAAAAGCAAAAAAAAAATCAATATGGTTAGTCCCCTTTGTAATTTTTTGTGTTTTATTTATTTAAAAGCATTATTCTAAGAATGGGTCCATAGTTTTCATCAGACTGCCAAACAAGTCTGTGTCATAAAAATTGGCCAAGAATCCTTTCTCTAAAGAGAATACTAAAGTTCCCAGATTATGAGAACTGGTTCCCTCGGTGGATAAAATGTTCCACCTATCTCTTTTTGTCCTTCACTCCTTGCATACATATATGACTTCTGTTGACTCACAGATAAGTCATAACATATCACATAATAAAGACTGCACATTTGCTTTTTGTTGGTTTCAATAAATTAATGTTTCAATAATTGAGTAGTTAGAATAAAAGATACTTCTTCAGATGAATGAATAAAAAACAAGATCTAGTTTATATACCAATTGAAATTATAGTGACCATTTCAAAGTATCTTAAATCCTGGCAACCATCTTAAAAAGAATTATATGAATAAAAAAAATTTAATATGTTACTCCCAATGCCTTAAACAAACAATCAACTCCAAAGCAACATGTACAGTGTCCCAGAATAGAGCTCCTACATTATGTTGTGTCTCCATCAGGTCATGAGGAATGCAAAGCTGTGGTCCACTTTCCTAGTTCACTGTATTTCCAGAATGTTAACTCTTCAATGCAATTGTGTGTGTGCTCTAAATTTGTGAGCATAATTACAGAGCAGCTTTGTGTTCAAACTGATGGGAAGCATTTAGATTCTCTACCAGAGCTCTAGCATATGACATCAAATTAGTTCTATAGAGCTATACAAATTAAAATTCTCCATGGAAAATATGTGGTATTATATCTCCTGCATATCTACATGACCCTAAATTTGGCACACAGAATATGACTGCCAAATGGAAAGTTTCTTGTCTATTCATTACTGTCAGGAAATAGCAATCTGGTTATATAGTATTCATTTTTTCATTTAACGGTGACCTGGCAATGGGGACATTTCAAAAGGATGACTCACCACACTCTCATTGAGGTTTTCCATGGATTATAGGTGGATGTCAGAGTTGAAGAATGCTTGTGGATGCACAAATGCATTCCCATAGACATGGTAATTTCTCTTGGGACTCCTAGGCACTAGGGGAAACCTATGTACTGCCCCTAGAGATTAAATTTCTTCAGGCAATTGGAGTGTGGACTAAGGAAAGTTAAAGATCATGAGTTAGTCCAGTATCAAGGAAGCCCTGGTTCAGAGATATCTCTGGTAAAGGCTAGGTCAATTTGAGATATAACCCAGGATTCTGCATTAAGAGAGAAAACTACCTATGCACATATACAATGATTGTTAACTTAGACAGTAGCTACATGAAAGAAGATTAGAATAGCATTGGAGAAAATCAAAAAGTTCACAGGGGCCAGAAACCTAGAAAGGAGTGAGTAAGATATCCCATGGCCTCAAATGTTTATGCACAAACACCTAAAATTTAGACAATGAGCAAGAGGAAATAGGGATAACTTGAAGAGACAAATTTAACGTCACAGGGATTACAGAGGTTTTGGTGGGATAAAACTGAAATGTATTAAAGTGGAAAGCATGTTGTAATCAGGGGGACTTGAGTTTGAATCCTGCCTTTTGGTAGCTTATGTGTATGTATTCTTGAACAACAAATTCAACCACTTTTCTCATCTGTAAAATGAGAGGGTATGCCTAAATGGCTTCTGTGGGTCTTTCAAGATCTAGACCTATGATCCTTTATACTCTTATGTAAACCCTTACGCAAGTCACTCATCATTTCTAAGTTTAATTTTTTTTATCTGCAAAATAATGGCATTGGAATAGATGTATTCTAAAATACCTTGTATCTGTGATCATAGATCAAAAATCTATGATTCTAAAAATATGACTCTGGCCAGGCACAGCAGTATATGATGCTTGATATCATATCTCCAAGAGAAGTTGAGGCTGGTGAGTTTCTCATGTGCTGCATGCAGTGTGCTAGGCCGATGGGCTGCCTGTACTGTTTAATATCAATAAGGTGAGCCATTGAGAGTGGAGGAATCCATCAGATTGTCTAAGTAAGGAGTCAAAGGGCCCAGTTCAGAAACAGAAGAGATCAAGTGACAATCAGAAACAGAATAGGCCCTATAGATAGTCCCTGAACTTTCAATGTGGGTGAGATGAGGAAACCTAGTTTTTTATTGTTGTTGTTGTTTTTAAAGCATAGGACAATGGATGGATTTACCTTATTCAATAGAGTGGGCAAGGCCAAGGCATATCAGATCTCAAAATGTATGAAAAAGTGGTAATCACCAAAACAAACTAGTACTGGCTAAGAAAATAGAATGGTGGATTGGTGGAATATGTCAGGTACACAAGTCACAGTAGTAAATGACTACAGTAATCTACTGTTTGATAAACCCAAAGAGTCCAGCTTCTGGGACAAGAACTCACTATCTGACAAAAACTACTGGGCAAACTAGAAAACAGTATGGTATAAACTAGGTACAGACCAACATCTTATATCATATACCAAGATAAGGTCAAAGGATGATAACCATAAACAAATTAGAACACCATGGAATAGTTTACCTGTCAGATCTATGGAGAAGGGAAGAATTTGTAACCAAACAAGAGATAGCTACCACTATGAGATGTAAAATGGATAATTTTATTATATTAAATTTAAAAGGGGTTGTACAAACAAAACCAATGCACTAAGATTGGAAGGAAAGCAGAAAGCTGGGGAAAATTTTACACCAAGTGTCTCTGATAAAGGCTCCCTTTATCAACTATATAGAGAACTAAATCAAATTTATAACACAAGAAGTCATTCCCCAATTGACAAATGATCAAAGAATATGAACAGGAAGTTTTCAGATGAGGAAATGAAAGCTATTTATAATCATGGAAAAAAAATGCTGTAAATCACTACTGGTTAGAGAAATGCAAATTAAAACAACTTTGAGGTTTCGCCTCACACCTATCAGATTAGCTAATATGACCAAAAAGGAAAGTTATAAATGTTGGAGGGGATGTGGGTAAATTGGAACACTAAAGCATTGTTGACTGAGTTGTGAATTGACCCAACCATTCTGGAGAGCAATTAGGAACTATACCCAAAGGGTTATAAAACCGTGCATCCTGTTTGATCCATCAATACCACTCCTAGGTCTGGATCCCAAAGACATTTTTTAAAAAGGAAAAAAAAGACTTATTTGTACCAAAATATTAGTAGCAGCTCTTTTATGGTGACTAAGAATTAGAAATTGAGGGGATATCCATCAATTGGAGCATGGCTGAGGAAATCACACTATATAGTTGTAATGGAATACTATTGTGCTATTAGAAATAATGAGTAGGATGCTTTCAGAAAAACCTGGAAAGACTTATGTGAAGTGATGCAAAGTGAAATGAGTAGAACCAGAAGAATATTGTGTATAGTAACAGTAATATTTTTATGATGATCAACTATGAATGCCTTAGCTATACTCAGCAATATAATTCCAAAGGAGTCAGGATGAAAAATGCTATCCACCTTCAGAGAAAGAACTGATAAAGTCTGAATGCAGATCAAAGCATACTATTTTTACTTTATTTCTGTGGGAGGTTTCTTTGGTCTACATTTTTTTCACAACATGGGTGATATGGAAATATGTTTTGCATGATTGCACACGTATAAACTATTTCAAATTGTTTACTGTCTCAAGGAGGGAGGGAAAGAGATCATCTGGAACTCCAAATTTAAAAAAAATAAAGTTAAAAACTGTTGTTCCATGTATTTGGGAAAAATAAAATACTAGCCAAGAAAACAACAACAACAAAAGAGTGGATGAGATGTCATTGTATTTTAACAAGATAGAGTTATATCAGGAAATCTTAGAAACATTCAATAGAAGTATGGTGTAGAGTAGAAGTGTCAAACACTTTATACTGTAGGCTCCTGTAAAACTATTGAGTGCAACCTGAACAAGATTAACATATATTTGGGAAATATTTTACAAAATAAATAAAAATATAATACAACATAGATAATGGTCATTTCTGGTTTTTATATCAATAAATGACCAATAGGGATCAGTTTCTATTTGAGTTTGCCTATTCATGTAGAACATTTAGGTGAGGATCAATGGAGGGAAGGAAGACCAGCAGTAATTTTGTCATTGGAGTATGCTATCAATATATATATATATATATATACACACACACAATAAACATACTTATGCATATGCAAAGACATATACACACATATAATGTGTACATATATACTTCCCAGATGGGAAGATGAAGCAGATGAGGAATTTGGGAAACAAACCACAAGCCTCTCTCAGAGGCATAGTATGGTGGTAATAGAAAGATTTAATTATTCGGATATCTGGGAAAGTTTGTTTTCTCTATCAAAAGCAGAATAGCAAACGTTTCTCAACTTTCATTAATAATAATTTAATTATTCAAAACGTAAAAAATCCAATAAAGACAGATTATACTCTGTATCTGATTTTCACTAACAGGGAGGAGCCAGCTGCTGGGGTTGAAATGACAGGAGTATTGTAAGAAAAATTATCACTCCCTTCTAGAATTTTTGATAGAGAAGAGAAAAACACAGCAGAATGTGAAATGCACTTTGGATTTTGTGAAAGCGGATTTCAAAGGGTTCAGAAGAAGGATTAATATGAAAGGATCCTATGGACCAAAATTCCTATCACAGGAAGGATGTAAAACTCTTAAGAATGAAATTCTGAAGATAAAAAGGAAACAAGGCCAGTGAGGAAGGAAAACACAAGGAGACCAACATGAACATATAAAGCACCCACTAACAAATTTAGCATTTATTTTTTTAAAAATTGGTAAATGGAAGGAAAAAAAGGTAACAGGATGTATAAGAGTAAGGCATGCTCCTAAAAAATAGTGTCAGGGGTGACAACGCTCAGAATATGCTGAGACTTAGAAGGGAAATTAAAACAATACAAGAGATTTTGTGGAGTTATATTGAAGGAAAGAGGGAAATTTATATTTTAAATAGATAACTACTGATTAGAGACTATGATTCTCAGATCTATTTATGCCACCAACTTCCTGTTATGTTATGTCTTACATCTCAAACAGCTCATCAGACATCTTGATGTCCCATAGATGTCTTAAACTCAACATGTCCAAATTTGAACACATTATCTTTTCCCCAAAACCTTCCTTTCTTTCTAACTTTCCTATTACTGTTGAGTGTACCACCATTCTCCCAGTCACCCACATTCTCAATTTAGATGTCATCCCTGACTCCCCACTCTCTCTTACCCCTTAGATTCCATAAGTAGCAAAGTCCTATCAACTCTACTGACACCTTGTATATGTCCCTTTCTCTCCTCTGACATTGTCACTACTTTGGTGCCATCCATTATCACATCATACCTAGACTATTACAGTGCACATGATAGACTTACTTCCTTTTGGATAGGGGTGTTAAACTTGTAGTGACCATGGACATAATTCAATTAGATTTTTAGTAAAACATTGCATAAAGTTCCTCATGCTTCTCTTATGGAAAGATGTGAACACCAACTAGACAATCAAGCAGTCAGGTAAGTTTTAGTGAGCAGATGTCAACCTGGAAGGAAGTCTCCATTGGTATTCCTCAGGGATCTCTCCATGGTTAGTTCTATTTAAAAGTTTTAGCAATGACAAATAAAGATGGCAAGGACTGAGGGCCTAGAAAACTATATCTGTCTATGTATTAAAATGTGAATAGAAGGAATTTATCTTCCTGAGTCCAGATCCTTCACTCAGCTGTCAGATTGATCTTCCTAAAGCACAGTCATGACCATGTCACCCTGCCATTCAATCAACAAATGCCATAGCTTCCTATTATTTCCAGGAAAAATCCTCTATTTGACCTTTAAAGCTCTGGATAGCCTGCTCCACCCCCACCTTTCCAGTCTTCTTACATTTTACTCCTTTCTCATATACTCTACAATTCAGTGACACTGGTCTCCTTGTCCAATTCCCAACTCAAGGCTTTTTAACTGGCTGACCCCTGCACTTGGAATTCTCTTCCTTGGAAACTCTATCTCCTGACTTCTCTGACTTCCTTCAAAGTCCCAACTAAACTTCTACCTTTTACAAGAAGGCTTTCCCAAATCATTAGCGTGCATGCCCTCACGCTATGATTATCTGCAATTTATCCTGTATATATCATGTTTGCAAATAGTTGTAGGAACTATGTCATCCCCATTAGACTGTAAGCTTCTTGAGAGCAAGGACTGGTTTCGTTCTGTTTCTTTTCTTTTCTTTTCATTTGTCTCTCTGTCTTCCCAGCGCTTAGCACAGAACCTGGTAAGTACTAGCTGTTTAGTAAAGACTTTTTTGACTTGTATGAGGTAATTCTAATTAACTACAGAAAGAAGGCCCAAATTCTCAATTCTTATTTTGTTTCTATTTTCTCTGCCAAGGAGAATGGTAGTAGGACTGGAAAAGAAAAAAACAGGAATGGTTAAAAGGGAAGTGAATATAATAAAGAGTAATAAATGAACACCTCCCTAATTGTTTCTGATTACTCCAAATGACCGAATTACCTGGCTCAGATAATCTGGTACTGAAATAAATGACACCTGTCATTGATAACTTGTGTCAGTGCAATTTGAAAGATCCTACAGAACTGGAGAAGATAGGGGAACAAATGTCCCAATTTTTAAAAAAGACAAGGGAATAGAGATTCTGTAATAGACTGATTCCTGAGAAAATCTTAGAATACACTGCTAATGAACATCTGGAAAAGGAGTCTGTGATTAAGAAAAGACACCAGGATTCATCAAGCATGGGTCATGATAGACTTATTTTCCTTTTGGGGTGCTAAACTGTCAATTAGGGGTAGACATAATTTACTTAGATTTTAAACAAAATAACATTTCATAAATTTCTTCATATTTCTGATAAATGAATAGATGATAGAGATAGATAGATAGATAGATAGATAGATAGATAGATAGATAGATAGATAGATAGATAGATAGATAGATACCAAACCAGACAATCAAGCAGTCAGGTGGATTTTATCAGTTCACGTCAACTTGGCAGGAAATCTCCGTGGAGTTCCTCAAGGATCTTTTTTTAGTCAGTTCTACTTCATGTCTTCAACAATGACTTGAATAAAATTATAGTTGACATTTTCATCAAATCAGTAGATAACAGAAAGTAAAGAGGGATAACTAAGACATTAGAGGACAAAATAAATGGCATAACAGATAACATAATAAATTAGATGAGCATAATAAAATAAAATTCAATATGGATAAATGCAATAGCGAGCAAGTAAATGTTTAATGATTTCATCTACCAAAACTTTATGAATGACATATTTTTAAGTTTAATGTGGATTATTGACATTTTTTCTATCACTCTCTTAAAGCTAGACAAAGAACATAACAATAAATTGGGCTCTGATCTATAACATTTGCCAATTTCTGAGATATAAATACTTACACTAAAGATTTAACAACCAGCTCTCAGGAGCTATTATGAACTGGTTCCAGCACATTTTTGGATAAAAGCATATATCTGACACTTGTAGTTTTAAAAAAAATCAATCTCTCAAATACAAGCTGGAGAAGGAAGGCATAGCTAGATAACAGTTATAGAAAAAAAATAAAGTTTTAGTGTACTGCAAGCTCAAAGTGAAATATAATGTTTTCCCTGAAGAATAGCCTCAAAGAATAAAGGGGAGCTCTATTCAAATACATGAGGATATGTCATGTGGAGGAAAGATAAGAATTGTTTCATTTGGTCCAATGAGATAGATTAAGAAGCAATGATCAGATATTGGGGAATGAATTTAAGTTTGACATCATGAACAATTTCCTAAGGAAGATAGCAATTCAAAAATTGATTGGACTACCAATAGAAAAGGTAGAATTTCCCCTCCTTGAAAGTCTGCATAAAGGCAAGATTACTTTGTTGGGCATGTTATATTTGGGTACCTTTTGGAGTATGCATTAGATTAGGTGGGAGCTAAGATTTCTTCCTAATATAATTTTATATGCTCTGAATCTATGCTAGCAGACCTAGAAAGGTTCAATGGATAATCTTAACAGGCATCACCATAATTAAACAATTCTTTCATACCAGGATTAAGCTAGAATAAAATTGGACATTTGAAAGGTAGAGAGCCCACCCTAGAGCAGTAGATAGGAGGCTGTCTGCCCCAGGTTTCTCCATTCCATTTGTCCCAATCAAAGCCTAAACAGCTCTTTGTAACAGATTTGGGTAGTTAATTTATGGTTCCTTTATATTTCTCATCGTGAAACCATATATTTGCTTGAGAATTTTTGTTTCTACTATTAATGGGTAGGAAAAAGGAAGACATGCAGTGCATACACAGCGCTCATACACACACACACACACACTCACATATACAATGAGATAAGCAAGTAGTTTGTTTCAAGTGTCTCCATGGATTAATTGTCAAATGGAAAGTAAAGAATAAATTGGTATCTGGCAAAACAATGTTAATGGTAATGTTCTCAAGCAATTTTTAGGGACCATATAGTTGTCATAAAATAAGCAAAGAGTGTATCCACCCCTGCCTGAAAAAGATTTATGCATTAATCTAATTATACCTAATGCCCATTAACAGTTGCTCACAACTCATTTTGATGTAAAGCAATGCAGCATAATGTCACAAAGAACAGATGTTGAATAATGATGGTGATACATTAGAACATAGGGTTATTTAGTGGTTGGGTTTCCTATATTTACACTTGTTTAATGAATGCAAGTTCCACAATATCAAAAATCTGCTTTCCAGAAGGTCCTGGGAACCTTTCCAGACACAGTCAGATTCTCAAATAAAGTGTCATAGTGTATCATCTATTTATTGCAGTAAGGCACTTAAACTTTAAGAAATTAAGTATAATTTCTTAAACACTGGCAACTGCATTTGACTCTATTGGGGCAAAAATTCCACAGATTAATCATGTAGAAATGGTTCATAAGACATACCTAATGCAAAAAAGAATAATAATAAACACTGTTAATTGAATAATTAATGACTAAGATATTATTTTCTCTTCATAGCATTTTTGCATCTGTGCTAACTTTTCTCAATTCCATTGGTCACATGGAACCAAAATGCAAATCTTTGAGCTTACCAGAGGAGAAAGCACATTAGTTCCTACAATGACTTCCCTACCTTTTCTTTATCATTCTCTTCTGAGTAACAGAGTGAATCAGAAGTCAGCACACAAATTATCAGGAAAAACATAACACAGAATTCCAATGTACTAGATAAACATTCACTTCTGCTATTCAGATACTGGTCAAAGACAAGATCCCTGAAGAAGTCTTCTAAGCAAAAAGAAATAATTTACCATATTCCCAAAATGTTTAATCTTCATCTGAATGCCCTCTAGACCTCTCATACTAAACGTGTCCAAACCAGAACTTATTACCTGCCCCACCAAGTTCTTCCCCCTTCCCAAAGATACCATTCTTATAAAAGCCACTACCATCCTCCCATTTATCCATGTTTACCACCTACTTGTCACCAACTCCTTACTCAAATTTACCCTACATATATAATATGTTGCCTCTCTGCTCACCTCCAATCTCCCAACTCTAACTGCCTATGGGCATCTCAAACTGAATGTCTCATCGTCATCTTGACCTTAGATTCCAAAACTGATTTCTTTATCTTTTTTTTTGTCACATGGCAAGTTTTTGTGGTAAGTGTCTGAGGCCAAATTTGAACTCAGTTCATACTGACTCCAGGGCCGGTGCTCTATTAATTTTTTTTATCTTTACCTCCAAACCTCTTTCTAACTTCTCAATTACTATTCTTTTACTGTTTGGCACATCATTCTCCTCCTCCCAGTCATTCAGGATTGAAGTCTTAGTATCTTCCTCAACTCTTTATTCTCTTCCACCCCCCTATATCCAATATGTTGCCAAATCCTGTTGATTTACCTTCACAATATCTCTTCTATAACCCCCTCCTTCTTTCCTTCTGACCATATCACTATCTATAACAGTGTACACACTCACCACTTCATATGTAGTAGATTGCAATAATCTGCCACTTAGTCTCCCTGCCACAGTTATTTTTCAGTCATGTCTGGCTCTTTGTGACTCTAGTTGGGGTTTTCTTGGCAAAAAATATTGGAGTGGTTTTCCATTTCCTTCTCCAGCTTATTTTACAGATGAGGAAACTGGGAAAAATGGAGTTAAGTGACTTGCCCAGGGTAACACAGCTGGTAAGTGTGTGAGGCCAGGTTTGAACTCAGGAAGAGTCTTCCTGATTCCAGGCCCAGGACTCTATTCACTGAGCCACCTAGCTGCCCAATGTCTGGCACATAGTACTTAATCAGTGCTTACCAAGTGGTTGATTTAATTCTAAAAAAAAGATATGTTTTTCATTGAAAAGCATAACCCATATGATACTATAATGCTTCACAGACCACTACTGAGAAATGGGTAAGAACTGTAAATAGAAATAATTAAGTGCATTTTTCTTTCTCCTAATGATTAAAAAACACAAGAATTTCCAGGGCATTTTGTTCATCTAAAGTCTAAGTATTTTTTTAAATCACTTAAATGGTATAGAAATTATCTATAGTATCATAAACTATTACATGAAGTCACAATATTTACAGACTTCATTGGATTGTATATAATATTACTGAATACAATATATTTTAAAATATATAACTTTTCAGATATTTAGAGTGACTGGACAAAAATAATGATTGAAAACTAAGATTAGCTCAAATCAAATTCAAAATACAGCTCAAAATCTGTATTTAATATACCTATCAGATTTTAACTTTTTTAAAAAAGAGATTTAGAGGTTTTGATTTACAGGACTCCCCCTCTCTCTTCTCTCTCTTTATGTATGTGTGTATGTATATGTATCTATATATATGTGTATATGTGTATATACACATATACATATACACATACATACATCTCAATATGTTTTGAGCCTGCAAAACCTCAGAATTTATGTCAGCATTTTAAAGTTCACTTTTACTTTAACATAGTCTTAACCATAACCATTCCTAAAGTCCTTAATGCTTGTTGAATCTGTCATTTTATGAACTTCCAAGCACTGCTGACCAGACATGATCCCCGGCTGTGGCTGGGAGGTGGGGTTGGAGGAAGACTGAACACACACCCTGTGAGTACTACATGGCAGGGAGCAAGAACTTTTTCTGGATAGCATAGCTGAGGTTTAGGAGAGGAAGAAAGGGGTCCCTGAGGTTGAGCCCCAGGACAGAATTCAGAAAGCAAGAGTAGGGCAACATTACCCACAAATCAGGATTAAAATTTGGTAATAATAATATCAAGTTGCTAAAAAAAATGAGACAAATTAAAAATAAACATGAATAAGCAAAGGAAAAATAGCCAGACCACTGATAGCTACTTTGGTGTAAAAGAATATCTGGGTTCGTATTCAGAGGATGACAGTGGGTTAAAAAAAAAGCAACTCCTATACTAAAAAGTAACATCACGTGGTCATCACAAGCCCCCCAAAAAATCTTGAAACAACATAAAAAATAATTTAAAAGATCAAATAAGAGAAATGAGGGAAAATTAGGGGGGAAAATCAATTCAAGAAAATCATGAAAAGTTAACCAACTGGTATAAAAAAAGATGTAAAATCTTGAGGAAGAAAATAAAAAGGAATTCAAAAGTCAAATAAGAGAAAACAAGAAAAAATTTGAAAAAAAATCAATCCAAGAAAATTATGAAAAGAAAGTTAACCCATTAGAAAAAGAGATATAAAATCTTAAGGAAGAAAATAACTCCTTAAAAACTAGAATTGGTAAGTGAAATTGAATGACATTATAAGACACCAAGATATAATAAAATTAGAAAAAAAAGATAATTTGAACCCTCATTACAAAACAATTGATCCGTACAACAGGTTAGGGAGAGACAATGTAGGGATTGTGAAACAACTTGAAAGTTATAATAAAAAAAGTTGGATACAATTTAACAAGAAAGTTTTAAGTTTTTTTTTAAATTTTTAAAAAGTTTAAAAATTCAAAAGTTTAAAGGAAAAATACTGCAAGCAGCAAGTAAAAAACAGTAAATACTGAAGAAAATCAATCAATATTTCACAGGACGAGGCAGCTAGGTGGCGCAGTGAATACAGCACCAGCCCTTGAGTCAAGAGGACCTGAGTTCAAATATGAAATTAGACACTTAACACAAAAACTAGCCATGTGACTTTGAGCAAGTCACTTAACCCCAACTGCCCTCCCCCCAAAAAAAGATTTTACAAGACTAAACAGCTTCTACATTAAAAGACTGTAGGTCTTAGAATATCATATTTCAAAAACAAAGGAACTGGGGTTGCATCCAAAAATGACTTATCCAGCAAAGTTGAGATAAACCTAAATGAGAAAAAATGGACATTTGATGAAAGGAAAGACGTTCAGATATTTGTAACAAAAAGACCAGAACTCAATGGAAAAATTGATATAAAAGATCAAGAAGAAATATGAAGAAAGCATTTAAGACAAAGTGTAAAGCACTGATTCAGGTCAGTTTATTTGTGATATATGAAAATGTTATTAATATTAGTAATTATTAGTAGCAATAGTTTGAAAGAAAGGTTAGGGCTGAGTTGTGTATGATGAGGTGATTTAAAAAATGAAATTGGGTAGAAAAAAGTTAAAAGGAGAAATTATCTTATAAAAAATGGGGTGTGAAAGAAAGAACTAATACAGAAGAGGCAAGTAGGGGTGGAGAACTGGTAGAACCTTACTCTCATCTGTGTTGAAGAAGAAAGAACCTATATATATGAAGAGGTTGAGAAGTCTTCTGAACTTCTAGAGAGATGAAAAAACTGGGGAATAGGGTGTAGGAGGGACTTTTAGAAGGGTGAGTAAAATAAGGAATAAGAGTGTAGGCAGAGAAGATAAAATAATAGGGATGGAACGAAAGAGAGACTAAGAAGAAAATAGTGAGTAAAAATAAAATAGAGGTAAATTCATTAATGGCATAGCTTTGAATGAGAATGGGATTAGCTCACCATAAAATGGAAGTGGATTGCAGAATAAATTAAAAATGAGAATCTAACAATATGTTGTTTACAAGAAACACATTAAAAACGATAGATACACACAGAGTTAAAATGGAGTGTTGGAGTAGAATGTATTATGCCTCAACTGATTCAAAAAAGGCAGGGGTAGCAATTATGATCTCAAAGTTATACCTACCATAGATTCAGTTAAGAAATAAACGAGGTAACTACACTTTGGTAAAAGATACCACAGACAATGAAGCAATATCAATAGTGAACTTATATGCACCAAATACTATAGCATCTAAATTTAAAAAAAAAAAACTTAAATGACTTACAGGTGGATATAGATAGTAGTACTGTAATAGTAGAGGACTTTAATATTCTCCTCTCAGAATTAGGTAAATATAACCAAAAAAAATAAATAAGAAAGAAGTTAGGGAGAAGAATGGAATTTTAGATAAACTAGATTTAAGATACCTGGCAAAATTTGAATGGAAATAGAAAAGAATAAACCCTTTTCTCAATGGTTCAGGACATTTTACAAATATTGATCATATATTAGTGAATAAAAATTTTATAGTTAAATGCAGAAAAACAGAAATATTAAAATTATCCTTTTCAGATCATAATGTATTAAAAAATATACTGAATAAGAGGCCAAGGAAGCATACATTAAAAACTAATTAAAGTCTTAAATAATGAGAGGGTTAAAGAAAAAAATCATAGAAACAATCAATAATTTTATTAAATAGATTAACAATATTGAAACAACTTATCAAAACCTATGGTTTTCAGCAAAAGCAGTAATTAGATGAATCTCTAAATGTAATGTAAATTGATGTAAGCATCAATAAAATAGAGAAAGAAAAGACTAATGAATTGGGTTTATAATTTTTAAAACTCACAGCTAAACACACGCACTCATAGATAGATGGATAGATAGACAGATATAGACATATATATATATATATATATGAATTTGCGTCTAAAGGTAGTCATCTCTGGGGGGAAGGGAAGAAAAAAGAAAGTTACATGATAATTTTGTTGTATATTTAAAAGGAATAGCAAGCTGTACATAATAGATTTTCAGTTTCATATGCAGTCATATTTTTATTGTATTGTGTTATGGAAATGTTTGCTTTATTCCATAAATTAAAAATAAAATTTAAAAATTACCTTTCTAAAATGCTAAATGTGCCCTCCTCCATGCCGTGAATGTATGTAACCTATAGGCTCTTTTTTCTATTTTCTATACTTTTCTAACAATTTCTAAATATTTAATATTTTATCTTACTATTATCTCCTTAATTCTATGTGCTAACTTTTATACCCCTATTCCTTCTTAATCTTAAAATAAAATTCCAGAAAGTTCATAACTCTTCACAAACCCACCACCTTGAACCTGATAACTCTCATTTCTTACAAGTTTATTTCTATTCTTTTGTTTCCTCTCGACTTAATTGCCCCTCATGCTACTTCTCATCTCATCACCCATATGCCCGAATTTTTTACTCTCACTTCTAATTAAACTCAATCTCCAAATCCCCCCTCCCCCAGTATGATTAGCTTCTTCCTGAAAGTTTAAAGTTCCAGATGTCATGCTGTATTCAAAATACTTCAATGATCTCAGTATTTCAGAAATTTTCTCTAATATTGAAGATTGAAGTCCATCCAGGACTGATCATGTTACTACTACAAGTCCTCCAGAGGGATTTCATTGAACATTTTAGACACCTTTCTCACTGGCATAGGAAATAAACCAGTCAAACACTTCAGCTGTCCATTTGTAATCCTACATGATCAATCCTTCTCTTTTCATTCATATATTCCCTTTAGGACAACCTTTACTCCAATCCAATTTGGAAGTTCCTTACTTGCAACATGTTGCAGCCTGATCACATCTACCATGCCTTTGTCCTCTATAGGATATTCATTCTTAATTAGTCTTCTATGACTCATATCCATGTGTCAAAATTAGGAAAAAATATTTGTTCATTACGAACCTTTGCTTCTATGAGACACTAGGAGTCAAATACTTTTCATTTTTTCAGCTGTATCAACTCAGGTTTCTCAATTATTTTAAATCCATTTTGAAATTATTTTAATATCCTCTGTAGTCATGTTTGTATGGCACCTCAAGGAACTAATCTTTCTCTTCTATCTCAGATTGTCTGAAATTGACCTCCTTCTACTTCTTTCACATAATCTTGCCAGTTTTCATAAGACATTCTTCTCCTCCACAGTTCCTGACATCTGGAATAGCTGTTTCTATAGCTTGTTGAACCTCTATCCATTTTCCAATTCCACTTAGAGAAAAAAAAAAAAACTCTTCCCTTAAAGTCTGCAATTTTCCTCTCCTTTTGTAATGGCCCTATTGTTTTAATAGAGAATATTCAAATTCAAAGCAATAAAAGTTACATTTTATAGTTTGGGGTTATAATTTATCTGACAACAAGCTCTTGGTTTTAACTATATGCCTATATTTCAAATCTAGGAAATATTTCTTAGTACATTATTTCACTCTGTTAAGGTAAGTCAATTTTGGATTTTTTTCTGAAATGACATTTCAACATCAGAAACCAAGCTGAAACATATCTAGCTTTGATATTATTGAAAGGAGAAAAATGAACACTTTACTGAGTTTGGCATTGACTAAACTTGACATTAAGGAAAATAGAATGCTTCAGAGTAAACACAATAAAGCTATAATTTATAAGAGATGTTTCACTGAAAATATAAACTGTAATTTATCAGATCAAATAGCTTATGAATAGCAGCTTTTCTGAAAGAGAGCAGTCTCTCTACAGATACATATTTGCATTAAAATATATGGGTCTTGGGGTGGCCAGGTGGCACAGTAAGAGTGCTGGCCCCAGAGTCAGGAGACCTGGTATCGGTTCCGGGCTCAGATACTTAACACCCACACAAAATAACTGGCCATGTAACCTTGAGCAAGTTACTTAACCCTGATTACTTTAAAAATATATATATGGGTCTTTTGGGACTTAGTTACCTTTGTGTAACATGTGAACTAGTGCCCCAGGCTCTGAATTTATGAATCAGGCTGAATTTTGAATAATCTTTTACTCTTATATAAATATATGTATATGTATGCATGTGCATATGCATGTATATATACATATATGGAGAGAGAAATAAAAAATATTCAGATATGTGTGTACACACACATATCTGTACATGTGTATACACACACAAAATACACGTGTGTTTTGGCTCATATTGCTCCTACCAATAGTTGGCTTTTTAAAGCCTCATGATATAATCCAAATATATATATGGATGAAAGGATGTCCAGATTCCTTAAAAGCACTCATGGTACTAATGCATGTATTGGGTACAGAATGGCTTCTATCGCAGAAACACACACACAACTTAAAAGAGCATGAAAACCTCCTGGTAACAACGCAAAAGCAACTGATATTCTTTTTTCCTATATAGGGAGTCTTGCTTTCTCCAATTACCTTTTCAGTATCCCAGCCTCTTGAACACCTTTTATGGATTAGATTCTCCTCAGAATGAAAAGGAACTTTGACTTGCTAGTGGAGCAATGCTTCAACATTCTAGTGAGCCCCACTTTTTACATCAGATCCTTACAGACATCCAGTCTTCTACTAATACTGTGAGGTCATATACTCTACTTGGAATGGAAATACCTTAGTAGATGAGAGATAACAGCCCTTTTTCAGTCTAATCTGCATCATATGACTATGTAGCAGGTGAAGATGAAATGACTAAGGAAATGACGGAGGAAACAAAGGCTCAAACTTCTGAGTATATTGATTTAGTAAATATTGTATGTCAATTGCATAACAAATCAGAACCAGTGGCCTTCCTCACAGTAATAGTGACTATATCTCACTCTTTTTACAATCCATTCTAACAACTGATATGGGACCTTAGATAATCAATATTTGTCATTTTGCATTGAATTAAAATTCACAGAGACTGCCTATAATTTATCCCAGTTCTTAACTAAATGAGTGATCCAGAGGACTGACTTTTCTTGAACCTCACTTTTCTTATCTGCAAACTGAGGATGGTAGGCTAGACACTCCCTATTATCTTAGGCAAATTTATCTCTCTAGGCTTAAGTTTTCTGTGAAATGGAGTTGAACTCAGTCTCGTCTAGATCTAATTCTATGATGCTATGCCTGGTATACCTCATACTAAGAAAACCAGATCTATGAAAATCTTTATTTATAACTAATTAAGGGAGATTGTTTACTTAATGGAAGTCTACATGTGTCATGTGCATACCTTTTTATTTACTTAATTTAGGAAATGAGTGCTTGGAAGGCAGGAACTATTTTTCTTCTTTTATTCCCCCCCCACCCCCATCCCTCTAGTGCTTAGCCCAGTGAAGTCACATCATCAGTACTTTAAAAATGCTATTTTATTTACTGATTATTTTATTTACAAAAGTACTTCTTAAAATTTTTGTAAATTAATACATTGTCAGTGAATTTTGAATAATTCAATTTTAATTCAATTTTATTTTATTTTATGTTATATCAACCATTATCAATCATTGAGAAAGTAAGAAAAACAAATACCCATTACATATATGTAGAGG
>NW_027187460.1:52734941-52738824 GCF_028583685.1 Petaurus breviceps papuanus | reverse complement strand
AGAAAGAAAGAAAGAAAGAAAGAAAGGAAGGAAGGAAGGAAGGAAGGAAGGAAGGAAGGAAGGAAGGAAGGAAGGAAGGAAGGAAGGAAGGAAGGAAAGAAGGAAGGAAAGAATGTAGGAAGAAAAAGGGGAAGGAGGAATAGAGGAAGGAAGGAGGGAGGGAAAGAAGGAAGAAAGGAAGGAAAAAAAGAAAAAGAAAAGATGAATGAATGACTAAATAAAGAAATAAAAGATATTGAATGATTTAGTTTTTTAAAAAAAATTAAACTTTTTAAAACTAGTTCTAAAAAGCTAAAACTTTAAAAAACTTTTTTCACCTACTATTTTTAGAAACATATTTAATACACAAATAAGGCATACCTGTATTTACATGAAAATTAGCTAAATTTCCCTTCAGTTACAGCAGTCCCACATTTGTGATATTTGACTATTAACCCATGAATGTACTGATTCATATTTTCAGAGTAATCTTTGGAGATTCATGAATTCATTTAATATCAGCAAATAGTGTTCTTGTACAAGGCATTGTGAAAACTCTAGAGTAAATACAAATGTGTCAATTGTGTAAGCAATGAATGAGCAAAATATAGATAGGGGAAAGACTAAGGTCTTCATCCAAAATGTCCTATGTGTCATGTTCTGTGCTAAGTACTGGAGATATAAAAATAAATATGAAGCATTCTCAAGAGGTTATATTTTAACAAGGAAGTAAAGATGCACATTTTTAGGCATATACAAGATGCAAAAAGTAGATGCAAATTCACCTTCAAAGGGAAAACATCAGCAGCTAGATCAGAAGAGTTTTCTCCAGATGGTGGCACTTAAACTGGTTCCTGAAAAGAGTCTAAGGTGAGCCGAGAGAAATTCTAGTCATGTGATAGTGAAGTGCAGGGCAATAGACCGTAGAACAAAATGGAGACGGGATATGGAGTATTATGGGTAAGAAACAGTAAGTAAGCCAGCTGATTGTAATGTGTAAGAAGACTGGAAATGTAGGAAGGGATCAGATTTTGATCAACTTTAAATTCCAAGCTGAGGATTTCATATTTGATCCCAGAGGAGATAGGGAGTCTCTCAAATTCATTAAAAATGGAAGTGATATGTTTAGACCTGCACTTAGAGTAAATCACTTTGTGGACACTTAGAGGATGGATTAAGATGGGTGTGGTGGCACATTTCTGTAATCCCTGCTTTTAGGAAGTCTGAGATTGGTGGATTACTTGAGCTCAGGAGTTCACGAGTTCATGCTAAAGTAGATCAGCATCTTCACTAAGTCCAGCACCAATATAGCAACCCCTAAGGAGGACTGGCACACCAGGTTGCCTAAGGCGGAGTGGGCTGATCTAGGGCAGAAATGGAACAAGTCAAAACTTTTGACAATCAGAGAGGAGGGAGGGGGTGGACAGGGACAGGGAGAGGATTTGAGTGGGAAGAAAAAAGTCAGGAAGACCAATTAAGACATTTTTTAATAATTCAAATATGAAGTAATTCCTGCTCAATCAAACAAAGCATTTATTAAGCATTTATAATGTACCAGGCACTGTACTAAGTGCTAGAAATACTAAGTCAAGAGTAAAAGAGTGAAAAAAAAATGCTTTTTGTGCTCAATGAGTCATTTTTCAATCATATCTGATTCTTCATGACCCCTTTTGGGATTTTCTTAGCAGAGGTACTGGAAAGGTTTATTATTTCCTTCTCCAACTCATTGGACAGATGAGGAAACTGGGGCAAATAAGGTTAAATGACTTACCCAGGATCACATAGCTAGTAAGTGTCTGAGGCCTGATTTGAACTTGCAAAAATGAGGCTTCCTGACTCCGGGCCTAGTGCTCTATCCACTGCACCACCTAACAGGATCAGAAAAGGTGCAAGCAGAAAATGAAACTTCAGAAAGCACTGCAGAAGAGCCTTCCTGGCCTGGAGGATACCCGATGGGAAGGAATAGAGATCAGAGGTGGAATTTTGAGTTCTGAAGAGCAAAGAGACAAGTTTGGCTGTGACAGAAAGAACAGAGAGAAAAAATGTCATAGTAGACTGGAAAGGTGGGGGACGATTGGGTTGTAAAAGGATGCGAATGTCAATCAGAGAAATTATTTTATGTTTGAAGTAATAGGAAATAATTAGGGTTTGTTGAGAAAGGGATGACAAATCAGGTCTATACTTTAGGAAATTTACTTTGGGGGCTATAAGGAGGATGGATCAGAGTGATGGGGGTAGGAGAAGGTTTGAGTTGGGGAAAACAAGCAATAGTCCAAGCAAGAGGTATTAAGGCCTGAATTAGGGTATTAGATGTGAAAATGGAAAGGAAGAATCATTAGTAAACAATATTGTAGAGATAGAAACAGTAAGACTTGGAGACAAATACAATATGGGAGATGAATGAAAGTGAGAACTTGAGGATAATACCAAGGTTGAGGATATGGGTAATTGTGGGTAATGGTGGTGGCCCTGGACATTAATAAGGAAGGGCAGAAAAGGGGCAGGTTTAAGACAAAAGATAATAATTTGTGTTTTGGATGTGTTGAGTTTGAGATACAGAATTTACAAAGATAACAAAAAAAATTTCTCATCATCATGGAGTTTAAAATCTAAATGTGGGGCAAAAGTGCAGACTTAGTCCAAAACACCCCTTTTTCTCCCTTATGCTTTTAAATTCAGTGTATAACAGGTAATTAATAACCACACTCCTCTGACAAGCACAATCCTGTGCTTTTAGATCAACTCACCCATACAGGTGAAAAGTCTGCAGCACATTAGGGATGTGGCATATCCCTTAGCCCCTGGAAATCTAAAATGACAGATTTATGTTCAGGGACAAGTAGCTTGGCCAACTGGAAATAACTGACCCAGGAACAGGAGAGGGGTGTTATGGGATAAAGTTTTGAAGGTAAGAGAGAGAAGCAAGGGCAGCATACTAGCCTCACAAGTACCTATAACTGGATCTGCTCTCTCTGATCCACAATGGACTAGGAATGTTGAGAAACTAAATTCTCTGCCAATGACAGGACACTAAACAGAAAAGCAGAAGGCTTCAGATACCCCAGTTGATACTAGAACACAACTCCATGTTTCTTGCTGGAAGAGATCCTAGGTCCAGAGTTTCTGAATATTCCTCTAGGGGCGGGCCCTGCTTGACATGTGAGTAAAACATGAGTTGTCACTTGTGTTGTATTTTCTACTTTCTTTGCAGGAAGGAGGAAGGGCAAGGGAACTCAACAAATTAAATTAAACATTTGTTAGAAATTATTGGTTCAGAGTAGCTTATGTTCTATCTCGAAACTTCTTGGATCTGGAAAAAGCTGCTGGGAGTTCAGCCACATGATGGATGTTTTATTATACTAAGAAGTATTGCTTTATGCCAAAAATTAAATGATTGAATTTAACTGATGCAGGGCCAGTTTCCGTTTGTATGGGGAATCATTCTATTATCTCAAGGTTGGCAGCTATATGGTTCAGTGGATAGAGCAACAAACCTGGAGTCAGGAAAAAAGGAGTTCAAATTTGGCCTGAGACACTTACATGCTGTGTGATCCTGGGCAAGTCATTTAATCTCTATTTGCCTCGGTTTCCTCAACTGCAGAATAGGGATAATAATAGTACCTTCATTGTAGGGTTGTTGTGCTGACCAAATGAGATAATATTTGCAAAAAAGTGCTCAGTGAAGTGCATGTCACATAAGTGCTGTATAAATATTTTTTCCCTTCCTCTCCTAGTCATATGACTGAGGCTCAGTGAAATATAACAAGAGTGATAAGAGATTGAGTTTGTCAGGGTAAGAACTTGAAAGATGATTTTTGTTGGGTAAATATAAAATGATATACTCCTTTTAGGTAAATGTTTGGCTTATCCATATCAGAAAGAAGAGAGAGAGAGAGAGAGAGAG
>NW_027187460.1:52669949-52734931 GCF_028583685.1 Petaurus breviceps papuanus | reverse complement strand
GAGAGAGAGAGAGAGAGAGAGAGAGAGAGAGAGAGAGAGAGAGAGAGAGAGGTGGAATGAAATGGACCACTTTTACCACTAGGGTGAGTGTGGGATTTCCAGATGCTGACTCTTCCTTTGGAAAAAGATCAGGATGGTGGCTATTAATGCCACCTGGTGGTTAAATAGATACATTTGATTAAACAATCTTAGTCTACTTTAAGGAAAGGATTTCAAAGCTCCAATGACAATGGTAGCAATAACCACAGCAACAACAATAATAATGACCATGACCAACATCACCCTTACACTCCCCCCAATCACACAAGTATTCTGTGATCCAGTGACATTGGTCTTCTTGCTGTTTCTTGACCATGAAACTCCAACTTGCTACTTCAGGCATTTTCCTTGGCTGAGTTTCATGCTTACACCCTCCCTCCTTCTCTCTGCTTCCTGACTTATCTGGCTTCCTTTGAGTCCTATATAAAATCCTACTTTCTGAAAAGGATTTTTCTGATTCTTGATTCTCTTCAATTCTAGCACCCTCAGGAGTGGCTAGGTGGCACAGTGAATAGAGCACTGGCCCTGGAGTCAGGAGGACCTGAGTTCAAATACGGCCTCAGATACTTAACAAAAAGCTCGCTGTGTGACCTTGGGCAAGTCACTTAACCCCAATTGCCCTCAAAAAAATGCTAGCACCCTCAATCTATTTATCATTTCCAATTTATCTTTATATGTCTCTTTTGCACAAAGTTATATGTTGTCTGACAGCTATATAACTGTGAGCTCCTTGAGAACAAAGGCTTTCTTTTTGCCTTTCTTTGTATACCAAGCCTTTAACACAACACCTGCCAAATAGTATGTGCTTAATAAATGTTTCTTGATTGACTAATAGCTGTCATTTCTATATCTCTTGCAGGTTTGCAAAGTGTTTTTCATATATTACATCTCTTGATCTTCACAATAACTTTGTGAAGAAAGTACTTTAGATATCATTATATTTATTTAATAGATGAGAACTGAGCCTTAGAAAAGTTAAGTGACTTGACACATAACTAGTAAGTAAGTATCAGACTTTGGATTTGAATCCAGATCATTTCTGGGTTCCAAGCAGCTCAAATTTCTTGGAATTTCAAACATTTCAAAAATCCCCTTTTTACTTTGATATTTCAAGAAAGCTTTTTTTCCTCCATAAAATACATAAGAAATACAAGGCATTATCAACAAGTTTCTAATTATATGTTTCTTAAATATTTTCTTCTTTCCCTATTATTATCACTTAACATTTAAGATGTCACCAAAAACTATGCAACTCAAATTCAAGACATGAATTATATTGCTTACTCCAGATTTGGGGGAGGAGGAAGAAATGAAAGCAGTTGCAGGGGAGGGGATAGGCTCAGGGTGAGGAAGATGTAAAACTAGTTTTCCTTTTTAATTTGCTTTCCAGATCCATTCCTACAAGTGGGTGTGAAAACAGCTTCTCCCATTGTGGTTGTCAACTGACCTGGAACGAATCTTTATTAGACAACATCAGGATTTGACTGAAAGAAATCAAACCTCCTAGGGAAAGAATGAAATGTGCTTATATGGAGCCTTTCATCTCAGAAACACAAAGTGTTTGAGAAATATTAAACTATTGGTTCACCTGACACCCTGGTGATATAAGAAGCCTATAGCATGGTGATGTTCCTCCAAAGTCACCCAGACAGTCTCTGAGCTAATTGCTAATAGAAACTTGTCTCCAGACAGGAGGCCTTAGGCTCCAGGATATTTCTTCCTTTCCTTAAATGAGATCCTTTACAAGCACTGATAAAAGAGATATACTTTTAAAAGAATAATCCAAAGCAGAGTGGGACAGCCTAGGGAAAAGGAGGTGTGGGAGAGTAGGAAGAAAGTCAATCAGGTTTTGGAAAGAATTTATATATTTTCTTTGTGGATGAACACCTAATTTCCTATTCTACATGGGAAATTAAAAACCTCTAAGAGATAAAATAGTTAGAAGCATGTGAGTTGGGACCAAGGGAAAAGATGTGTTAATTAGAAGTGTGACTCTGAGCAAGATCCCATCTGCCTCTGTTTCCTTATCTGCAAAAAAATTCCTTATTTGATAATACCTACCTCTGAGGGTTGTTGTGAGGATTAAATGAAATGATGTTTTTAAAGTGCTTCACAAAGATTAAAGCACTACTTAATGCTAGGTATTTTGGCTTTTATTATATAGTAAATAATACTGTTAGAAAGCTTGAGGTGACATCCCATCTCTGCTTCTCCCAAGCTATGTGAACTTGGGAAAGTCACTTCCTCACTCTCAGCTTTAATTTCCATATCAATAACATGAGAGTTTTCAAAGTATAGGATGCTATATAGTAAGAAACATTTAATATCATTGCTTGACAAGTGAAATTGTTCATGAATTAAAATGTTGTAGACCAGTGATGTCAAATAGAAATGGATCCCACATGTAGCCACAATGGCACACCCAAGTGTGACCCAATTAGATTTCAATGTAATTGGGAAATGTTTAGCCATATAAGTATTGACTTAGAAAACCACAAATTAACATTGTCTATGCTTTATTTTATTTATACTTGTCTGGGAAATTTTTATAATCAATATTGATTTTTCATACTTTAATATTCATTTTTCTCATTACTTACTGTATATTTTTAAAAAATTATTTTCACTTCCAAGTTTCCTCTCTCCCTCCACTCTATTCTTCATTCATTGAGAAGGCATGCAATACAATACTGATTATACATGTGAAGTCATGCAAAACTTATGTCCATATTAGCAACGTTCCCCAAAAAAGGCAAGAAAAATAAAGAATTTTTAAAAAGTGCTTCAGTTCTTTTTATGGTGGCAAAAAAATGGAAATTGAGGAGATGCCCATCATTTGGGGAATGGCTAAACAACTTATGGTATATGAATGTAATGGAATACTATTGTGCTGTAAGAAATGATGAGCAGGCAGTTTTCAGAAAAAACCTGGAAAGCCTTATATAAATGATGCTGAGTGAAATGAGCAGAATCAGGAGAACATTGTACACAGTAACATTGTGCAAAGATCAACCAAGATAGATTTAACTCTTCTCAGCAATACAATGACCCAAGAAAATTCCAAGAGTCATGATGGAAAATGTTATCCACATCCAGAAAAAGAACTATGGAGTCTGAATGCAGACCAAAGCATATTATAATCACTTTCTTTTTTTATTTCTTTGTTTTCTCTTCCTCGTGTTTTTTTCCCTTTTGTTTTTATTCTTCTTTCACAACATGACTAATGTGGAAATATGTTTAACATGATTGTACATGTATAACCTATATCAGATTGCTTGCCATCTTGGGAAGGGGAGAGGGGAAGGAGAGATGGAGAAAAATTTGGAACTCAAAATCTTACAAAAATGAATGTTGAAAACTATCATTACATGTAATTGGGAAAAATACTAGTAAGTATAAAAAATAAAATAAAGAGAAAATTATTGGAAAAAAATGAAAAAAATGCTTCACTCAGTACTTAGAGTTCATCAGTTTATTCTCTGGAGGTAGAGAGTATCTTTCATTATGAAGTCTTTGGAATTGACTTGCATCACTGCGTTTATCAGAGGAATTACCTCAAACTTGAATGACACCACTTCACTTGACTCCTCTCCCCTCTGATTGGAGGGCTGCAGAGTGGAGTGCATAACTCCTCCCAATGACTGCCATTAGACAGGGCAGGAAGTGGACTTCTGGGCTTACTCCACTCTTCATCTGCTGCCCTGCCTGGTTTGTTCAACTCCACTGAACAAAATGCCTCTCTACCCTCCTCTCCCTCAGCCTCAACTCATTTCAGGTGTTGTCTCAACCATTAGACTTCTTTTTATTAATTATATGCCCAGCACCTAAAAAGTGCCTGGCACTTAGTAGGTATTTAATAGATATTTGTTGGATTGAATTGGATACTTTTGTATATGTGTATCCCTTTCTTTTTCTTTTAATCACTTTAGAATAGAGACCTAGTAGCAGTCGAAGAGTATACACAGGTTTATAGCCCTTTTGGCATAGTTCCAAATTATTCTTAAGAATGGTTGAACCAGTTCACAACTCCACTAACAGTGAATTAGTATGCCTATTTTTCCACATTCTTTCTAGAATTTTTGATTTTCCTTTCCTATCATATTAGCCAAATCTGATAGGTGTGAGGTAGTACTTTAGAACTGTTTTTATTTGCATTTCTCTATTAGTTATTTAGAGCATGTTTTCATATAATTATTGATAGCTTTGATTTCTTCTTTTGAAAACTGTCTGTTCATCATTATCAATTAGAGAATAGCTCTTATTTTTATAAATTTGACTGTTTCCTTTACATTTGAGAAGTGAGATCTCTATCAGAGAAAAATGCTCCAAAAATTTCCCCAATTTCCTACTTTCCCTCTAATTTTAGCTACATTGGTTTTGTTTGTACAAAACTTTTTTTAATTTAATGAAATAAAAATGATCACTTTTATCTCCCAGGATTCTCTATATATCTTATTCAGTTGTTAACTTTCCCATAGATGACAGGTAATTTTTACATGCTCTCCTAATTTGCTCATGTTATCATTCTTTATGGTTAAATCATTTACTCATTTTGAGTTTACCTTGTATATGGTATGACATATTAGTCTATACCTAGTTTCTGCCAGCATAAATTTTCAGTTTTCCAAGAAGTTTTTGTTGAATAATAATGTCTTGCCCCAACAGCTTAGATTTTTGGATTTATCAAACAGTGTATTTAGGGTTTCTCAAATACTAGGTTTCTGTGGTGATTTACTTTTATATATTGTGTCCCTAATGTATCCCATTGATTGACTATTCTATATTTTATCCAGTGTGAGGTGGTTTGGTGACTACCACTTTGTAGGATAGTTTGAGAACCGGTAGCTCTAGGCCACCTTCTTCTTACTATCTCTGGGAGGTGAGATTTTCTGATACCACTGCTGCTGCCACCACCACCGTCTCCAAGGTCCACAGTTGGTATTGCTGCCACTCCTGGTCAGTCCCAATGCCAATGCCACAAACCTTTGTCCCAGGCTGGAAAAATATCTCACCTTAACCATTTGTGGGTTTTATTGCCTTATAACTCCATATGACTTCAAAGTTGTTTAGAGGGGAATTCTGAGAAAGCTGGCTAGAATGTTTCCCTTGCTCTACCATCTTGGCTCTGATAGAAACTATGTTTAAATAATGCTAACTATACAGAAGTTGTGGAATGGAATGAAAGATATCAAATGATGGATGGAGTAGGGTAGTTTATGGAGGTTTTTTTTAATATTTAATAGAGAAAATGTGATGGAGCTTCCTTTAAAAATGTAAGGCTTTTTTTCACATGGAAATACTCCTTTCATTATGTCTGATCAAGGAGTGCAATAAGAGTTTCATTATACACAACAATGATACAAGGAAATAACCTGAAAAGTGTCATAAAGACCTATCTTAATAAATGCATCACTAAGTAAGGCTTCACATTACCCTATACTTAAGGCTTCTCAAACTGCTGGATATACTGGCTATCCAAGGGGGTGGGAGGCAGAGACCTCAAGCCAGCAGATCCTCATACCAAGGGAAAACCAGAAGCCTTGTGAGTTAGCTAGATGTCTCTCCAATCCCAATAGGCAACTCAATGTACCAATATGTTCTATGATATTGATCATCACTTTCCCTCTTTGGGTGTTTCTTTCTTCATTTTTCAAAAGAGGAATTATACTCTAATTCTCAGGAGTAATGTAAAGACTAAACAAATTTATGTGTATAGAAAGTTTAAAAATATAAACCATTGCATAGATGGTATTTATTGTAATTGTAATATTATTGTAATAAAATATATTTATCAATAATAAAATTCTTTGGGGTGGCATAGTAGTTAAGAAATAGATTTTGGAGGGTGGCTAGGTGGCGCAGTGAGTAAAGCACTGGCCCTGAAGTCAGGAGGACCCGAGTTTGGTTCTGACCTCAGACACTTAACACACACACACACACACACACACACACACACAAACTAGCCGTGTAACCTTGGGAAAGTTACTTAACCCCAATTGCCCCACAAAAGGCAAAAGAAAAAAAAAGAAATAGATTTGAAAAAAAGAAGAAATAGATTTGGAGGCAAAAGGACTGGATTCAGATCTGGCCTCTGCTGCTTACTGCCTGCTTGACCTTTTGAAAGTTACTTTACTTTTCTGGCTTTCTCATCTCTTAAATGAGGAGACTGGAATAATTGACTGCTGAGATTCCTTCCATCTCCACATCTGTGATCCTATTATTTCTCTGTATTCAGACAGCAGTTTTCATTCATCTAAGCAGTAGGCACATATTAAGCATCCCCTCGGTCTACAATCCCAACCTAGGGAGGGATAGAAAAGGTGGGAAATGCATCAACAAGCATTTATTAAGTCAATAAGCATTTGTTAAGCACCTACTTTGAGTCAGACACTGTTCTAAGAGCTTATCACAAGTCCAAATCATCATTTTTCTGCCAAGAATTTCTTTTCCTTTACTAAAATATCTTACTATGTTGATCACACTATTTTTTTATGCAAGAGTCTTTAATGCCCTCAGGAAAAAATGAGAAGCCATCAAATTCTTTTTTATTTGAATTTAAATAAACTTCCTTCAGAATAAGGGAGAGTCACCTGGAGGGACTTCTATAATGCTAAGTGAGGAGAGCAGAACCAGGAGAACTTTGTACACAATTACAGACACAACACATCTGTGATGACTGACTTTGATAGACTGGGCTCCTCTCAGCAATGCAAGGTTCTAAGACAACTCCAAAAGACTCATGGTGGAAAGGGATATCCACATCCAGAGAAAGAACTACAGAGTCTGAATGCAGATTGAAGCAAACTACTTGCTCTCCCTCTTTTATGTTTTGTTTTGTTTTGTTTTATTCCTTCTTTCTTGTTGTTCATCCCATTGGTTATAACTCTTTACAACTTGACTAATGTTTAATGTGAAAGTATTTGTAGAACCCATATTGGATTGCATGCCATCATGGCGGGGGAAGGGGGAGAGGGAGGGGAGGAATGGGTGGAGGAGAAAATTTGGAACTGAAAGGACTGTGGAATTGAATGTTGCAAACTAAAAGTAAATCAATAAATTTTTAAAAATAAAAAGAATAAGGAAGGGTCCCATAAACCTACCAACTCAACTCAATAAGCATTTGTTAAGCACATATCTTCTACAAGATGTTATGACATGTGCCAATCAGTCAGTTGGCATTTAGTAAGTACCTATCCTGCAGCAGGCACTGTAGGATGTGAATAAATAAATCAACCCCTGCCTTCAAGGAGCTTACATTTGTCTGGAATGTTACAGAACAGCTTCCTTCCTCTCTCCTCATACATGTCTTCCATCAACCTAATTCTCAATAACTTCAAAGGGAATTGAAACAACATATGCAACAGAAAGGAGAAGTTGGCAGGAGAGGCTTTAGCATACCCTCCAACCCCAGTGTGTTAAATAGACATACCTTTCACTAAGCTAAGTGCCGAGGAATGATACTTAACATTTTCAAAGCTCTTCACAATAGAGTAATTAAACATTATGAGGTCAATCAGGATGATTAGCCCTTGTGTGCAGATAAGAGAACTAAAACACAAAAAGGTTAAGTGATGTGCCCCAGCATTCCCAAGACTTCAGTGTCCATGTGAATATTTGAACTCTATTAGCCTGTCAACCGAGATTTGCTCTAGGCTGTCTTGGTACTCATGTCAACACAATAATGCTGTTCATCATGAGTTAAAAACCACTAATTTGTGAATATAGTTTAAAAAAATCTATCAGGTTTCCAGTTTAATTTGCAAAATCAAGTTTCCTCATTTCCAGGAAACATCTCTAAATCCAAATGGAAAAATTAAACTCGGTTTTGATTCTATGGAACATGTTATTATCTCAATGGCTACTGTCATAAAATTGTCAGGAATTTTTATAAGCTTAAATGCTTAAGGTTGTTGGTGTGTTGCTATTTGCTTTTTCATGACCTTCTTCAATAAATGTGAAGTGATGAATTTTCCAGTGGGATTAAGTTAATGAAAAATCCTGCAGGAGATTCCCTTTCCCACAAACTATCATGAAAGTATTCTCTCTGCCTCCTGTATTTGCCCACAGGTCATCTAGAGGTCTATTTGCTCAAAGTTGATCCATTGAGAGGAAATGACCCAGGAATATGGCCTTAGAATGAAACTCTGAATACCTTCCATTCACCTAGAACCAATGCATTGAAAGGAGAAGACCATGGCTTGCTTAGCATCCTTAAGGCTCAGAGCCTAATATGCTGAAATATATTTAAAAAAAATAAAATTCAAGTCATTTCTTTTTACCTACTGTTAATAATAACAACCTTGGAAAACTTGAAATTTAAAACCGTGTTTACTATTGTCACAGCTACCCCGCTAAGACTACAGGAGATTTGTACTTATACCAGATAAAATCATTTGCCACTAACCTATATACACTTCTTGAGAGTGGGAACTTTTTATTTTAACCTTTCCTTAAATCTCTAGTACATGGTAAATAGTAAGCTTTAGTAAATATCTGTTGACTGATTGGATATGGGGAAGGAGGACAAGGGACAATGAAGAGTTGAGAATGGTGTTACATAGAAATGAAAGAACCAACTTATGGCTTACCAAAAGTGTATCAAAGACTAAAATGTTTGGAACTGTTTTTTTTTCATGTAACTAAGGACAAGGTGAAGTATGGAGAATTTGATCAAACCTTCTCAAATTTAGGAATATTTGACAGTTTTGCCTAAATGCGTTAAGGGAATGTGTTGGGTGGGGGCGGGGATATATTTAAAATAATTATTTTGTGAATTGCTTTACATTTTAAAAAAATTCTAGCTTGATACTCAAAGGAACCCTGCACTGAATCTTTTATAAAATGAACAATCACTCTAATTTACAAAAGTACATTTTTATATATTTGGTTTATATTGAACTATGCTGTTGAGGGGTCATAGTGAGTCTTCTCTGGAAATCTTTAAAATAGTATGAATCAATTAATTCTGCTCTTTCTGAGATGGTTCTATTGGTTAAGCCTGAGAGCAGGGCTGCAGAAGAGTGAAATTTTCATGGTTCTTCAAACCCTCAGATTCTATTAATTGTGTCATGCCATACAAATAAAACTCTGCCAAGAGCCAGGGCTTGAAGACAAAACCGAGTTCCAGAACCAGAAAGCCAAAGTCATTACAGTAGCCACAAAGTTGGTACACATGGTTAATGAAATTAACACCCACATTCCCAAGCCTTCACAACAGAACAAGCTCCTTCAAGCAGGGATCCTCCTCTCTCACTGTAGCTCCTCAGCCTGGTTCTTGGAAGTTCTCAGCAGAAATTCCCAAAGGAAAGGTCTCAGCAGAAGAAAGGTCTAAGTAGAAACTCCAGCCTCCAGATACTTACCTCAGGAAATTCAGTCATTCCCAGCTGGGGCTTTTCCTTATATATACCTTAGCTCTTCCCTGTTCTGCCCCTTCCTGTTACATCAGGAACTTCCCCCCCAAGATGTTAACTACTTCTGTGTTAATTAAATAGCTTAAACAAGGTATTAACTTGAAACAAGGTGCTAAGTACCTGCTTACTTGCCAATACAAAGGGGCTGTGAAAGATTTTCAGAGTACATTAACATTACAGGACTACATGTAAATACCTAGTTACAAAGAAGATAGATATAGGGTATGATGGTGATCAGAAAGGAAAAGGAATTAGCAGCAGATTGGGTGGGGACCCTGAAAAGACTTCCTGAAAAAGGTGAAATTTGAATGGAGTCTTGAAGTAAGACAGGCAAACTAAAAGGCAGAGGTTAGGGGCATTCCAGGTCTACGGAGAGACAGTGGAAAGACACAGACCTGAGTAAGTATAAAAGAGACCAGATTGTGAAGAGTTTTAAACATCACACAGAGGACTTCACATTTGATCCTATAGAAAGGAAGTCATTGGAAGACATTGAGCAGTGGGGTGATATGGTCAAACTGTCCTTTAAAAGAAATCCCCTTGGTAATCGAATATAGAATAAATTGCAGTGGAGAAAACCTTGAGGCAGGGAGACCAGTTAGAATTCTAGTTAATTTAGTAGTTCAGTGCCTGACACATAGAAAGTGCTGAAGAAATGCTTGTGGAATGATGGCCTACTTCCTTCAAGTCCCATCCAACCATCCACCCACCTCATCTTCCCACTGGTCATATTGTTGCCCTGCTTATTCCTACAATAACAGTATATCTAGATAAAATTGAGAGGGGGGAAAAAACTCTCCAGTCCCAACAGAAGCTAATCCACTCAGCTGAAGAACTTACTGTATGGATTGCCAAACCACCTGTTTAGACCACATTTCATATCACAGACAACTGTTTCCCTGCCATCTGGCCATCCACCCTGCTGTTAGCAGGTGTAAACAACCCTTCTCCCTTCCATCTACCTTTGTTTCACACAACTTGCTTCGGACTCGGTAATCAAATCTATACTATTATTCCTACCGTGTTTCCCCAATAATAAGACACTGTCTTATTATTTTTTTTTTTGGACAGAAAAACACCAGAGGGCTTATTTTCAGGGGAGGGCTTATTTTAATGAACATTGACAGCAATTTTAATAAACAGGTAAATGTGAACAAAAAAACGTACCAGCAAGCAAATCACTGGGGAAGAACAGGATGACGCGCTCACTGCTGCAGCTCTGATTGGATGCAGCTCAGAGCGCAGCGTGCGTTTCACCTGGGGGGAGGGGGAGGACGGTGCATACAGAGGGTACCGTAATGTAGCATGTAGCACAGGGGATCACCTTCACTACAGTAGCAATCTCAATAGGGCTTATTTTGGGGGGAGGGCTTATTTTAGAGGAATCTTACACAGTAAGGGGAGGGCTTATTTTCGGGACAGGTCTTATTATTGGGGAAACACAGTAGCACCAACTCCCTATCCCTGACAAAGTTACTATTCCTATGCCTTCCTACACACATTCTTCCTTGAACAATAAATACATCAAGGGGTAGACTTAAATGAAACAGAGCTGCCTAAATTCCATTAGGGATGATGTAGTGGAAAGAACAGTGGCTCTGTAGTCAAAAGCTGGGCTCACATCCTACTTCTGATCATCACCTTTTTTTTCCTTTTGGAGGGCAATTGGGGTTAAGTAACTTGCCCAAGGTTACATGGCTAATTTTTTTTTGTGTGGGTGTTAAATGTGTGAGGCTGGAACCGAACTCAGTCCTCCTGACTCCTGGGCCAGCGCTTTACTCACTGAGCCACCTAACCCATCACCTTCTTTCTATGTGACCCTGGCCAGATGATTTAACCTCCCTGTGCCTCAGCTTCCTCATCAATAGGCAAGACTTTGGACTACATGACCTCTGAGGTCCCTTCCTAAATCTAAGATCTTGTGAACTCCCAGGGATATTGTCTTACATTCATTTGTGGTGCTCTCATATGTTTATTCGGCAAGCATTTATTGGGTATACTCTGAATACAGTACTGCATTGGGTGGTACATAGGAACCCAATTTAGGAATTGGAAAATAGGAAGACAATTTATACCCTCATGAAGCTAAAGGAGAGATAGGTTAAGCATGCATAAAATGATTAAGTGACAAAAATGCAGTTTCATAACCATGCTGTGTCCAGTGACAAATTCAATGTAAAGTGTGCTAAAGCCACAGCAATCAGAACAAGCTGTTAGTCAGAGACAGCTTCTTGAAAGAGTTGGAGAACAGGTAAATGCTTGGTTTGAGCCAAAATTCCACATTACTGACATGTATTCAGTATATTATCAGATAAAATCATATGGTTAGACTATTTCATGATCATGTGTATGTACAGACCATTATTCTCTATCTTCTATCTAGATGTTTTTACAACAGCATTTACACCACATTTACATGGCACTACAAGTTTTATAAAATGCAATCTTCATAATAGTCCAGAAAAATTACTAGTAATGATTTTTGTCATTTTATATAGACAGCACTTTAATATTTCCGCATTTTATATTCAGCATCTCTTTGGATTCTTCCAAAAACCCAGTGACATCATGTAGAGAACTTTCGGGGGTTCCTTATCCCAATAACAGAATGTTCCCCTCCCCTATACAATTATTTGCAAGATTATAGGGCAGATAAGCAGAAGGGTGTTTAATCTTTTTTACACACATAAAATGCCTCTGGATATGGTCCTATGATATTGCCTTAATAAATAACTAACCTTAAGCAAGAGTAAATAGTAAACAAGACCAAGGGAGGGTCCTTGTACATTGTCTATCTGCATTCTTTTGGGTCACATAGACCTTCTTCTGGGGAGGCTTATAAACACTGTGAGCCCCTTGTATCCTTGGCTCTGTATGAAATGTAATAAACAGACTATTGATTACATTCCCATCTCACTAGCCCACCAACTGTGCTGGCCTCAGTAACATAGGTCCTAAAATTTTTACCATTTTGCTGGTAAGACCATTTCCCAGAGTTCGTAAGTCAATGGCCAATAAACAAGCATTTATTAAGCACTTACTAGATACCAGGTAGAATCCTGGTTTCCCTGGATCCCTTCAAGTCTTAGCTAAAGTTCCACCTTCTATAAAAAGCCTTTCTCAGTCCTTAATTTTCGTGCTTTCCCCCTGAGACTATCTGCCATAAATATCTTATATGTGTGTATATAAATGTGTGTATATATGTATGTGTATATACATATACACACATGTTTGTGTGTATATACATATGTGTATCTATACATGTATATTTCATATATCATGGTTTACATGTTGCCTCCCCCACTGATGATGATGACAGTTATAATTTATAGAGCACCTACTATATGCCAGGTTCTGTTCTAAGCCATTTATAAATATTGTCTTTTATTTGTACAATAACATTGCGGTGTAGGTTCTATTAGAACCCTCTTTTCACAGTTGAGGAAACTGAGGTGAACAGAAGTTAAGTGATCTGCCCAATATCACACATCAAGTAAGCATCTGAATTTGAACTCATGTCTTCCTGACTCTAGGCATCCCACTCTATCCACTTCTCCACCCAGTTGTATCTATGATAGAGCTTGAGAGTAGGGACTTTTTTTTGCCTTACTTTGAATCTCCAGTATTTAGTATAGTTCCTGGCATATAATAGGCAAGCAGTGTCTCACATATAAATGCTAGCTGACTGCATTTATTTACTATTTATTTCTGTAGTAGGATTTTGTAACACCAATGCAATTTTCACAGAACCAATGGTGACGACGAATATGCTGGCATAATGTTGAATGGCAAAATATAACAGACTCCCCACATATAAGACAGAAGCAAAACATTTATTCAGATACCAGAAAGCCAAATTCCAACACTGGGAAACCAAATCCATCATAGTAACAAAGAAGTTAATACATTATAACATAGCAGGGGGTCACACCATCCTTTAGCCTTCCCACAAACAAACACTCACAAACCTAGCTGTCACATCAGGGGGAAAACACTCACAAGTCTTGCTGTTTCTTTGGATGCATCCTCTCTTATGTCCAGCTCTAACTGCTCTGACTCCCAGCTTTCTGTGGGTTCTGCTCCACCCTCCAACAAACTCCTCCCACCACAGGCTCCATTTGATTACATTCAGCCTATCGGGGAGCAGGGAAGATCTTCAAAGCAGGGAATATCTCCAAATTCCCTTAGGCCTATTAAGAGGCAGAGATGATCCTCAAATTCCTATTACCATTACAGGTTTGAACTTAGGTCTTCCTGACTTAGAGTCCAACAAATGATCTGCTCTACTATGTGACCTCTCTACAAGTACAAATATTATTATTGTTATTGTTATTATTACTGTTTTATAGATTAGGAAATGGTGACAAAAATGGGCTACAGCTAATTGTGGTTTAGTAATTTCAGTTGTATCTGACTCTTCATTGCCCCATGTGGGTTTTCTTAGCAAAGATACGGGACTAAAGTCTTGCCATTTCCTTCTCCAGCTCATTTTACAGATGATAAAATTGAGGCAGAGTTAAGTGACTTGTCCAGGGTCACACAGCTAGTAAGTGTCTGAAGCCAGATTTGAATTGAGGTCTTCCTGATTCTAAGCCTGGTGCTCTATACATTCCACTGAAAACAAGTTGTATGGAAGAAATGACATAAATGAGATCTTCAAAGAATCTTCTAACACTAGAGGCAGTGCCTTTTCCACTGTACCAGAGAAATTTTTCTCATAAGAAATGTAGTAAATACATATCTCTTAGGTCTTTTGTACTATTATTTGTACTACTGTTTGGTAGTCTCATAATTGGAGGATGAAGGAGAATGAAGGGCCACACTCAATAAGAGCTTGCACATCCAGATCATTTCTATTTCATCAATTCTCTATTGCTCAGAAACTATCCACTTCTGTCTCAAAGAATAAGACAACAAACTTCCAAAAGAGGGCCTTTACCTTTGAAGCAACATAAAAACTGAAAGAAAAAAATCTTTTACTGACTGCAAAAACTCACTTGGGAGCTAGGTGGCACACAGTGGATAGAACACCTGGCCTGAAGTCAGGAAGACTCATCTTCCTAAGTTCAGATCTGGCCTGTATGATCCTGGGCAAGTCAGTTGACCCCATTTGCCTCAGTTTCCTAATCTGTAAAATGAGCTACAGAAGGAAATGGAAATGCAAATGGAAAACACCTCCAGTATCTTTGCCAAGAAAACCCCAAGTGGGATCATTAAGAGTCAGACATGACTGAAAATGACTAAACAACAAAATAATTTGCAAACCTTCTCTCTTCAATAATATCCAGAAGAATATTTTTAAATGATAGAAAAGAAAACAAATGCACTTCATAATTTTGGTCCAACATTGGGGTGCTGGCTAACAAATAAAGATATATACAACACACTGATGTTTAGTTGAATTTGTGCTATTAAATAAGTAAAACTGTTTCCAGACACAAAGCAAAATACTATTAACAGGCTTCAAGCACCCATTGTTACAATCACAGCAGAAATGGAATGCAGTAAGTCCTCATGGGCTTCCTCAAGTTCTGAATCACTGAGAGGATGATAGAGGATGAAAAAAAATGGCCTTTTTCCTTTACCAGATCTGCCTTAGAAGAACAGGTGACTCTCTCACAAAGTCTCCACAGAGACCAATTCACCCAACTCAGGAATGCAATTTACAAAATGGGAACAGTGTTCAGAGCTGGAATTTCAAGGGTATGAACTGAGCTGACAAATGACAGCAGATGTAAAGAAATCCTACTGTAGCAGGCTCCCAGCGAAATTTACAGTTTATGGCTATCTTCTTTAAAAAAAAAATATCATAAGGGTCACAGAAGAGTCCTGAGGCAGTAAATTAAAAAGGGTGTGAATGAAACTTTTGGGGCTGGTCAGGTTGACAAGGCCACTCCCATCATCTAGAAAGGGTTCATTTAAAGTTAGGTGACTGATACAACAAATGTCTTGAAAAGAAAATGTAGTATATCATTCTGGGGACTATGCTCCATTTCTGGGGGAAATTAGCCAACTCCCTCCATAGTGATATACCTTATAGAGGCTAATTCCTTAATTTTAAAAAGGGGATTACAATGTGCTTTCCTAGTGCCTGTTTAGAGACAACAAGACAGGACAGTCAGGAGGACATAAGCAGCAGGGAGCAATAATATTTTAATATGTTGTTAGGTATTTTTTTTTCCAATCTAGAGGGGAAAAAACCTAATACAATGATAGGAACTCAAGGAAATTCACACAAAAAGGTCCAAATTAGTGTAGCACTTAATCAGGGATAACAATGTCCACATTATGTACGTTATACTTTATTCAGCTGAGTTTTTTATAGGGTGAAGGAGAGTCTTTCCATGCCATTTCACCAAGGCTAAGTATTTTTAAAATGATTGTTGTCTTATGTGAACCAGGAGGTAAAAGCACATTACAAATAGGGACCATGAAAAAGGCATGTGATTATATCCTATATGGTATTTCTTTCAGATGACTAACAAATGACCCCAAAGTCTTTAATTATACCAAACCTAGAGTGATAAATCTGCAATAAATGTTAAAAGCATATTGAAAAGAAAATTTACAAATAGTCACTGAGTTGACGCAGAACTTAATGGAAACTTGCCACGTTCTATTTTCCAGATATGTGAACCCTTCAGGGGACGATTAGGTAATATTTAAAATAGATGGTGGTACATACAGGAAAAATTACAGGGCATATCACCAACAATTTCAAGAGAAAAGAAACAAAAAGACAAGGCATTAACTGTGTGATCTGGAGCAGACCCCCTTAACCACTGTGGGCTTTCCTTTTGTTCATCTGTAAAATCAAGGAGCTAAAGTAAGTGGAGAGTCTCAAAATAAGGAAGAGCTGAGCTCAAGCCCTACTTTTTATTTGTGCAACAGACTATTGGGAGCATGTCCAGCAAGTCCACCTAAAAAGAGATACTCCAAAGGGATTTGACTGGGCATGCCCAGACTGCCTAACATGGAAGTGCTCTGCATTCCCTACCTCAGGGGGTGGAGTAGCCAGAAAAGATTCTATCTTTAAAACTGGAGAAACTGAGACAATCATGCTGTTTCGGGCTCACAGTCTTTTCTAAAGATTCCTTCTTGCTACACTGAGAGGGTGAAGATCAGTTTATGAACCAGTGAGAAATGAAGGACTTTGAACCTCTGTTCTCTCTTTTACCCCAACTCCAAGAAATGCAGGATCTTTGTCTTTGTTTTCTGTGTTGATCATTCTCAATTTTAGGTACCTTCTCACAGGTCCCAGGCTTTGGAGCCATGGCAGTCTTGGAGTCAGGATTGCAAATAGGATGGTACAAGCAACTCAGTAGGGAATTCCAGAGAAGCCAGGGTGCCTGGAACTCGAGCCTTAGGGTTGTGGAGTTTGATCTTGGAACTAGGAAGGTAATATAGGAATTGAGCTAAACTACGAACCTAATTCACCCCAAACTGATCCCTCAGAGGCCAAGATGGAGATTATGCCACCCATGGTAAGGATTAAGTTTGTATATTTGTGTTTATGTCTTATGCAGCATAAATTTTCTTATAAAAAAAGTTAATCTGTTAATAGCTAAAAGGAAATGCAGTAGAGGGGACTATTCCCATACAATGAGGGGAAATATCATAGATGGTACTGAAGATATTGACAGTGAGCCTAGATATCCACACATTCCACTAAAGGAACTTGAGAACCCAGGCAAGATGCATGAAATGTAATCTACCTTGACTTCCAGGTACTGAGAGCCAGAGGAAGCACTGATATAAGTGTGTGTGTGTACGTATACATGTGTATATGTGTGTATATGTATGTATATATATATACATACATACATACATACATACAAGCTGTGTGACCTTCGACAAGTTCCTTAACATCTCTGGGTTCAGGCTAATTTCTGATACTAAAAATTTTGGGGTAATTTATAGGGAAAGGGAATTTCTATCCTTACAGAGATGTACACTGATGTAATCAAAGGTCCAGAACAACAAAAATAACTGGTTTATCCATGAGATCCCACTCTAAAATTCTGTGATAATAACAATATGGACTTGGGATAAAAGTTCCATTGGTTTCACCATATTGTTTTAGAATTGTCAGTAATTCAGAAAGCCTCCTCATGTACACAATGCTTATATTAAGCTCCCCTCCCATCCTTTTCTAAGATTAAAAAATAATCTACTATGGCATTTATTGGTGCATCAGTAATTGCAAAATACCTTGATGTGACCAGTGCTCATATGCTGATGGTTACTAAAGAGATAATTGATATAACAAGTCTGTTTGTCTTATCTCCATAAGAGTGTCAGTTCCAGTGTGATTTCCAGCCTTTCTTCTGGGTGGTCCAAGTAACTCCTGGAAGGTGTTAACAAGCAGATAGCTGCTCCTTTTATAAAACAGAAAGATAATCCTTGGTGCTGGATCCCAGTCGTATTTTTAAAACAGGAACCAATAATAACTTGAGAATCAGCCTTAGCAGCTGTGAACCTCTGTCAGCTAACTGACTGACAGTATACCTCATTAGTTAAAGTAAAATTTTTCTTCCGATATTTCTGGCTTAAATTGCTATAACCTTACTAAGCAGTCAGATGTGAATACCATTCATTATGTGAGTTTCACCCATATTCCACACTGCTGTTTTTTATCCTGTAGGCATGGCTGCCATTCCAGTCATCCTACCTGGATATCTGGAGATCTGATTTTTAACACAGCAACCCAAGATCTATTAGCAATGCCATTAAATTATGCTAATATTTTAGGAAAGAAATAATATTAATAAATATTAGCTTAATGTAAATGAGAACTCTCTAACAATCAACAAGTAACTCAAGTTCTTACTGTAGGAACTAGGGCATGCCCTTCTTTGCGTAAGATGTCCCTCCAAAGCTACCCCATTTTCACACTATTCTATAAGTCCACATCCATTTAAAAAATAAAAACATAGCTCATGAGCCTCTATAGATATCTTTATTCTTAGCAGTTGGTCTTTAGAACATAATTAGTTCAATGAAAAGACATTTAGTGAGATAGCATAGCAAGAAATAATGGTAATTGAACATAAAACTATGGGAACCTTATCTCACAAATGCACACACCATCAATACAAAGAGTGATGTCAAGGACTACACATATAGAAACACATATATAGGGAATGGCCAGCTTGTACAAATGGAAGGTTCACATAGAGGGAATGTGAGTGGCTAGGATTCATAGGAAGAAAGATACACAAGAAAGTGAACCATATGACCTGGGTGTACCTACAGAGAGTTAAATATGCCCCTGATACTGCAGCATGTTATGGGAATGGGAATTTAAGATATTCCCTGTCCCTAGGCCCTTTGATAGGCTTAAGTGACTCTAAGAACCTTCCTTGATTTGAAAATATACTCTGCCCCCTAATAGACTGAATGTGGTCACATGGAGCCTGTGGCAGGAGGCTTATTTTTCAGGAATGCCCATGCCTTGGTGCTCTGTGATTGGGCAGTGGGTGAAGAGGGTTGTGACATTCTCTGAGCCAGGAGAAGGCTATATATACCCTGATGTGAGATGAAGTATTGTATGATTTGACCAGACGAGACTCTGGGCAGCCATTGAACCCCCCCCGGCTTTGAAAACCCAGATGTTGGTGCTTCCCTCTCTGGTAACTGACTAGGTATGGATGTAATGGTCAGATGGTTGGAAGCCTGTCCGCTGCTTGTAACTTCTGCTTGTAACTTGTTTGTATTCTCTAAAGTTCAGAGTGCTGACCTTTTCCCCCTGGACTAGGTAAATGGCATATATTTGATTAGAGCAAGATTGTTAACCCATTTTGAGTTACTTTCCTTTAGAAAAGCAGATCTAAGAACCTGTGTTGGAAGCCACCCTGGGTATGCTAGGGTGCTTGCTGCTACACAGTGCCACTGATGTCTTCTGGTCATATATTTTTGCTGCTCTAGTTAGGCTTGCAGCCTACTAATCTCGTAGTCATGTGGCTTATAGTGTATACCAGGCAGTGGTCTACTGATCTTGGAGCATCTCTGCTTTCAGATTCTGGCTTTGACTCAGCTAAGGTGCTACCTCTTCTTCATAAAAGGAAGAATGGGATCTATCATTTCCCCTTTGGGTCAGAACACAGAGACTTAGGAGGCGGAGCCAAGATGGCGTGGTAGAAGCACAACCTTCCCGTGGCTCTGGCTTCCACCCTCCCCAATCCATGTAAAAAGGGGACTCTAAACAAACTTTGGAGCTGAAGAACCCACAAAATGACACAGAGAAGCTAACCTCCCTCTGAGGACAGCTCGGCAGGCTGGCAGGAATCGGCTAGTGCAGCACTCTGGGAGCCGAGCCCAGCACCACACTGAGGTTTTAGCCCCAGGGCGGGCCTGACCAGCCCCCAGACAGAGGGACTCCAGATCAGCAGCAGCTGTGGCCATTTCCAGATTTATCAATACATAGATGCAAAGGACAAGGTGAGAGGCCAGTGCAGTCTGGACTTTGGGACCCAGTAAGTGGCAGTGCATGGCTTTTACCCCTGGGGTGAGAAACTGCTGAGACACCAGCACAGCCTGCCAGCACCACGTGGCAGCTTCAGCTCCTGGCCTGCAGAGTGTAGGGGGACCAAGCACCAGTCCCAGGGGTAATCACTCTTGCTTTAACCTGCTTGGATCTGGATTGCAGTCTAGGGTGGAGGTCCTGGGGTATGTGTCCAGCTTGCCAGAGTGTGTGGAGACCTCAGAGAGGGCACCCATCTAATGCCTCCAGCAGCTGAGAAAACCCCAGCGTTTGGGTCTAAAACTCCCCTGTCTGGTGGCAGAGTCCTACGGTGGCAAAAAGCCCAAAAGTCAAATAATTGAGTGGCAAAATGAGCAGGCAAAGGAAACAAAGCAGACAGAAGATTCCAACATTACACTCCTATTTTGGGGACAAGAAGAAGTAAGGCATGGAACAGAAGGAAAACAGTGAAGTCAGAACTCCTGCACCAAAAGCTTCAAAGCAAAATACAAGCTGGTTACAGGCCATAGAGGACCTTAAGAAGCAGATAAGAGAAGTGGAGGAAAAATTGGGAAGAGAAATGAGAACAATGCAAGAAAATTATGAAATGAGAGTCAACAGCCTGACAGAGGAAAATAATACCTTAAAAAACAGGCTGACTCAAATGGCAAAGGAGGCTCAAAAAGGCAATGAGGAGAAGAATGCCTTAAAAAGTCGAATTTGCCAGATGGAAAAAGAATCTCAAAAGCTCAATGAGGAGAATCATTGCTTCAGAATTAGATTAGAGCAAATGGAACCTAATAACTTTATGAGAAATCAAGATGCTGTTAAACAGATCCAAACAAATGAAAGAATAGAAAGCAATGTGAAATATCTCATGGGAAAAACCACTGACCTGGAAAATAGATCCAGGAGAGATAATTTAAAAATTATTGGACTACCTGAAAGCCATGACCAAAGTAAGAACCTAGAAAGCATCCTCCAGGAAGTTCTCAAAGAAAACTGCCCTGATGTTTTAGAACGAGAGGGCAAAGTAGAGGTTGAAAGAATCCACCGATCACCTCCTGATAAAGATCCCAAAAAGAAAACTCCTAGGAATATTATAGCCAGGTTCCGGAATTCCCAGATTAAAGAGAGAATATTACAAGCAGCCAGGAAGAAACAATTTGAATATTGTGGAAACACAATCAGGATAACCCAGCATCTGGCAGCTTCTACACTGAGGGATCGAAGGGCTTGGAATGTGATATTCCGGAGGTCAAGGGAGCTGGGATTAAAACCAAGAATTGCCTACCCAGCAAAACTGAGTATCATGTTTCAGGGGAAAATATGGTCTTTCAGTGGAATACAGGACTTTCAAGCATTCTTGCTGAAAAAACCAGAGTTGAATAGAAAATTTGACATTCAGATACAAGAAGCAAGAGAATCATGAAAAGGTAAACAGGGAAAAGAAATCATAAGGAACTTATCAAAGTTGAACTATTAACATTCCTACATGGAAAAACAATAATTGTAACTTATGAAACTTTTCTCAGTAGTTGAAGGGATTAGAAATATATATATATATATATACATATATATATATATATACACATATATATGTCTTTATATGAGGGTATGTGGGCATATGAATACATATGTGAATGTGTGTATATATGTTTACAGGTATACATAGATAGAGGGCAGAGGACCAATTTAACAGGAAGGAATGATACTTAAAAGGTGAAATTAAGAGGTGAGAGGAATATAATGAGAGGAGATGGGGAGAGACAGATTGGGGCAAACTATCTCATACAGAAGACGCAGGGGAAAATGGTTACAATGGAGGGGAAGAATAGGAAGGCAAAAGGGAATGGGTCAACCTTATTCCCATTGAATCTGGCTTGAGGAGGGAGTGAAATACACACTAAATATGGTATCTCACCCTCCAGGAGAGTAGAGGGGAAGGGGATGAGAGGGGGGATGATGGAAGGGAGGGCAGGCTTGGGGGGAGGGAAGTTGGAAGCACCCACTTTTGAAAAGGGACAGGATCAAAGTAGAGAATAGAACAAATGGGAGGTGGGATAGGAGGGAGGGAAATATAGTCAGTCTTTTACAATATATCTATTATGTTATTGTTTTGCATTAGCCGCACATGTACAACCTATACTGAACTGCTTGTCTCCCCAGTAAGGGTGGGAGACAAGGGAGGAAGGGAATGAATCTGGAATTGAAAGTTTTAAAATCAAATATTCAAATATATATATATATATGTGTGTGTGTGTGTGTGTGTATGTGTGTGTGTATGTATATATATACTATTATTAATACCATCTTACATGTAATTAAGAAATAAGATATACAGGCACTGAGGCATAGAGATCCACTGGAAAAGTCGAAACGGGTATGGGAGAAAATATGGGAGAGAGCAGATTGGAGGTGGGGATATCCTGTGGGACTACTGTTTTGGGGGGATGGGTGGGGGAAAAACGGGGAGAAAATTTGTAACTCAAAATCTGGCGGAAACGAATGATGTAAATCAGAAGTTAATAAAGCATTAAAAAAAAAAAGAACACAGCGACTTAGTGAGGCAGGACATTTACATACCCAGTATCAGACCAGTGAAAAATACTCTACTTCTTTCTTCACATGAAACAAGGTAGATATGTCAGCTCCAGGGCTGAGCTGGAATCAACTCAAATGGACTAGGAAAAACAGACTGCTAATTTTTAGTGTGATCATTTCCACCTTAGAAACTGGCAAATGCTACAAATCAAATGTTAATAAAATAAATTAAACTTAAAATTGTTTCTTTGATACTTTTTTGAAGGTCAGTTGTTAAACATTTACCAGCAGTTCCTAGAGATTTAGTTTCTCCCCAAACTTTAGATCCTCCCCAAAAGAGAACCCTTGTCTCTTGGAGGGCTGTGGAGGAGAGAAGAAGGGGGAGGATGCTCTTTAGAAAATAAAACAACCAGTTTGCTAAGTAGACACTGCAGATATTCAATCCACCTTTGAACCTACTGTTTCTGAGGCAGACTTTGAGTCCATTGTCTGAGACAACTAACAATTAGAATTAGAAATTCCTTATGACATCTGATTAACCCTTTATGGACATCATATGACCTCAAAACCCATAATAGGTGGGGCTTTACTAAAGAAATACCATAAGTGTTATATGGGTCTAAGGCACATGCATTTTCCCCAGACCTCTCCCTCACCAGCCCACCACCACCGTACCATAAACCTTGGATTTCCTTTGGTTTCATGAAAATGAAAGGGAGAAGGGAAAATAGTTCAAACTTCATGTAATGTCATCCTTGAGCACCAAATTCTAGATCTCAATCGATTGTCTCAATTTTTATATTTTCCTAGGTATATGTGGATTACATAAACACCCTTCCAACTTTTCAGTTACTCTGTATTATACTGATTTTCATCATTCAGCATCTGAAACAGTGATCCTCAGACTCCAATGCCAGCACAATACATAGAGAAATGTATGATTTTGGTGTTGCTGTTATAAAGGGAATATGCCTTCAGTAGATACAGAGCTAAACACAGCCATGAGTTTGAGTTTGTGTATAGAGACTTTATTACTCTTTTTTCCTATTTGTATTCTTAGGACAAAGTAAGTACTTAAAGTGGTTCTGCATTCATTCAATCATTCATTCATAGATTGAGGGTGCATGTATATAACCAAGCTATTTTGTAACCATGGCTGATTTGGTATAAGAAGGTAAGGAGGGTGGCAAGAAAAGCCATCCCTAGTGTCCAGTTATTTTGAAAAGGTAAAATTCAGCTGCCGCTGCCACTGAGGCAACTGGAACAGCCTGGAAAGCCAATTGAGGTTACAAAATAAAGCATAAATCATATCCACTACTTTCTCATCACCCTGGATTTTCATCTATTGCAAATGTCAGGGCAAGTCAAAAATGTAAATTCTTGAATTCTAAGTTTCTAAGCAGAATATGTTTCAGAAAGTCTTTGGCAGAAGCTTGCTGTTTTCTGATTTGGGAAGTGGGAGGGAACAAGAGGGAATTATAACTGTAAGAATGTGTTTTTTTATTCCTGACTTAAAAAAAAATAAATTTAATGACAACACATATTGGCTGACTTCATAATGCTATGATTGAAAGCATGCAACTCTCAGAAAATTAGAAGGGTTGGTGACCAGCAAGAACATGCTGAATATTTATAGTGTTGAAAGGCTTGATAATGAAGTTTGATTTTTTATTAAGATGTATATGGTGTTATTGAGAACATGTGTGGGAATAGAGAAAGAAGCTCTGAATGTAGAAGCATTGAAGATCTGATTACATTTTGGATATATATTCAGATTCCATATAAATGACCATGTCCTCCAGATGCTCCTTTTGTTAAGAATGGCATGCTACTTGCATCAAGCCCCAAAATATTAAACTGTCACCTTAATGAGATGCAAGATTGTTGATAAGGCATTGGGGTAATAATCAATACTAGAAAAAACTAAATGGATGAAATATACCTATTGTTCAGATTATGACATGCAATCGGATGGCCAGTCTATTTATATGCATGCCATGATGTGTTATGCTATTATATAACAAAATAATGCCCTGCAAAACATAATCTGATGTATTAATTATAATATACTATATGTTATTATTATGTTAAGTTGCATTATGCTACATTATGTTATAACATATGTGGTAAATCATATATTGTGTAGCATATCAAATATCTATCTATATCTATATTTCCATCTCTATAGATCTATATCTATACATCTATATAAATATCCATATATCTATATCCATACCTATATCTATACATATAGATATATGTAAAACTCTGCAGATGGACAATGAATAGGACCCGGAGGAGGTAGAAATGAATGAGCCTGGATTGTATTGGGAAAATTTTAGAGTTCTTTTAATGATCTCAAACTGCTCCTTATTCAAAAAAACTAACTTCTTAACCAATTGCTCCTCTGGAATTATTGTGTGGTAGTGAATCTTGGAACACCACAATATCTGAAGAAAATCAAAGTTGGGAGGAGGGGCAAAAAGGAGACAGCTACAAAACAAGATATATTATCTTTCCATGGATTTCTATGTTCACAAAGTGGCATAAAGGATATCATTGGGGACATGCATGATCAGAAGAAGAGATGGTGCTCCAGTCTTGCAGTAAGAAAGAAAATGGTCTAAAGCCATAAAATGTCAAAAGACCTAAAGAAATAACACTGGAATGTTGAGTGAAGCCATTCTGGAGGTTCTATAGAAGGATATGGACAAGAATTAGATAAGTTGAAAAGACCTGTAAGTGTTGCGCTCTGTAAATATGGAGGGAATAGAACCAAGGAGAAGGGCAGGTATTCAGGAATCAGCACCTGGCAAAGGATATTGTATTCAAGTAATAGACAATTGTTGATTAGCTGATTTCTAGCTTGGATTGGCAGGTAGGGCTACAGTCCTACATATGGGTAGGATGGCTTGTTTTGAAAGATGATTGAGAAGCTTTTCCTCCAATTTCCCAACACCCCTTATAAAAATGCAAATCTTCCCTGAATGTGTTAATATATTAAGTAATTAGCAACTATTGACATATTAGCAGAAATGTAGCTTACATTCAAGGGATCATGAAGGGACAATGCCTACTGCACAGTTTTACCGGGTTCAGCTCTTCTTGCAAGATAATATTTGAAATCTAAATTGCTTAAATGATAGCCTCCATTTATATCTGATGTCCCTGAAAAAAAAGTTCCAGGGCAATTCCATACTTGGTCACAAATATTAAAAATGGTGGGGGAAAAGTAACTAGGGCTATTTTTCAGGGATGGGAAGGATACTTAAGTAGATATGAGAAGCCTGGAAGAATAAACATTCAAACACTCAGAGTTATAGGAAACTGGAATGGGCTGTATTAAGAGGTAGTGAGCTCCCTGTTGCTGGACGTTTTGAAACAAAGACTGGTAACTTTTTGTCGCAGGTGTTCTTATATTCAGAACTTGGAACTCGCTCCCCTGTAAGGTCCCTTCTTCATATATGTGTGTGTGTGTATGTATATATATATATATAATGTATGTGTGCATACATACATATATATGTTGATATACATATATATTATTTTTTATCTTTTAGATGGGGGAAGGCAAGACAATTGGGGTTAAGTGACTAGCACAAGGTTACACAACTAGTAAGTGTGTCAACTGTCTGAGGCTGGTTTTCAACTCAGGTCCTCCTGAATCAACAGCCAGTATACTATTCACTATGACACCTAGCTGTCCCATGTAAGGTCCCTTAAAACTCTCAAATTCTGTGACTATCTAATTTTATTCTTACTCAGTTCCTAGTCAAAGTCAGAAACAGTCACCCTTACAGTCACCCCTAAACAAAATTTTTCTGGGATCAGCAATTCCTTCAAGGTAATATTTAAAATCTAAATTATTTAAATGATGCCCTCTACATATTTCTAATATGGCCCTGAAAAAGTGCCAGTACAATTCCAGATTTAGTCACAAGTATTAAAAATGATAGGAAAAAAATGACAGGAAAAAAGGAACTAATAATTAATTTACCTTTGAGACATTGCAAAATAAATAAATCTCAGGCACAAGTGTAATATTTATACCTCCAGAAACAAAGAAATGATATGCATAGCTGTCAAGTGACTGTTCTTTGATGATTTAGAGTTTATTGGTCATCCATTGTCTATAAGCAATTTTCCTAAAGCCACACAAGTAAACATCAAAAGTGTGAATAACTATTCTTTAGCAAATAGTATTATGTACAATAATATATTCCTACTCCAATTCATACATTTTTAAATCATAGCCACATCCATTAGTAGAAGAAGTGTGACATTGTGGATAGTATGCTAGGTTTGGAGTCAGGAAGTTCTGGGTTCAAATCTTGTCTCTGATACAGCTAGCTGTATTACTTTGGGCAAATCATTTGATATCTATATGCTCAGGAAACTCCCCAGGACTAGTCATAAGTGATTATTAATCTGCACTCATGGAAGGAATTCCAACACCAGGAAGTCTCTACTCTAGTAAAATCAGATTACTATTTCTTTAGGATCTCACAAAATCCTCATAAGGTGACTAGATTGAATAAAATTAATACTAGTAATAGTAACAGTACTAGTAATATTTATATAGAAGTTTAAGATTTTTCAAAGTGCTATACTCATAACCGGTCTATGAGTTATTATTATATTCATTTTATAAAAGAAGAAACTTGAGGCTTAGTGAAGATAAGGTACTGATCCAGGGCGAAGCAGTTAGTAAATGTTGTAACTGGCATATAAACATACTTTGTTCTTGTCTCAACATCTAGCACTCACATTGCTCCCTTATTTAATACATGGGAAAACCAAGACCCACAGAATTTAAAGATCTTAACCTCTGTTAAGAGATTACACAATATTTTAGTAGTATATCTAGATTTATAACCCAGGTCTCTGGATTTATAATCTAGTGTTCATGCTTATTTCATTACCTTGTACTATAAATTTATAGGAGCTGGTTGAATGGGGTGTTATATGTAAAGATATTAATTTTTGGAATCTTAAAAGTCTCGGATAAGAGGGTGTAAATATCTCTGCTCTATTACTACAGGAGAGTAGTATAGCTAGTGAGTTTAAAATCAATTTCTGACACAAATTCCAAAACATATTATTATAGAGATGGTTTGTGAACATCTGTAAAGGAAAGTGGTGATAACCAAGAGCCAACCTGGCTTCATTATGGACAGATGGTGGTAGACTAAATAAATTTTCTTTTTTTTAAAGGTTGTTAGGTAGATAAAGAGAATTCTTGAAGTATAATTTTACTCAAATTCATCAGAACACTTAACAAAGTCTCTTATGCCGTACTTACAATCAAGAAATAGAGTTGGTAGCACAGCTAAGAGGATTTGAGAACAGTTAAATAATGGCCAGCCCCATAAAGTCGTTATTATTGGGTGAATGTCATCTTGGAGAGTGGTGCCTAGTGGAGTGTCCCGAAGGATCTGTCCTTGGTCCTATTCTATTCAACATTTTTATCAATTCGTTGGAAGAAAACAGCAATGGCATGCTTCTCAAATTTGTAGTTGAAACAAACAAACAAAAAATTAGCTAATACATGGAATGACAGCATTAAGATCCATTAAGATAAGAGGAGGGTATCTTAGCTCATCATCGATGATGAGTTAAGTCTAATAAAATGAAATTTAATAAAGATAAATATAAAACATTGTATTTGAAAAAAATTATCTGAAAAAATCAACTTCATAAGTATAAGGTGGATGTGGCATGGCTATCTGAATGCTCTGTGTGAAAATAATTTTGGGGATTTAATATAGCTTAGTTCAGTGCAATGGAATATATGTCATAAATATAACCTAACCCAAAAAAAAAGGTACATGCAATCTTAAGCTTCATGGAGAGGTAAAATGTTCAAGTTCCTGAGCAGGCCACACCTGTTTTATTTATTTATTTCTCTGGATATTGCATTTTAGAAAAGATCTAGATGCACTGGAGAGTGTGCAAAGAAGAGAGATTAGTATGGGAGAGAACTTGAGATCACATCAATATGTGGGTAGACTGATGTAAATGAAAGGATTAGACTTATTCTGCTTAACCCTAGAGATCAGTATAAGGAGCCATCAGTAGAAGTTGCAGAAAGGAGGATTTGATCTCAAAATAAGGAAAATGTCCTAATAATTAGAGCTATTCAAAAGCAAAATGGATGAAGTGGTTGGTTCCCCGTCACTAATGGTTCTCTAGAGAAGATCTGATGATCATAAGTGTAGTTAACATTTGTGGGGGGTGGGGAAGGACAGGTTAGATAAAATAGCTTTCTGAGGTCCCATCTGACTCTGAAATCTGGTGATTCATAAAATCTTCTCATTTTACTTTTCAAAATACACCACAGTTACTCCCAGGCTGGTCTCTTCTGAGTCTTCTCAGCTTTAATTCCTCAAGTCTTGATGTAATGGTTACACCTGGAAAAATAGTATAAAAACATTCCAAATCAGATAACATAACTTTATACTTCTGAGTAGCTCTTGCTTCCATCTAAAAAATGACTCTCCTAAGAATTAGAGCTCTCTAAAAATGAACTGAGATAGTTCATGAGATAGCGATTTCCTCATTACTGAAGACCTTAATGTAAAAGCTAGTGACTTCATAGGAATGTTGCAAAGAGAAAACTAGGCCAGCAGTTAGAGATTTGGGCCAGATGACCCCTAGTTCTCTTTTAGTATTTTATGGCTCCATATGAGAATTATGTTCTTCATTAAACTTAAAAATAGCAAAGAAGATTCATGTTTCATAATAGAAAATTCACTTTTCTGAATAATGGAGTTATTTCTCTTTTGTCTTTACTGAGAAATTTCCCTTCTATTTCAATCATACATCATATCTCTCTCCATCAAATAAAAAGATAACAGCTCTCCAGATTTTTCAATTTTGGACTGTTTTATCTTTTAAGAAATCTTTAAATATTAGCTTGTGGGGATACAGTGGGAATATAAAATATCCTTGCAATGGGCATAATGAGTCAAATGGGATATAAGAAAAATTCTCAAATGCTTGTGTTTGTAGTTACCTTTAAAGATACCTCTACCTAATGAAATTTCTGATCAATGTGTGTTGATAAAAGATTCAAATTGTTAATTTTTCTAGAAGAATTGGAAAGTCTTTTTCTTTTGCCAGCTATTAAGTATGATGTACTCCTAAATCTTCAAGAGCCAAGTCTCCTGGGATGATTTAGGCTTTGGTCATGGCCTATGCCAAAAGTGAAACTCCACAATGAAAATTAAAAAAAAAAATCTCCACAATAGTCCTAAACATAGAAGGTGGTACATTATTCCTGTCAGAGGATTACAAAGGATTACATCTGATAACTAGACCATGAAGTCATGTGAACTTCCAACATCCTAGAAAAAGGACAAGGAGAGAGTCAGTCTACTACTTACCAGAGGAGTGGCATTTCTGTTCACTTCTGTGAATAGAAACATTGAATGGCCTCCTATTCTCCCTCCTGCTCCATCTTTTGGTACAGGGAGAAACTACAAAAGATCAAATTTTGACTGTCCTTGATTCCTTAAGGAACATAGAACCATGGATTCTTTAAAGATAGAAGAGGAGGGCAGCTAGGTGGTGCAGTGAATAGAGCACTGGTCCTGGAGTCAGGAGGACCTGAATTCAAATCTGGCCTCATACACTATACAAAAGCTAGCTGTGTGACCTTGGGCAAATCACTTAACCCCAAATTCCCTCCAAAAAGAAAAAAAGATAGAAGAGGTCTGTCTCCAGTCTATGCATCTTTACACCATTCTGCCCTAATACCGAGAGCATACTCCTTCCTCACTTTTACCTCTTGGCATCCCTAGCATTTTTCAAAGCTTAGCTCAAGTGACTCCTTCTACAGGAATGCCTTTCCCACTCCCCACCCCAAAAATGACTTCTGATCTACTTTGCACATTTTTTTATATTGCTTTCTCCCAATAGAATATAACGTCCTTGAGGGAAGGGATTATCTCATTTTAAATTTTGTACCCTCAACACCTACCTTAGTGCCTGGCATATAATAAGCACTTAATAAATGTTTGATAAATGAATTTTTTTCTAGTCTAGCATACCCTCCACAGTATCCCTGGCAGATAGTCACACAGCCACTGCTTGAATACATCCAGGGACTACCTGAGATTTTGAACTAGGTCTCTCATCTGGAGTTACACAAAATAGGCCTTATCTCTTTTCCATAAGAAGAGCCCCAAAGACAGTTGTCTTGTAAACTTCTTACACCAAAAAATAGTTTTGTCTCTAGATTAATATACTATGGTTACAAACCTTCTTGCCCCCATCTTTCTTTAGATATGTTCTATTGGGTCAATGTCTACCTTGAAATGTAGCTCCCAGAACTAAGCACTATACTCCAGATGTGTTCACAGTAACATACAGTGGAACTATTATCTAGATTGATTTGGGCCCTAGACTTCAGTCAATTCAACCTAAGGTTTCGTTACCTTTCCTTGTCCTAATATTAATAATAACTTTTATAGAGCATTTGAAAGTTTGCAAAATTCTTTTCACATATTAGCTCCCTTGACTGTTACAATTCTGCAAGGTATGGAAGTGCTATGGTCCAGCAGGTGGCAGAGTGGATAAAGTGCTAGGCCTGAAGTCAGGAAGACTCATCTTCCTGAGTTCAAATCTAGCATCAGACACTAGCTGTGTGATCCTGGACAAGTCACTTAACCTTGTTTGCCTCAGTTTCCTCATCTGCAAAATGAACTGGAAAAAGAAAGGGCCAACCACTCCAGTATCTCTGCCAAAAAAAAAATGATGTCACAAAGAGTCAGACACGACTGAAAAAATAATAGATATGATACTATCAACCCCATTTTACAGGTGAGAGGCAAAGATAGTTTAGTTTCCTTGCTCAGCATTATACAACTAGTAAAAGTTTGAGTTAGGATTCAAACTCTAATTTTGCTAATTCCAGTACTCTATCAATTAAATAATGCTGGTTCTCTGGATGCATCTTTTAACACACACAAAAAATAAAAAGCATTAAAATCCAATTGCAACATTTAGTTAGATCTTCCTAAGGCCTGGGTCTATTAGTTGTATTTTCCAGATTGCATATGAGCTTTATTAGTGCTTTTGGCCTGCTTCAAACTATTTATGAATTGCAGTATTTTGTTGCTTTTCCAAATGAATCAAAGTATAATGTTCATATTTCCAAATGCTGGTAATTACTTCTCAAACTCTAGTGAGAACTTTTGAAATAAACAAAACTACACAGCCGGATCGAAAAATTAGAAACATTAGTGAGAGGTAGCTGAGGTGTGGTGATCCATCTGACACAGTCATTCTACTGCTCAAGAAATATCAGTGATTTCTTATTACCTCTGGGATAAAATGCAAACTCCTCAGCAGGGCATTTAAAGCCCTCCACAGCCTGCTTCCAGGCTTTTCTTATATAACTGTCCTTCACAGACTTTATTTTCTAGCCATATAGGTCCACATGCTGTTTTACAAAGCAAGGACCCTGATGCTGGGAAAGATTAAAGGCAAAAGGAGAAGGGGATGCTAGAGGATGAGATAGAGAGAGGGTAGAAGTAATGAATGTGAGCTTGGACAGACTTCAAGAGATAGTGGAGGATAGAAAGACCCGGAATAGTCCAGCAGGACTGAAAGACTGAACAACAAAACTAAATAAGGCAAGGAAGCTATTCCCAAGATTTAATTGACCCAGGGGCTATGCTGTCATTTCAGTTTCCAAGTTATATTGAAGTCACTTCCTAGTTGCTTCAGGACATAAAAAGTTCTGCTTATGTAGAGTGCCCTGATGACCAGGGTTGAACAACTTCTACCTGAGCTAAGGTGTTCTATTCTTGTTGAATATCCTTTCTATGTTATAGTTGAGTAAACCTCCTTTTGTTAGCTGTTGATTGACCTGAAGTATCTAGTTTCATTCCAACAACAGATTTAAACTCCTAGAAGGCCTGTTTGACTCAGGCTCAGTCCACGGTACCCTGGTAATAGCTGACATTTACATAAGGCTTTGAATTTATTTCTATATTTGAACCTTACAACAGCCCTATAATTAGAACGATAGGTATTATTATCCTTATTTCATAGATGAGGACACTGAAAGCTTAAATGATCTCCTCATGGTCACATAGCTTATGTCAGAAATAAGATTTGTAACCAAGTTTTTCAGACCACAAGTCCAGTGCTCTGTCCACTGCACCCCAAGGGAAACTATTCAACTTTGAGAAAGATTGAATTGTTAGGAAACATTTCCTTAAATCCAGACTAAAATTGCCTTTTTGCAACCTCCATCCATTCCATCGCTTCTGCTTCTTCCTCTCAGGCCACTTAGAATAAATCCAATCCTTTTTCTATTTTATAACCCTTAAAATATTTGACAACAGGTAATTAGTATTTTATAACAGACTGAATTCAAATATGGAGTCAGTCCATTCTGTCATGTAGAAGTAAACACATCTCTTTTGATTCAAAGTTGTCTCAGAAGTCTATTTGGAAAGTCTGTTTTCCAAGCTGGTTTTTAGTATGGATAGCCACATTCATTTTTACATGTAATTTCTCTTTCTTGTGGTACTGTTTGTAGTTCAACATTTTTATTATATTAAGTATCTGTTCTATTCTGTGTTTATTTAAGGAATATGTTTGTTATTACACACAAGTGGATTTTTATTTTTTCTTTGGCTCTTTTCAGCTTTGTGAACAAGTTAATTCATGAATAATATTATACGCCCAACTCTCTTTTATTTCCTTTAGCTAAACATTTTTTCCTATCAATGTTTTTCTATGTTTATCCAAAGTCACATCACATTATGTAAAAAAATGGAAGTATTTGGCTCAGTTTCACAGTGTTGTTTGACGCTGAAGGATTAGAATAAATTTGATTTATGATCTGTAACATGAATCCACAGGACAAAATGAATATCACTCTGAGATCTGAAATTTACTACTGAAACTAGAATTCAGGTGGCCTGAGCTAACAAGTAGGTTCTTATCATCAGAAACCTCTTGAAATATGCTTGTTCTGATATGGCTACATAGAGACATCACTATTTTAGAAATAATGACTGACTTCTCCCATATTCATGATGTTTCCTGAATTTATTGGCCTCAGGTTTTGCCTTTTGGTTTTATTTTTTCCCTGAAGGTACATGACAAGCATAATATTTCTATTCTAAAACAAATCCACGTAGACTCAAACATTAAAAACACCAACTCTCTTTTCCATACAGCAAAAGAATAGCACAGAAAAGAATCACTGAGAATTGAGCCCTATAGTTATAAACATGTCTTTTAAAAAAGTGGGTGTTGGGGTGGCCAGGTGGTGCAGTGAGTAAGAGCGCCGGCCCTGGAGTTGGGAGACCCGGGATCGGTTCCAACCTCAGATACTTAGCACCCACACAAAATAACTGGCTGTGTAACCTTGAGCAAGTTACTTAACCCCAATTGCTTTAAAAAAAAAGTGGGTGTCAAAATGGAATCTATTGAATGCTTGTTCAACAATAAATTGGAAAACTCTGTCACCAAAGAAACTTCATTTCATTAATACTTCTAAAGTGTGAAAAGTTTCTTCCTACAGGATTTTCAGAATAGAAATGTTACTTGTTCTTGGTAGAACTCAGGATTCAATTTCCTTCCTCAATGTATTTGCACAGGCTATATACCCTACAACTACATCTTTTTCCTACTTGGAATCTCAAAATCCTTATTATTCTTCAAGGCTCATTTCAAGTCATCTCTTCTGTGATAACTTTCTTGAATCGCATCAAATATTAATACTCTGTTTAGCCTCAAATTACATTATATTTTTGGTCTACACATGCTGTATTTCCCTCCAATCAGATAATAAGTTCCTTGAGGTAAGGAACTTGTGTTTTATTTTCCACAACTCCTTTTGAACATTTTTTTCTTTTTCTTGGAATTGAAAGGCAAGGCAATTGGGGTTAAATGACTTGACCAAGGTCACACAGCTAGTTAAGTGTCAAGTGTCTGTGGCTGGATTTTAATTCAGGTCCTCCTGACTTCAGGGATTGTGCTCTATTCTCTGTACCACCTGCCTGCCCCTCCTTTTGGACATCTTAAGGTGGATATCCTCTAGACATCTCAAACTTACTGTGAACTCAATCAGAACTAATCTTTCCCCTCAAATCCCACTCATCATCCCAAATTTCCCTATTAGTGCTAAGGGTACTAGTCATCCAGGATAGAAATCCTGGTGTCATTCTTGATTATTCATTTCCCCTTAAACCACTTATAAAATCCATTGTCAAGTCTTTTCATTTCTACCATTACTGTATCTCTCATATACATCCCTTTCTCTATACTGATACAGCAACCATTCTAATTCAGGCTTTCGTCACTGTTCACACTATTACAATAGTCTTCATTATTGTTGATGTTGTTTGGTCATTTCAGTAGTGTCTGAAACTCTGTGAGCCCATTTGGGATTTCTTGGCAAAGATAATGGGGGTAGTTTGCCATCTCCATCTCCAGCTTATTTTACAGATAAGGAAACTGAGGCAAACAGAGTTAAGTGACTTGCCTAGGGTCACACAACTAGCAAATATCTGAGGTCACATTTGAACTCAGGTCTTCCTGACTCCAAGCACAGTTCTCTATCCACTATACCACCTAGCTGCCTAATCTGTCTTCTACTTACCTGACAAATGATTTTACTAAGGTGTAGGTCTGTCTATGTCAGCCTTCCAATCCTTTCTCACACACACATTCAATAAATTTGAGTATCTCCCTATTCTCTCCATGATTTGATAAGGACATTTGTTTTCCACCTAAAGTTCTTCATAATTAACCCTTCCTAACCTGTCCAATCTTCTTATGCTTACTCTCTTCCACATACTCTATAATCCAGTTACACTGGCCAAACATGCTGTTCTTCAAACATGGCACGTCATTTCTACCTCTGTATCTTTGTACTGGTTGTTTCAGGCCTGGAAGGTTCTCCCTGCTCACCTCTGCCTCTTAATTTTACTAGATTTCTTAAAGTCTCAGCTCAAATTGTACTTTATACAAAAGCTTTTCCCAATCTCTCTAGTTGCTTGTGACATTTCCCTCTACAATCATTTTCCATTTCCTCCATAAATATCTTCTATGTCCCTAGTTACTCACATGTTGTCCCACCTCATTGGAATTTGACCATGCTCCTTGAGGGCAGGATCAATTTTCTCCTTTCTTTGTATCTTCAGTGCTTAGCACAGTGTCTTATGTATAGTAAATACTTAATAAATACTTTTTGATTGACTATTGATTATTTGAATAAAGTTTCTTGTCCATTCAAACAATTTTAATATTCCTGGGTTTTATTTTCTATCTCTTCCTAAATCACTAGAACACTGGGCATTAGCAAGATACTCTAACCTTCTTAGAAAGGAGATTTGTGGTGTGGCTAGGTGTTGCAGTGAATAGAGCACCAGCCCTGGAGTCAGGAGGACCTGAGTTCAAATCTAGCCTCAGACACTTAACAAAAAACTAACCGTGTGACCTTGCGCAAGTCACTTAACCCCAATTGCCCTCCAAAAAAAATAAAAGAAGAAGAAAGGAGATTTGTAATAAACTCCAAATACATCTTATTTTTCATATATCAAAAAATATTTTTTTTCATACATTTTTCACAGTATCTTCCATAATTTGAACTTTTTCCATGGGTTTTCAAATACAAATTCTCTTCAGTTTATTTATTTATTTAGTGTTCTTTTGTTTTGATTTTTTTTTAATTTCTCCTGTTCTGCTACCTTACTGATTTATTATACTTTGACAATATTTGATGTTGATGTAAAAATAGAGATTCCTCCATTAATATTGCCCCAATGCATTAAGGGATCCACTTACTTCACTGAATGAGCCATCCCTGTGTTGGATTTATGGGAGAACAACAGAAACACAGGATAGTGAGTTGATTGTGATTTGCATCACTAGGTAGAGTACTGTACCAGCAAGCACCCTAGCATATCCAGGATGGCATATATCTCATTCACTTAGTTCAGGGGAAAAAATTAGCACCCTGAACTTCAGAAAATACAAACAGAAAGTACAAGGCAGACAAAAAAATACTGATAGAAAAAACACAATTTGACAGACTAACAGACAGGACTTCCAGCTATCTGACCATTACATACATACATAGTTAATTAATAGAGAGAGAAGCAAAAACATCTGGGTTTTCAAAGCTGGGGGCTCAAGGGCTACCCAATGTCTCATCTGGCTGAATCATACAATAGGTCTGGAGTTAGCAAATGTGAGTTCAAACCCAGTCTCAGGTTCCTATTAGCTGGGTGACACTGAAAAAGTCACTTAACCTCTGCCTTAGTTTTGCCATCTGTAAAATGGGGTTAATAATAGCACTTACCTCACAGGGCTGTTGTGAGGATCAAATGAGAAAAGAACCAGAATGTGCTTAGCATAGTATGTGGTAAATAGCAAGCATTATATAAATGTTAGCTATTATTATTATCATTAATTATTATTTCACCACACTGCTTTGCTCAGCCCTTCGACTAGAGATTCTTAATCTTCTTTGTGTCATGGGACCCTCTGACACAGTCTGATGAAACCTATGGACCCAATCTCAGAATAACATTTTTAAATGTATAGAATGAAACATATTTTATAAGAAAATAAACCAATTGTACTGAAATATAGTTATAAAAATATTTTTTTTAAGTTCAGGGAACCTACATTAAGAAATTCTGCTATAGACAAACTTTTAACAAAGAATTAGCCAAACACACTCATTCACAAGGGACTATTCCCTATACATCTAGAGAAATAGATAGTTAAGCATTTACTTGTGGGAGTATCAAGCAATTGAGGTAATTTAAACCAGACTGTGTTATTTACCTATGCCTTAAAATTCAGTCAGCCATAGTCCCTTTCTTACACTCATACCCTACTCCTTAAACAATAACAATTTTCAAACAGTATGAAATTTGACATGCTATTTTTTTTATTTTTAAAATTATTTTTAAATTTAAATTTTAAAATTACTTTTAAAAATTAGGAGAAAAGTTTTAACTATGTGCTATTATTATTATCAGCCTAAAATGGTTAGTATTTGATGTGGTAGCTTCTGTTACTCTGGTCCATGATAGGATCACATAATCATGGTTTTCTCCAGGCACCTTTTCTTCAGGCTTCTCAATGAACTGTAATAATTTTTGGCACATGTGGTGCACAGAGTAAACTTACTTGAGTTAATGAAATGAGGCCTGTCAGAGTTAGGCCAGTAGGGTATTACATTCTAAGTAGACAATGCTGGTTGCAGATTTGCAAATGGTAGAGGTCTGATTTGGCACCAAGTCAAATTTGGGATGCATGGCAAGTTGTCAAGAGATCCTGCTTCATATATGGGGTGTTTTATTTTAAATTGATTTGCATGCCACAGAAAAACACATCTTGACTTAATGTGAAAATAACTTTTTAGAAGAAGAACAGGCTAGGAACTTGAGGAGAGTATTTTTGAGGGATTGACATTCAGTGTTTTGTAATAAGGTACTATTTCATGGTTTCTTTCTGTGCTCACTGTTAAGGGGAGAAGCCTAGTAAAATGTTCTCTTCATGTTTCTATTTTTGTAGGAATTCAGAAGGATTTTCCTTGCCCTAAGGAATCATTCCCCTGTGTCTCATGGAAAATATGTGACACTTCTCTGAAATAAAAGGCACATCTCTATAAGGCTATTAATTATCCTTTCTTTCAATGCACACAGATGGATTTAATGTATAAAATATGACAATATTTAAGAAGCCATCTTATACCATAACAACCAACTAATAAGACTTGTCAGCATCCTATCTTTCTTTTTTAAGTAATGATTAACAGGGTCTTTGGCAAAGTTACAAAAATATGGCAGGCATGTCTGTTCTCTATGGCAAACAGCATAAGATGTGAAAATATTGGAGACTGAAAATATTGGAGACTTAAATAGACAACTTCTGTTACATTCATGTCTTCAGCAAAGCAATGATGGGCTCTTGCCAGAACTAAAGGCAAGACCCAAAGTAACAAAGTTTTATTGAATTAAATTAAATTGAAAGTTGATTTTGAAAAGAACTGAACTGAAAAATAATTTCAAAAAATTTTACTGAAATAGAATTTCCTGGTGCTGAAAGATACATTGATTTAAAAAATTGTGCATGTTACAAGATAAGTAGAAATTATTAGTAGTAGTAATTGGTGGAACTCAGGCTCTTTGAGCTCAATTCATAGTTCTACCCTCTACTAGTAAAGGATGCAGAGGCGGCCAGGTAGTACAGAGAGTAAGAGCACCGGCTCCAGTGTCGGGATGACCTGGGCTCAGACACTTAGCACCCACCCAGAAACACCTGGCTGTGTAACCTTAAGCAAGTTACTTAACCCCAATTGCTTAGGGGCAGCCAGGTGGCTCAGCGAGTAAGAGCACCGGCTCCAGAGTCGGGATGACCTGGGGATCAAATCTGGGCTCAGACACTTAGCACCCACCCAGCAACACCTGACTGTGTAACCTTGAGCAAGTTACTTAACCCTGATTTCTTTAAAAAAAAAAAAAGGATGCAGCAGGTTCAATGTTTGACAAACTGGGCATACTCAAAGGCCCCTCAAAGCTGGCTGCATCTTATAATTGGACATGCCTAAAAGGCTACATTGATAATGACAAATAACAATGACAATATTTATTCATCTTGGTGGTGGAGGGGAGAGGAGAGGGAGAATATTTGGAACTCAAAAACTTGTGGAACTGAATGCTGTAAACTAAAAATAAGTTAAATTAATTTATTAAAGATGATTTTTATAAAATACTTTAAAGTTTATAAAATGCTGTCCTTAAACCAACAAAGTATATAATAGAATCATAGCAAGATTATAGGGCCTTACAGATCATTTTAATCATCATATTCTCCATAGGAATAAAAATTGCTCTTATTCACATAGATGGTAAAGGCTAAAACCAGTATGCAAACTCAAGTCTCCTGACAGAAGAAGATGCAGCATTCTTTCCACTGAACCAACTGTGATAGTAATGGCAATTAAAGATTCCCCTGTATTGGCTTGGTTTTCAAACTGATTGTGTTAAAACCCAGAGCTTGTTAATCCCACCTGTGGGATGGACTTGTTGATGTGAAAAGAAAATCCTGAAATGGGAGGAGCTGGTGACATAGATTTGGAGAGACAGGAGAGAGGCAGGAAAACTTTTTGGAAGCAGCACCTCATGGAGGCAGAGAGAGAGACTGAGAAGGATTGCTGAGGGCCACTTTGAATTGCCCTGGACTTTTGAGACCTGCCCCCTGAGCTGCCAAGGACTGAGGAGACATGGCTGTTTTGCTGGTACTTTGTCTGTCTGTTTTGATGTTGTTTTGCCAGATTTGTCAACTGGTGAAAAACTGTCCTGTTGAAGAAGTCCTGGAACCTGGCTGTTGGATAAGAAGCCCTGAGACTGTCCTGCAGACAGAGAGTGAATACTGTCCACTGGTGAAGGACAGTGCTGTTGTTGCAGGGGTCTGGAGACTGTCCTGCAGACAGAATGAATACTGTCCACTGGTGAAGGACAGTGCTGTTGTTGCAGGGATCTGGGAACCTTTCTGTTGGTTCAGAAGCCTTGAAGAAGGATTTTCTTGTTGTATGTTTACAGAAATCCTGGGAGAGGGTTTTGCTAATGTTTTCAGGGGTTCTAGGACTGTTCTACAGACAGAGGATGAATTAATGAAAGGACTGGCAATGTATCTTGTGGCCTTGCTAAGCCTTGTCTCCCCAGGAACTAAGATTGCTGAGAACTTGCCTCCTGTCAAGATGAAGAAAAGACCTCCATTTGGGTATTAAGTGCTGTGCTTAAACTTGATGTAACTCTGGGGTAGATTCAATTGTGATCCAGGGGTGGGGAACTTTTGACCTTTTTGTGCTCTGTGATTGAACAAATGAAGGTACTTTACTTATGTTTGGAAACTAATCTCCATTTGAGAAGAGGGGCTTTGTGGTGGACTAAATGAAGGTACAGCCTAGGGGTGGAGTAGTATTTAGAACAGGGACTTTGTAATTGATTGAATGAATGGAAGGTCCTGGGGTGGGGTAGTACTTGGAGATTATTTAATCACATTTAGTAAATGCTGTATTTTGAATGATGTCATGTTTTGATCTTCTCTGTTCTTGGTTGGTCACTGAATAAAATGGAGAGCACCTATGCTGGTATTTTGAACCTTGGGAAGTTGCCTTTGCTTGGCATTGCATTACACAAGGCCATTGGTGGATGACCCTCTATCCAAGCCAAGCAAATAAACAAAATTCCCACATTTATACAATTTCAATTCAATAACAATGTAACATTAGGATTCACATAGTGCTTTAAGGTTTATAAAGCACTTTACAGATATCATTTCATTTGATTTTCACAACACCTTGGAAGATAGGTGTTATTATTATCCTTATTTTATGTATGAGGAAACTGAAGCTTAGAAAGGTTAAGTGACTTTCCCAGAGTCTTACAGCTAGTAAATGTCTGGACAAATTTGAACTTGGATCTTCCTTATTTCAGACCCAAGGCTCTATTCACTGTACTATGAAACAACATCAAAAGTGCAATAATAATTTATTGCAATTTAACTGCAATAGTCCAGGAAGCTTCATGCTTTTTGCACTCAGTTATGTGGCCCCATATTGGACCAATCCCTGCATTTGGGACAGGTATGAGGCTATAGTCGCATGTATACAGAGGGTAGATGTAGTTTTCACAGCCCAGAAAGGGACTGAATCATCATGAGAATGGGGTGTGGAGGGAATGCTGGAAGCTGGAGAAGATTCCTGAAAGGTAGATGGTAAGAGAGCAGCCACAACAACAGCTAGTAATAGAGGAAACTTAACATGGGAACTGACTGTAAGTCCCAAGCTGCTGGGGGCTTTTCAGACTCTCTGCTCTGCCTATGCAAAGATTCCACTGTGAATTGACTGGGAAATGGTGAATTCCTTCACTCTGCTTCTCCCTCTGCTTTATCTGCCTTTTATTTGCCTGCCCAAATACAAGCTTTGTTTTCTCCTGAGTTTTCCTGCCCTTTCATATTTTGATGACTTGTTACTTCTTTAAAAGATGACCTTTTCTAGGTAGAGATAAAACTTGGCCTTTTTTGCTTTATTGGAGTGTGCAAGTCTTGGGGAACAGAGAATATGCAAATAGGAGAAGTGTAAGAGGCTTTGAATACATAAGGATTTAAACAGTTCAGAAACTAACCTGTTCTGATAAGAGATTACTTGGGACTAGGAGTTTGAGGAGCTGATATGATTTTATTAATTAGCTTTTATTTTTAAGCTTTAACTTTGCAGAGAAAAGAACACATGTGGATTGAGGCCAATTTACACTTTGGCTAAAATGACTATGAGCTAATTTCTTTTACTACAGAAAGTTGAGTAGGTTTAACCCTGGTAGTCTGACTTCAGTTCTTTCCACCTCCCAGTTCTTGCTGAAGCCATCACCCTGCACAGCCTGGCTACACTGTTGTCTCTTCTCTATGTCTACCTCTTGGTGAATCAGTGCATCTCTACACTAGCCTCTTCATTGGAATGACTTTCCCCCTTGTCCCTGATCACAACTATTTCTGCCGAACCCCATTATTTATACCATCTCCCTTCTTGACTCACATCATACATTGCTGAATGATGTGTGCTGATTGGTTCTACTACAAATTTATACTGCATAATTATCATTTATGCCCACACTGCAGCAAGGCAATCCTCTGATACTTTTGTGATCAATTTGCTCTCCACTCACCACAGAGTCCCCCTCCAACCCTCTTCACCCTTGCTCAAAGGTCCTAGACACCCACTGTCCCCACCCTCTCAACTGAGGGAATCATCCCAAACTTTGTCCAAAACATGGAAGCCATTATTGGAGACCTCCTTCTCCCTTCCTTATCTTCTCACATCACTGGATATCTTCCCCACCCTTGTTTTACATAAAGGTGTGATCAGGTCTTCTTGCTTCCAAGTCTTAAGTCTCATCCACTCTGCTACTTTTCATGGAGGCTTTCTTCCATAAATTCAAGGAGAATTTCTCTTCCCTCCATTCAGAAATTTCTAACTGAAAGATTCACTGGCTGGAAGAAGGAAAAGGAACATAGCAAAACATATCTGCCTTCTTCATCAGTAAAATGGAGTTGAACTAGATGACCTACAAAGTCCCTTCTGGCTTCAAATGTATTATTTTATGGTCCTTCAAGATGCCAATGCAAGATTTGTCTTACAATACCTATTTGTTATTGTTGGACAGCCATTTTTCAGTTGTATCTGACTTTTCATGACCTCATCTGAGGTTTTCTTGGCAGATACTGAAGTGATTTGATATTTCCTTCTCTAGCTCATTTTACAGATTGTGAAAACTGAGGCAAACAGGTTTAAGTGACTTACCCAGGGTCACACTAGTAAGTATCTGAGGCCAGATTTGAAGTCAAGAAGATGAGTCTTCTTGACTCCAAGCCTGGCACTCAATCCCTGTGCCACCTAGCTGCCCAGAATACTCTATCCTGGTTAATTAATGTCTGGAATGTTTGATAGTCTTTATTCATGTTGAATTAGCTTATATTGAGGTAGCTACTGATAAAGTCACACTCGTAGACAATGTCCCTCCTACAGTAGCAACCAAAACTCCAAAATGAGCTCAGTCCACATGCTGATGCCACAATATTTAATTTGGGTGAGACTGAAGCTTGGGAGTCATCGGGTGAAAGAGTTTCCCCTGCCTGAGTTCCAAATACAACCCAGGCAGGGGCATGAGTTTATATAAGCTGAATTATATGCAGTTAAAGATGGTGGGCAATTTCTATTTTACTTCATTCCCACCAGTCCTGGGGCCAACCAATAAATACCTATAGATCTATCCACAATCCACCTATTTCTGACCTTTAAGGAAGTATTTTCCAACAATTAGATGTTGTGGGTCCCAGCATTGGTAGACTTGGGGACATATGCAAATGTTTTGGACTTGGTCTTTCCACAATGAAAAGAAGAGCCCATGAAATCCTATGCTTCCTTTTTGACAATTAATATAACAGAAATAACTTCAGCCTTAACCTATTATCCAGGAAACCAGTACCCTCCATTCTTCAAAAGATGGAATTGTGAAAGTAGTTCAACTCAAATATTATCCACTCACTTATGAGAAAGATCTTATGATTCCCTGGTCAAGATTCTGAGTTGACTGTATGTTCAGAGTTCCCCAACTGCTCAGATGTGTCTCTGCGCAAATCACTTAACCCTGTTTGCCTCAGTTCCTCATCTGAAAAAAAATTGAGCTGGACAGGGAAATGGCAAACCACTCCAATATCTTTGCCAAGAAAACCTGGAATGGGGTCACAAAGAGTCAGACACAACTGAAAAATGACAGAACAACATTATTATTATTGACATGTATGATTAGAAATCTCTTATCAACATTTCAAAATTTCTGGACTGGTATCTAAGACAACATTAACTATTTTCCAAACTAAGGAGCCAAATCAAGAAAGAATAGATGGACTCTCTGGGATACATAGCAGGCTAATGGGGTGAGGTGAGATTTTAGGACAGGAGCTGACAGGGCAAACGGCACTGCGAGAAGGGCAAACAAGATAATTGGAGGAAGGATTCCTCACAGAATTTCTTTTTAGGTTTTATTGATTTCTCATTTTTTTATGCCAATTTCCCATTATGTTCACTGTTCCTTCCCTCCACTAAATTAAACCTGCCTTTGTAACAGAAAAAAAAATCCATTTTTACAGCACATGCCATATTTGGCAATTATTGTTCCCTACCAGAAGAGAAGTATGTTTCATTAACTGTGCTCTGGAGCTGATAGGTTGTTGCAATGAACCAGTGTGAAGCTGCTCCTCAGTATACTGTATACTGTAATCTCTGTGCATATTTTTCTCCTGCTTCTGTTTCCTTTCCTCTGCATCATTTCTTCCTCAGATTCTTTGTTTTCTATGGCACAATATTACTGAAATTGCATATGACCACATTCTATTCATCTATGTCTCCACCTATGATCATCTAATTTGTTTTCAGTTTTTGTATGCTGCTACAAGTATTTTGTCACTTGGAGACCTTCCTTTCAGCCTGTTACTTCCTTAGGGTATATGCTCTGCAGTGGAAATGCTAGGTGGGAAAAGCTTAGTGATTTTTTTTCACATCATTCCAAGCTGGTTTCCTCATGGATTTTCTCACAGTAATTAAATTAAATTAAACCCTGCACCAAGAATTCATAATTACTCAACCTTAACAAAGATCTGCAGATTATTGTTACAGTTAATATCTATCTTCTTTATCACTATTTTATCACATAATCTATAGACTAATAGGTGTGAAATGTACATGTTTTTGCATGTATTTGAAACGGGAGGGAAAGAAGAAAGAAAACCATAGCAGAGTTGACAATTCGGGCTTGGTATAGAAACAAACTAAGAAGAAGAGGAGTTCTGTAATGCCTTGCTGGAAACCTGACCCTAAAAGGGAAAAGACTCTTACTAATTCATTTTTCTCTATGCATTTACTATATTTCTGCATAAAGTTGTCAACAGGCATAAACAGCTCTTACATATATCCCAAGCACCTCATGATTCTTCCTTAGCTTACATAAAGAACCACTAATGTATCCTCTAGCTATGACCATCTATTATTTTATATCAGCAAGTCACACAGTCTTAAAATGAGAACATTTAAAATCTAGTATATGGGGAATTCATATGGCAACCAACCCCAGGTTAGTTACATTTCCTAGTTTAATATCCTGTAAGTGGGAAGACCTCAACATATAATTTGCCTACACAATCTCCTACATAAGAGCCTTCAATTAGCTTTAGCCAAAAAATGATCAAATGACTTATAAATATGAAGTACAGGTCCTCAAACTTTCCATTTCTCTGATGATAGATCTAGAATTAGAAGAGCCATTAGAACACATCTAGTTCAACTCTCTAATTTTAAAGACAAAGAAATTGAGGCTCAATGGAGTAAATTGACTACCACAAAGTCATACAGGTAGAGAAATGGAGAGATAAAGAGACAGATTAAAGATATATGATAGAAAGGCAGACAGGTAGATGGATATAAATGGATGAAGAAGGAAGGCAGGGAGAGAGAGAGAGAGAGAAAGAGAGAGAGAGAGAGAGAGAGAGAGAGAGAGAGAGAGAGAGAGAGAGAGAGAGAAACTATTGCGAGGCACTATGCTAAGCAGCACTGGTAATAAAAATACAAGCAAATTAAAACAAGGACCCTACCATTAATGAGCTTACATTCTGATCAGGGAAGACAACACATAAAAGGAAACTAAAAAGCAGGTGGCAGGGCATAGAACTTGTAAAAGACCAGAGCATCTGGATCAAAACAAGGGGAAAATGAATATTGTTGGCCTGAACACTCCCTGAAATGGAGGTTCTGGCCAGGAACTCACTAATAGGAATTTACAGCAATAGGAACAGAGGCATTTCCAGGGTTAAAAGGTAGTTGAAGCAAAGGTGTAAAACTCTAAAAAGTCAAGAGAAAGTCCAAGAGAAACATGAGTATGGACAGCCCAGGTGCTTCCTCAAATGGAGATTCTGGCCAAGATTTGGGAATAGAATACAGGTCTTCACTATACCTCTGTTTCTTTATCTATCTAGTCCAACTTCTCATTTTATGAATTTGTATGCTTGTCATGAAGAAGAGGTTTTAATTAGATTTTCTCTTTCTCCTGTTGAAAAAAAAGCTAGGAACAATGGGTCAAACCTGTAAGATGGTTAATTTTGACTCAAAATAAGAAGAAATTTCTGTTAGTTACCCTAATACCTCAAGTTGTGAGTTTCCTATCATTGGAGAGGTTCAAAAAGAGGCTGAACGGTATTATAGAGAGGCTATCTAAAACAGGAAGGAAGCTCAGAAAGTGTTTAACTCATTAATTATCTGTTAGCTATTAGGTCTGATGTTTCCTACATCCTCGTCCTTTTTGATCTCTTGGCAGGTTTTATAACTACTCCCTCCTCTGAATATCATTTCTTCACTTGGTTTCTGTGACACTGCTTCTTCTGGACCTCAGATTCTTTTGATGGACCGTCATCTCCCTCCAGTTCCATTAGCATGGGTGCTTCCCAGGACTACATCCTCTTCTCTATTTACTTGTATTTTCTCTGAGATCTCACTAGCTCTCAAGATATCGGATATCATCAATATACATATGGCTCTCAAATATGGATATCCCCCTTTAATATATCTCTTGAACTCTAGCTTTGCACTGTCAGTGGACTGCTGGATATCTCCTGAAAGACCCACACGAATATCAAACTCACATGTCCAATATGATATTTATTATCTCACCCACTATCTTTACCTCCTCTTCCAAATTGTCCTTACTGTGGGGGTAGGAAGTCACCCATGCTCAGAAGATTAGAATCATCTTTGACTCCTTTTAAGTATTAAAGTAAATGCTAAGAGAAAGGGTCAGGGACTGTCTTTTGCTTCTTTTTGTACTTCAGGAAATTAGCACAGTGCCAGGCAGAAAATAGCTGCTTAATAAATGTTTCCTGACATTGACTTTCTCCATTGAATTACATGGTCTCCAATTGTTTTTTTTGTTTGTTTGTTTGTTTTTATTAAGCAATTGGGGTTAAGTAACTCGCTCAAGGTTACAAGGCCAGTTATTTCTGGGTGTGGTGCTGAGTGTCCAAGCTCGGGATTCGATCTCCAGGTCATCCTAACACTGGAGCCGGTGCTCTTACTCGCTGTGCTACCTGGCCGCCCCTCCAATTGTGTTTTTAACAATCAATTCAATGAATAATCAGTTGAATATGCTGCCCCCTTGAGCTATCATCCTACATCTTTCTTTCCTTTCAAAAGCAAAGTGAGAAAAAACTACCTATGAAACCTTAAAAATCACACACAAGTTATTGGACATCTCCAACTGAATATCCCATAAGAATTTCAAACTTAGGTCTAAAATATTACTTATCTTACCCCCAGAACCTTCCTAGCACTCAATTTCTCTAAGTTCAGGATACAATTATCTTTCCAATAACTCAGATTCACAACCTCAAAGCCATCCTTGATTCTTCTTCATACTTCATAGTGTTGCTAAGTCTTTTTTGATTCTATGTACCCAACATACACAGCCTCTATTGCCTCCTGTTTAGTTTGCATCACAGCCTAGAGCAAATAGGGAGCCACAGAAACTTCTTGAGCAAGACAATGGGGACTTGGTCAAACCTGTGCTTTAGGAATATCATTTTGGCAGTTTGGGGGAGGCTGGATAGAGAGGGTGGGCACAAGAAGTTATTGTTATAGTTCAGACAAGAGGTTGACTATGATGGTGCCTTTGTGAATGAAGAGACGGAAAGCTTACCAGATTTGTAGATTGCATTAACTTTAGAGTGGAAGACCGCATGTCAGATTACAGAGTTAGAATTCAAAGAAAACTACCAGGCTAAAACAGTGAGCAAATATAATTAAGAATAATTTTTAAATGGACAAATATAAAGCTTAATACTTTAGTTAAAAATGTAACTAGAAAAGTACAAGGTAGGGGAGGAATGATTAGTTAACTTAAAAAGATTAAATCATGCTTAGTATGGTTTTAGCATTGAATGTTCTAATTCTTTTGAAACTGATAATTCATATAGAACATAATGTCCCTTTTTGAAACTGAATATATCATTTGTTGACCATGCCAAATAACAGAAAACTTACTGCGCTTTATTTAGATAATAGCATCCCACAGGAGAGCACATTTAAAAAATGGGATGAGTATAAATTCAAGGAAATTAAGCTTATTTTTTTTTCCATAGAGCTCAACAAAATATTTGTGTGAGTCATTATTTTTGTTTTGCTGTCCATGAGTCCAAGAGCCCCTGTGAAAAGGTAACAACCATTTTTCCAATTAAAACTTCAAGAGTCGTGTTGGTCATTTACTAAACTAGAACCTGAAATAATAACTATTCTTTTTTTGTTGTTTTTTGCAAAATTCAAAAGGAAAAAGACTGTAAAGTCTCAATGAATCTTTTTTTTTCCAGTAATAAAAATATCCAGCTGATAATGCTCATATTGATAGATGTATTTCACTACTGATTTTAAAATATATGAAAAGTTAAATTATAACAAGACAGTGAATGGTTGGAAATGGATAGCCTGGAAAGTGAGACATCATAGACTGTACACTCACAGAGGAGAAAGCACTTTTGTAGTGATTGAGACCAAACAGACAGGATTCCTGAATGGCCTACCTTCCAATTACAACATTTCTTCCCACTTGAGAGTCATCGAAAGCCAGGAAATTATTAGTCAAGAATAAATCATCATCGGGGCAGCCAGGTAGCACAGCAAGTAAGAGCACCGGCTCCAGTGTCAGTATGACCTGGAGATCAAATCCCGGGCTCAGACACTTAGCATCCACCCAGAAACACCCCGCCATGTAACCTTGAGCAAGTTACTTAACCCCAATTGCTTAGGGGTGGCCAGGTGGCTCAGCGAGTAAGATCACTGGCTCCAGTGTCGGGATGACCTGGGATTGAATCTGGGCTCAGATACTTAGCACCACACTCAGAAATAACTGGCCGTGTAACCTTGAGCAAGTTACTTAACCCCTAGTGCTTTAAAAAAAAAAGTCATCATCTATACCTTTCAAAGAATTAATATGATATAGCATGCTAATAAGTCATTTCTCTAGTGGATGCTATGTCTACATTTGAGCAAGGTAATTATTGGAAGCACTTCTAAGTTCACTGGGATTTTTGCCTTCAAGTTGGATCATTATTCAAATCAAAATGTTTTTCTTCTCTTCTTGTGATAAAAATAAAATCTGTCAAAAACACATGCCTGATGCTCTTATTTTAAAAGAGTCTCTAATAAAAAATCCTGGGTGCTTTGATATAAGATCTCACATCCATGATTTCATTGATGATCCAAGTTAGCGAACAACAAATTATTAGCCAGGAAAATGTAAATAAACAACAACAAAATGACTTTTTACAAAGGGCCACAAAATTTTTAAAAATAGAATCAGCAATGGGAGATTCAGATCATAGAGGGTTATCTTAATGTACTTTTCAAACTCTGCCTTAGTTTCTGCTTTCAGGGAAGAGAATTCTGAAAGCTTTCCTTAGAAAAAAAGCTAGAATGATTTATGTCATTACAGATGGCATTCACTTTGAGTATTGTAAAAATCAGCAACAAAAGTATTTACATTTTGAAATCGCAATATAAATATATCGAGGAATGTTACAAAAATATGTTACTCTAAAGCGCTTTCCATTTTACAAAGTGCCTTCTTCCCAGTCACTGTAAAGTAAACACAAGTGGTTTGATCCTCATTATGCCAAAGTGAGCAGAATATCTCAAAGTGATTATAAGTGGCTTATCTAAGGTCACATGGCTAGTTGGTGCTGAGCCAGAACTGGAATCCACATTCAGTACTCTTTCTACTACGCCATGTTACCACTTAATTGTTGAACAGGCTCTGCTAAAGAATTGTGCAGTCTACATTGTATACCTCAAGAGACAGAAATTATGTGACTCCTTATTAGGACATGTCCTATAAGATTTATTTTCCCAGCATTTCATGCTATTACCTTTAATACTCAAGAAATTGGCCCAAGGAAGAAGAAACATGTACCTGATTTGAACAGAAGCTGTCCGAAGAACTTTAAGATACTGGACCTTTCGGGGAGGGGAGGGAGGGAAGGGAGGACCTCTCTCTCTTGTTATTCTTTTTACTTATAGTTGAGCAGGAGATCAGACACTTGGCACTAATTCAGCTGATTCCTTCCTCTATCCGGATATCAGGAGAGCAGAAGCTTTTTGGTTCCGTTGTCTGACATGCCTCTTTTCTCTTAGTTCAAATCCTTCCTCAGACTCTTATGAGGCATGTCACACTGGGCAAATTACTTAGCCTCAGTCTCAGTTCCTTTAACTGGAAAATGGGGACAATAATGCCAATATACCTCACAGGTTCTTATTATGGTCAAATATAACACGTAAAGTGCCCTGACAAGCTTAAGGAAGTTTATAAATGTTAGTTAGTCTGGAAGATAGAGTATTGGGGAGCATCATGGTTTCTCATGGGTCTTAGAGGATAAACTCTGAATTAAAAGAGAAGCAATCAGCCATCTTTTGCTCTCTCTCTGTCTCTCCATCTGTCTCTGTCTCCCAGTCTCTCTGTTTCTCTGTCTCTCTCTGTCTCTCCCTCTCTCCCCCCCTGCCCTTCTCTTTCTTAGGACTTAAGATGTTCACATGGTATAATGTCAAAGTTGGCCAAATGTGACCCAAGTTCATAGAGATGACAGAGTCCTCAGGGGTCATCTAATATAACTCTCTCATTTTAGAGATGAGGAAACTGAGATCCCAGGAGGTAAAATGACTTGCTCACACTTGCCACACACTGATAAGTAGCATCATGGATATTTGAAACCAGATCCTCTGAGTGCAGATATAAAGCTCATTCCACTGAAGAAAAATGAAGCCCATCATGCAATGCTGAGATGATGATGATGATAATGATAAATTACTAGCATGTACTATATAACAGGCACAGAATTAAGTGTTTTTTTGTTCTGTTTTGGGTTTTTTGCAGATATCATCCTTTGATACTCACAACCACCCTGGGAGTTAAGGTACTATTATTATTCCCATTTTACAATTTTACTGAGGCAAAGAGAAGGTTAGTGACTTGCCCCAGTTCACACAGTTACTCAGTGTCTGCGGCTAGATTTAAACTCAGGTCTTCCTGTCTCTGTGCAACTTAGCTTCCTAGTTTGGGGAAACAGGTTTGCAAGAATGTAGTGAGAGTGAATGGGAAGTAATATTAAATGAGGTTAAAAAGATAAGTTAGAACTACTATTTAAATCATAGAGAAGAACCAAGGCATGGCAAAGAAGGTAGAGAATTGCCCATGATCAGACAAACTGAGAGGCCTGCTAACAGATATTTCCCTCAAATGGAAGGCAGGTATGGGGCTTGGGTGAGGATGGAGTTATGTCAGACATCCCTGGAGACAGATAGTTAGAGGAGAAGCAGGAGCTCCTTCGTGTTGGGGAAATAGTTTGGCTGTGTTCTGGAGGATCCAAACTCAGACCTGAGCGGGGCTTAGGGATGAGGAAGGAGGACTGACCCTGATCAAGAATTCTGCACTGCCTTTTCCTCCTTTCCTCATCTTTCACCAATATTTAGACAGTGGATGACCCTACAATGACTAACTTACAGCTCATTTTCCCCCTTCTCTTTCTTCCCCTCCCCCTCCCCCCACCAACACACACACACACACACACACACACACACACACACATACACACACAAGAGAAAAGGTCAGGGAGGAAGGAAGGAAGGAGGAGGGAAGGTATTAGGAGGAAAGAAGATAGCATGAGAGCTATGCAAGGCAATGATGGAACCATGTATTCTTTGGGACACCTGAATTCGTCTTTGGCCAATTTGGGATTATATTCCTAGTGATGAGGTAAGGGAAACATAAAATATTGAGGTATAGAGTTAGGGGTGCTCAAGACCCCAGAATACCAACACTGCCAAATGAATTTGACTCAAGTCTTCTCTCAGCCAAAGAAAAGCAAAGTTTATTAAAGATTCAACACATTGGGTAGACTCCTAAGGAGCCTCAGTATCTGTGACACTTGATGCAAGTGGGCCAGAATCATGTGACACAGAGTGAGTCTCGGCTAGATCACTCTCTGGCACTCTCACACCTCATGGAGGCAAAATGGGGTCTTATATACAGAAAGGTTGAGGGAGGAATCTAGGGCTGGTCTAGGGGAAGAATTTGGGGAGGGTCTTCAGGAGGAGTCAAATGAGGTCAGACTCCAATGATGAGAGATTAAGGATGGGAGGTAGCTGGAGGCTACCTAGAGATGAGACAATGGAGGGTTTGGGAGGATCAAGGGTGGGAGCTAGCTGAACAAAGTAGGGCTAGGCTAGTAACAGAGGTTTGGGCCCAGTCACAATGAAAGGCTTGTGGCCTCAGGCAAATGCCTCATCAAATGGGAAGAATCAATCAGAGTTCAAGGGGGTTCCCAGAGCCTGTACCTCATCACTAGTAGTGAGTCTTTCAGGAATAATTGTGAATCAAATATTTTGAAATTGTTTTTGAGAATTCTATTATTTATAGGATCACAAATTTAGGACTAGATTGGCTCTTAGAAGCCATCTATTTTAACCTCCTTGTTTTGTAAAGAAGGAAAATGAGGTCAAAGAGAGGTTAAATGACATCAAACAGGTTGTATGGGACAGATGAGACTTTAGAACCCAGGTCTTGTGATTCCAAATTAGTGTTCTTTCCCTTATACCACATTGTTTTTCTTAGTATTGCTCCTTCTCTGTCTCTTTCCCTTTCCTTCTTTATTCTAGTATCTTCTATTGGTCATTTCCTATTTATCCTGAATAGAGTTTGTTTGTACATATTTGTTTCAATGTTATATCCCCCCTTAAATTATGAGCTCCTCAAGGATAAGGACTTTCTTTTGATTTTCTTTGTATCTTGATACTCATCATAGTGCCTGGCACACAACAGGCACTTAATAAATGCTTACTGACCAAATGATTGACTTTACTGGGTCATCATCCATGTCATACCCATTCACAGTAAGAATTCTCCAAGGCTCTTCCTTGTGCCTTCTTTTCTTTGCATTGTGTAGTAGCTATCTCACACGGTGATCTCATCGGCTCTCAGGGGGTTCAATTATCATGGATTTGTAAGCAAGGAGAAAAGTCAACGTGTGCAAAACAGAACTCATTACTTTTCATGAAAATATTTGTAGAGGTTACCCATTAACAAGGTTAGGGTTGCTCTGGAGACCCCAAAATACCAACATGCTGGGTCCTGCTGAATGTATTCAACTCAAGTCTTCCCAGGCAAAGAAAAGTAAAATTTATTAAAAGTTTGCTTGTAGGGGCGGCCAGGTAGGACAGCGAGTAAGAGCACCGGCTCCAGTGTTAGGATGACCTGGAGATCAAATCCCATGCTCAGACACTTAGCACCCACCCAGAAACACCTGTCGGAGTAACCTTGAGCAAGTTACTTAACCCCAATTGCTTAGGGGCCGCGATCAAATCCCCGGCTCAGACACTCAGCACCACACCCAGAAATAACTGGCTGTGTAACCTTAAGCAAGTTACTTAACCCTGATTGCTTAAAAAATAAAAAGTTTGCTTGCATTAGACACAGAGTAAGTCTGTGCTAGGTCATTCTATGGCACTCTCACAAACATGAATACAGGAGATCTAGAGGAGGCTCCTAGAGCCCATAGCTCATCAGGTAGATTGTAAAGTATGTGGAGGAAAGAAAAGTGGAAGAAGATATGAAAGGTAAGTAATTTTAAGAGCTTTAAAATGCTAAATAGAGGGTTTTCTATTTGATCCTAGGAGCACAGAAAAATGCTTGAAGTCTGTTTTATTGGATGTGGTGAAATAATCACACCAATCCTTAAGAAAAATCACCTTGGGAACTGAGTGGAGAATGGAGTGGAATGGGAAGACACTTAAGGGTAGACTACCAGTTGCAAAGCTGTTGCAAGAGACCAGATAAGAGGTGATAGAGAACCTGAATGCAGTTTGTGGTCACATGGTTGGAGATAAAATAATATATACAACAGATGTTGTAAAGATAGAGATGTTCAGGTTTGGCAGTGGATTGGATACGTGTGACAAAAGAGAGTGAGGAGTCAGGGATGGCACAGAGTTACTGGGTCTACCTGAATGGGAGGATGGCCAATACCTTTGGAGAACAATAAAGACTTTGGGAAGAGCTGAAGATGATGAGGTATGGGCTCTGGGAGCCCCCTGCAGATCTCCTTGAATCCTTGAGGTACAGGCTCTGGGAACCTCCCTTGGACTCTTGATTAAATCATCCCATTTGATGAGGCATTTGCATGAGGGATAAGCCTTACATTGTGGCTGGGTCCAGACCTCTAGCCTAGTTACTAACTGCTAACTACTAACTCTAGCCTAGTTACTAGCCTAGCCCTCCATATTTCATCTATTTCCCACCCTTGAGCCTATCAAAATATCAATCCACCCTTAAACTGGCCTAGCCCATCATTGTTTGTAGTCTCCAGGTGGTCTCCCACCCTTAATCACTCATTGACCTCATTAACTCCTCCTTAAGATCCTCCCCAAACTCCTCCCCTAGACCACCCCTAGATTCTTCCCACAACCTTCTGTATATAAGACCCCATCTTTCCCCCATGTGGGAGAGAGCATCGTAGAATAGAGAGAGCACCATAGAAGAGTGAGAGTGCCATAGAATGACCTAGCACATACTTACTCTGTGCCTAATGCAAGCAAACCTTTAATAAACTTTATTTTTCTTTGGCTGAGAGAAGACTTCAGTGGAATAATTCATTCAGCAGGACCCGGCGTGTTAGTATTTTGGGGTCTCCAGAGCAGCCCTAACCCTCTTTATGGGTAACCTCTTCACTGCCACTGGACATGAATGACTCAGGAAGAGGGAGTGAGGCTGATGAGTTTGTGCACCTCTGCCTCACTTCAATCTAATTTATACCAGAGTCAAGATATCACCCTGTTATGTCATTAGTCCTCTTCAAAAAAGGAGAAACAGCAATGAGCCCATCCTGTACTTTTGGACCTGATTATTTAGGTAGGTGTAAAATATCACATTTATCATACAGTTTTATTACAGATTCATTTGAAAATTCTAGGATGTCAAGTTCTTTTTGAATTTTGACTGTCAGCCATTGTGTTCATTCTCTATCCCAGATTCATATCATCTGCAAATTTGATAAGCATCCCACCTGTGCCTTTACCAAGTTATTAGCAAAAGTATAAAATTTGGTTTTGGAGAACTCTCACTAAATTTGGGCCCAAATTCACATTAACCAGTAAAACCGGCACTTCTTTGTTTATGCTCTGCTTTGTTGATGACTAAGTACTTCCCAGTGTTCATAAGTAATGCTCATTGCTCCTCCTACTCAAGTCTGCCTCTAAAAATCCACATAGGGTCTGTTCAGATGCCATGTGGATCTCATAATAAAAAAAAGAGCTAATGTAAAACAATGTAGGCCTGATTTATGAAATAAGAGCTGCTAATAAAAACTGTCAATTGGAAAGAGAAATAAGCACTGGAATTCCTTGTGTGGAAGACAGCTATGAAGACTCAAATAGAATTGGCAATGGAATGATGAGGAGTCATATTCACAGAAAGAAGTGCATATTTTTGATGCAATGAGATGATCAGTGGTTAGAGGATGGTATAAGAAGCATACATTTGTGAAAATGACCTTTTCACATAACGTACCATAAACAACGTGTGTGTGCATATAGTACGTATATGTGTATGTTTGTGTATGTGTGTGTAGGTTTCTTGATACACACTGTCATTTTCACCCAGACCTGTGTCTTCATCTGTGTGGGGAAATTCAAATCTGTGGCAACTCCTACTGATGCTGCCCATCAACTTTTCAGAAACTTGTAGTTTTCTAAGATTGTCTGGGGCACTGAGCCATGAAATGACTTGCCCATTATCTCACAGCATAAACTCTGCCGGCTCTCTATCTGTTATGTTTATGACTTACACTTAAATATTCCTTGAGGTCTAACCTCTCCACATATCCTGCCTAGGATTCCCCCCAGGAAAAACAAAAACAAACAAACAAAAAACTTGACAGATGGAATGTACTGGCAAGATTATCGACTCTTAACTACACTACCAAGTGACCTTCAATTAAACTTTTTCCTGTCTGTCCCCCGTCATGATTTCTCTCTCCCTGTTTTCCTTTGCTTCCTCCAACTTTACACTAAAATCCTACCTTCTACAGGAAGCCTTTACCAATTTTTGTTAATTCCAGGGTCTTTCCTCTGTTGATTATTTCCAGTTTTCCTGTATATAGCTTGTTTGTGCAGAGTTGTTTGTGTGTTGTCTCCCTCATTAGATTTGGAGCTCCTTGAGAGTAAGGACTATATTTCCCCTTTTTGTGTATTCCCAATGCTTGAGACAGTATCCAGCACATAGTAGGTATTTCAGAAATGTTTACTGATTGCCTGACTTGAAGTTCCTGTAGGGCAGGCATCACACCATGTTATTTTAATAATTCCCCAGCCCTGCTATAACACTCTACGGCCTATTCATTCAATATTGATTCTTCACTACACTCAACTAGAAAAGGAACATGCCCTGTCTTTGAGAGAGCTTGCTTTTCCACACCCAACACTTAACTTTGCCTCCAAGCATTATGTATACAAGCTTGAACTACAAGCCAGTTTGTTTAATTTCTTTTCAGATCATTTATATTTGTGTACAGCTAACACATGATACTTAAATTACCAAAGAACTTAAAATACCAGATTTTGATAATCCTTAGGTGGCTATATGCAAAACAGATGTTCTGTTATACTTTCCAGATGGTGGCTTTAAGCACAATTAATTAAAGACAGTGCTTGCATATCACTTAAGTACACATTTAAAGCTATGTCAGAGCAAAGGGAAAATGAGTGAAAGCCAGGACTACTTTACTGCAAATTGAATTGCCAAGAGAAATTATGTTCACATTTTCATGCCAACAACAGGAAGAATTAAAAGAGAAATTGGAGAAGGAATAAGTGCTCAATGGAGGTAGAACAGCACTAAGAGTTATAAAAGAAATTCTGTTCATAACTTCACCTTTTACTCCTCTGACCTTGGCAAAGTGTCCATTTTCGAGACATCCAGCATCTTTATTAGGGCAAAATAGTATATAAATCAACTATTAGAAAGGTGGTAACTTGATATCTCACTTACTCTTTTTCAAATACATGTAGATTGTTGGTTTAGAAAAAAAAAACACCCACAAAACCATGTGCACATGGATCAGATTGTTTTCAAGCTACCCATATGTCTTCCAATATTTTAGCATATCACAGGCTGATAATTCTCTTCCCCCTCACTGGTCCTCAGTTTCCCCAAATGAAAACTAAAAATTCGATATAACTACATACAGATATAGAAATACAGATATAGATAAATATAGACATAGAGAGGTAGCGATAGGGACAAATGCAGTTACAGCTATTGATATAGATAATATAGATAGGGATAGTGATGGGCAGAGATTGAGAGGGAAATAGAGATGGAAACAGTGATAGATAGAGATAGATGGTAGGTTATCTATTAAATATAAATAGAGATACCTCTACCTACACGTCAGATAAGTAGCTTTCAGGATATCACTGCAAGCTATCTCTCTCTTCACATTATTATACAATCATAGTTACAGAGCTGGAAGTGGCCTTCAAAGTCAGTCTAACTCTCTTATTGTACAGGTAAGAAAACTAAGACTCAAACAAGTTAGGTCACTTGTCTAAGCTCAATTACTTGAAAGCAGGGACAGTTTTTTTATTTGTGATGCCCATAGTAGGCATTTAGCAAATGCTTTTCAAATTGAATTGAGTATACCGATTACTAAGCAACCATCAAAAATGCATAATATTCAGTCAACTCATAAACATGAAAATTTGTATCATCACTTTAAATTCACCAATAGTGACTCCTGATCCTATTTATGATCTTGTGATAAAATCAAATTTCATTAAATGAGTTTTGGGGGGGATTATAAATGAAAGGCAACCAAGGATAATTCTAATGGGTCATCAACATACTTTTCCACAAATGAGGCCTTTTCAAACCTCTATCACCTTCAGGGACCAAGAGTATATTCAACAATTTTTTATTTGTAGAGAATGTACAGGTCAACTGTATTCAATAATTAAATGGTGAATCCTTTTCAAATCAGTAAACATTTATGGAGCACCTTCTACACACAAGATATTGTGATAAACCCTGACCTTTTGTGTGACATAGTCACAGGATTGCAAAATTCACCAGATAATAAGAAATGGAAAAATTCATTGACCAATTTGTCTATGAAATCCAAAATTTGCATGTGGTTTCACAAACATTGTCCCATGAATCCTTAATGTTCTCTGTGGTGTGAATAGAGGTTGTGTGAGAAGATTTTTAAGGCTAAAGATGTTTTTCTCTCTAAATCTCAAAATGTTTAAGAATTTACTATCTCATCCATGCAACTACTATTTCAAATGGCTCAGATCATAATCCATTTATGTCTTCACATCTTTGCCTATATCTTTCTGTAAATCCCCAACCAAGCATCCGCTCAAAATACTTAGTATTCTGTTACCTCTGTTCACATTACTCAAAGATTTTCTCAAAAGACCACTAGTTCAGGGAGGCTAGGTTGCTCAGTGAATAGAGCACCAGCCCTGAAGTCAGGAAGACCATAGTTCAAATCCAGCCTCAGACACTTAAAACGTACTAGCCGTGTGACCTTGGGCAAGTTGCTTAACCCCAACTGCCCTCCAAAAAAAGCAAAAAAAAAAGCACTAGTTCAGGAAAGCTGATTGTTAAATTTTCAGTGTGACAATTTACACATGGGAAATCAGTGAACACTACAAATGAGAGCTTTATTGTTTTGTTTATCATTAACAGATATTTCCAATGTGAAACAATCTTAATTTCCTTTATTTTGCTATATATTTTTAGCTAGTCTCCCTTATCCTCCCAGTCCCATGGACCCATTTCATAAAGGGTTCTAACCATATATTTTAAATCCATTAATCTTCCATGCTCAAATTAGTTTACAAAATACTGCAGTAGATATTGGTAGAACTTACACCTAAGTCTATAACATAGAGAAACTCCTTTTCATTTCACAGTCCAAATCACATCCTCCTTAGATGAAGTTGGTTGGTGATTTTTAAAAACAGGTAAAGAGACAATGTGACACAATGGAATGCTTAATTTACAATTAGGAAAATTTGTGTTCAAATCTGTTTTCCAACACTCATAAGCAGTGTGATTGATGTTGGGCAAATAAATTAATTTCTCCAAGACTCAATTATCATATAGAAAATGGGCATGATAAGTCCTATAGCATCTCCCTGTAATGTTAATGAATCTGAACATCTTCCACACCCCTTTGTATAGCAACTCAAAGAACATAATGTATATATAAGACGCATTGCAAACTTTTAAAGTGCTACATAAGTGCCAGGTATTATCTCTTGCTCCTCTGTCAAATTTCAATGGTTGAGTGAAATTTAGTCAATAAACCATCTTGAATATTGTGATTGATGTTTTTCAATGAAGCTTAATAATGTAAGGTTTTATTTTGTAGTCTGACACATTTGGTGAAATTGAACACTTCCTTTCCAGTTAATACCATGGAATTAAATTTTCTTTATTGTTGACTTAATGAATTAACTGTGCTATCTGATCAGGAAAGTGGAGGCCAGGAAGATGGGAATGACAGATACCCAAAGTGCAGGAATGACCTCATGTTTCCTGAAGATTAAAAAACTAATGATATTATTCTCTGAGATTCCAATAAAGCCTTGGGGTTCACTGAAGAAAACTCTCTTTTCTTAGTGATACAAGCTGATGGTACAAGAGATCACTTTATAGCTAACTTTCTTGGTATGAAAGTGGCTTCGTTTTGTCCCCCAGAACGTGAAAAGACAGACTTTTGTTACCATAGAGAGTTGGATGGCAACCTTTTGACCCTTGAAGGCAAATTCTAAACTGAAAGCACAGGGTCAGGTCAGTTGACTCAACTTCTATTCTGAAAGACCTACACAAACCATCTTAATAAGTACTTGTAGCTAATCAAAGCCACAGGACTCTATCAGCATTTTAAAAAATGAATGAGTCTCTTAGCCACCAAGAGATTGGCCTCCCACACACTGTGGCTAAGGTGAATGTGAGGGGACTAAAAGAAATGATCACATTACAGCCCACCCTGGTTGTACCTGGGGTTTGAAGATATACAGATGCTTTCAGTTCCTCAGGGAAACAGTGATCTTCCTGGACCTGAGAAGAATAAAACTCTTTAAAGATAAAGGCAAAGTCAGTCTCTTAAAGATGGGGCAAAAAATTAAGAGAGGAATTCATCAGGGGACATGTTCTGCAATAGGAACAAATCTAATAATTACCCAGCTTCCCTTCATCAAATGAATATATTCTTGCAAAGTAGGTGAGGTGGTACTCAATCAACCAAAATGTGTTTTTGAAGCACCTATGATATTCCAGGCACTACTAAGTACTCAGTATATAAAGACAAAGTCTTAGAGTAAACTCTTTTGCCTATAGGGTAGGGGAAGGATATTCAAATGTAAGATAAAGCCTTTCCTCATGCTGAGGACTTGCCCAGCATCATAGTCACATATCTGTACCTGCCTTCAAGGAGATTACATTCTTCTCAAGGCTTATATGTTCAAAGATAAGTAAACATAAGTTATATACAAAATGAAAACAAAGTAATTTCTCTGGTTGAGGGCCATTAACTGCTGGGGGAATACAGAAAAACTTCTCAAAAGAAGTTCAATTAAGCTGAACCTTGAATGGTGATAGGAATTCAAAATTTGAATGTTATCAATATAGTAGGTATGTGGACAATGACTTGAAAAGAGAGAAACTAGATGTAGGGAGACCAATTAGGAGCCTATTTCAATAATCAATGCAAAAGTTGATGAGGGACTAAATGAAGGAGGTTGTTGTATAAATAGAGAGAAAGGGATAAATGCAAGAGATCACAGGATGAGAGATATATAATTAGAATGGTCCTCAGATATTACATAGTACTATTTTGATGAGGAAAGTAAGACCAAGATAGTTAAGTGACTTGCTCAAGGTCACACAAGTAGTAAGTATTGGAGGCATGAAGTTGAGGAAGTGAAATTGACAAAATTTGTCAACTAATTGAATTGGGGAAGTGAATGAGGGAGTCAGGGTGACCCTCTGACCCAGCAATAACTTTATTAGACCTTTTTCTAAAATGATCAAAGAATTAAGAAAAGTACTATTGTCTACAAAAATATAGCAACTTTTTTGTGGTGACAAAGAACTGTGAATTAGGAGAGTGCACATCAATTAAGGAAAGAATGACTGAACAAAATATGACATCATCATGGGACATTATGGGGCATATCATAATGCAATGAGACATTATTGTACTATAAAATGGAGGCAGCTAAAAGGCACTAGTGGAGATAGAGCTCTGGATCTGGAGTCAAGAAGAGTTGAGTTGAAATCCAGCCTCAGACACATATTCACTATGTGATCCTAGGCAAGTCACTTAACCTCTATTTGCTTTAATCCACTGGAAAAGGAAATGGAAAACCACTCCAGTGTCTTTGCCAAGGAAACCTCAAATGGAGTCACAAAGACTTGGACATGACTGAATGACTGAACAATGACAACAACAAGAGATGATGAAGGGGATGATTAGAGCAATCTGTAAAGATTTATATAAAGTGATGTCGAGTGAAGTGAGCAGAAACAGGAAAAAAAACCACATACAGTAATGATAACATTGTAAAGACAAACAAATTTGAGCCTCTTAAAGAACACTAATCAGTGCCCAGAGGTAATCCCCAAATACCATTGATGAAGCATGATACTTACTGCTTGACAGAAAGTTTATGGACTTACAGTGCAGAACAAGACATATTTTAAAGACATGGTAAAGGTGGGAATTAGTTTGGCTTGACTATGCATATTTGTAATCAGGGTTTTCTTTCTTTTCCCTTTCCAATGGGAAAGATGGAAGGATTTTTTGAAGATTGTTTTTAATGGTTAAGAGTAACTCCTAGATGGATAATGAACCTACAAGCCCAGAAGAATGGTGTTATCCTCAAAAAAAAATAGGGAATTTAGGTGAATGGGTGGTTTTAAAAAGAAAAATGAATTTGTTTTTGGTATGTTAACTTTCAGGTGTGTATAGGACATTCAAGTGCAGATGTCCAGAAGGTAGTTCAAAGATGTAGGGCTGGAGTAAAGGAGAGAGATAATGGCTGGATGTGCGGATCATCATAAAAATAATAGTCATGGAATGATTACTGATATCATAGTTAATAGAATGTGATTAAATCCATTGGATCTTCTGATAGCACTGAGGGAAAGTACAGAGGAAAAAGGAAAAGGTCCAGAATAAAGCACCATATATATATATATATATACCCATCTGAACAGGGATGGGCCATACAGGATGATCCAGTGAAGGGCCCTGAAAGGACCAGTCAGACAATAGGAAGAGTACCACAATAGGGTGGCGCTATGGAAACTCAGGAAGGAAAGAGTATCTGGAAGGAGGTGTTCAGCAATGTTAAGTACTCCAGAGAGGTCAACAACTGAGGAAAAAAGCCATTCAACTTAGCAATAAACAGATCACTGGTGACCTTGGAAAACACAAATTTAATTGAGTGATGGAGGCAGAAGCCAGATTGTCAGGAAACTCACCTTTCAATAAGTCAGATACATACTTCTTTACTTAATATACTATAAAATCACCATAGTATTACAATTTTCTAGAAAATAAAAACTAATTTTGTTAACTATTGAAAGTATTGAGTCTTTCCAAGATCTTCAGTGACAATGTGCTGATATTTCTGGTGGAAAATTAATGAGTAGGTCATGAAATAGAATTAGGATGATAGAACTCTTTCTCTTGGCAAATTTGAGGCACTGGTTCAGTTATAGAACACAGAAAAGAGGTGCACAAGATGAGATTTCAGCTGATTCTTGAAGGAAGTCAAGGGGCAAAGTGAAAAGAGAGAACATTGCACATATGAGGGACAGCCAGAGAAAATATACAGTCAGAAGGTACCATGTTCCATGCAAGAAACACCAACAAGGGTAGTGTTGCTGAGTTGTAGGTACAAGGAGGAGAGTAAAGTGTAAGATTGGAAAGATAGTAGAGACGGTTCAAGTCATGAAGAACTTTAAATGTCAAACAGAGGAGTTTATATTTGATCCCAGAGGTGATAGAAAACCAGTGGAATCTATTGAATAGGAAGGTAATGTGGTCAAACTTGCACTTTAAGATAATTACTTTGGCAGCTGAGTGGAGGGTGGTTTGGAATGAGGAGTCACTTCAGACCAAGAGACAAATTAGGAGGCTACTGCAATAATTTGGGGAAGAGGTGCAAAGGGTATGTGAAAAGGTAGTGACTGTGCAAGTGGAAGTAAGAGGATGGCTACAAGAGCTGTTTTGAAAGTAGAAAGGACAAAATTTGTTTCAGTATGTTTCATGAAATTGAGTAAGAAGTTGAGGATAACAATAAGGTTTTAAATTTTGATGAATAGGAGAATGATAACATTCTCAATAGTAACAGGAAAATTGGAAAGTAGGGAGGGCTTTCTGGTGAAAAATAATGAGTTCTGTTTGGGTTAAGTTAAGGAGGTAAAATGCTGTACTTCTTGTCTCCAAGGCACAACCACGAATCTTGACTATAGGGAAGAAAGACACATTAGGTAAATGATCTTACCAGAGGAAAGAAAACTAGATCAGGTCAACAATACAACATCTAAAGAGGAAAAACTGAAATGCTTTGAAACACAAGAGAAGAAATACAGTTTGGACAACTCACTCCCAGAGTTTATATGGTGAAGTTGATGCTGGATTACAAAAAAAAAGTCATGATCAAGTTTGGATAAGGAATCTCACAAGAAATTGACTAAGATTTAGCACCCTAAGTGTGTGGGTGGGAGTGTGTCTGTGTATTCACTTTGCACATCTGTAAGTTATTTTCAGTATTCTGGGATATAATTCATCTGAGCCAGGTGATTTAAACTCTTCACTTATCTGAGGTTTCAACCCCCCTCTTAATTCTTTCTCTCTCTCATTCCTTCAGAGTAAAGTGAAGAAATGGCAAGACAGCACCTAGGTACCTTGCCCACCCTCCATCCCCCACCAGACCTGACCTTCCCAGGGTACTGAAAGAACCTATAGCCATCTTTACTGAACTTCTGTAAGTGATCTTTGAAGAATGGTAGATAATGAGAGATGTGCCTTTGGACTAGAAATTGGTTAATGTTGTGCCCATTTGCAAAGAGAGGAAAAGATCACAGAGGACAGGCTGTGAATGTGATGACAAATGTTCCTGGAAAAGTTCAGGGATGGATTTTTAAAGTGATATTTTGTGAGTACATAGAAGAGGAAGAGTTAATCATTAAGAGTCAGTATGGGTTCATTAAGAATAAGTCATGCCAGACTTTCTTGGACAGGGTCACCAAACTGGCAAATCATGAAATTGCTGTAGACATAGTATGCCTAGATTACAGAAAGACATTTAACAAAATCTCTCATGATATCCTTGAAGACAGTGTTGGAGAGATACGGACTAGATAATAATACAGTTGTATGAATTCAAAACTGGTTAAATGACTGAAACCAAAGGTTTGAGTAATAAATTGATGTCAACAAAGAGAGAGTCCCTTAATGGGGTGGCATAACACTCTGCTCCTGAGCCAATTCTTTCCTTTTTAAACCCTGTTCTTTCAACATTAAAAAAAAAAAATCATTGCTATATAGAAAGACATTTAGCATGTCTATCGGTTCTGCAAAAAGTAAAGCTCATGAAGGATGTCTAATATATTGGAGAACAAAACTGAGATCCAAAGAATTCTCAATAGGTTAGAAAATAGGTCTCATCGGGGCAGTCAGGTAGCACAGCGAGTAAGAGCACCGGCTCCAGTGTTGAGAAGACCTGGAGATCGAATCCCGGGCTCAGACACTTAGCACCCACCCAGAAACACCTGGCCGTGTAGCCTTGAGCAAGTTACTTAACCCCAATTGCTTAGGGG
>NW_027187460.1:52644694-52664949 GCF_028583685.1 Petaurus breviceps papuanus | reverse complement strand
AAAAAAAAAAAAAAAGAAAGAAAATAGGTCTCATCTAAGGAGATGAATGTCAACCAATTTCAATTCCTGAACTTAGGTTTTAAAAATTAACTATCCTAGTATGGGATGGGGAAAACAGACAGAATTTCATATGAGAAGTTTGGCAGCCTCCATGTTCAGTATGATTCAAATAATTTGATGTGATAATTTTTTTAAAAAGAGCACTGGCTCCAGACTCAGAAGGACCTGAGTTTGGATCCGGCCTCAGACACTTAACCCACACACACACACACAAGTAGCCGTGTGACCTTGGGCAAGTTACTTAACCCAAATTACCCTCCAAAAAGCAAAAACAAAGTGAAATGAGAACTTAGACTGAATTAATCAAAATGTAGCCTCTAGAGTAAGAGAGATGGCAATTCCATTGTATTTTTTTTTACCAGTCAGACAACATCTAGAATACTCTATTTTTTTTTCTATATCACATATTTTAGTTAGGACATTGACAAACTGGAGTATATCCAAATGAAGATGAGACATGGGGGACTCAAAACCATTCCACTGGTTATTGTTTGGAAGAAATGAGAATGTTTCTGTAGAGGCGGTAACTTCGAACACTTTCCATGGGGATTGATATGGGCATGAGTGACACATAGCTCCCAGTTGCTCCTTTAGTCCAAATAGCTGGGAGGATGCATTCAAGATGAGTGCCCACTAAGCCAAGAAGAGCCACCCAATCAGTAATTTATAAAATAGAAGTTTCATCCATCTTTTTTTTAAGTTGCTAACTTTGAGCCCTTACCAGTTCTCCCTTGGACTTCCTGTGAAAAGGGGAGTAGGGCTTCTCCTCCTTCCTATCCCCACCAACAGTGACATCTACAAGCATATAGGAGCAAGAATATGTGCTTACCTAATCTATTCCATTGATCCACTCCTCTATTCCTAAGCCAGCACCAAGTAGTTTTGATGACTGCTGCTTTATAGTACAGATTGAAATCTGGTAAAGCTAGTCCACCTTCCCTAGCATTTTTTTCATTAATTCCCTTGATATTCTGGACCATTTATTCTTCCAGATGAATTTTGTTACTATTTTTTCTAACTCTATAAAGTAGTTTTTTGGTAAATTAATTGGTATGGCACTAAATATATAATTTAATTTAGGTAAAATTGTCATTTTTATTATATTAGCTCGACCCAGCCATGAGCAATTGATATTTTTCCAATTAGTTAGATGTGACTTTATTTGTGTGAAAAGTGTTTTGTAGTTATGATCATACAGGTCCTGGGTTTGTTTTGGCAGGTAGATTCCCAAATATTTTATAATGTCTACAGTAACTTTAAATGGGATTTCTCTTTCTACTTCTTGCTGTTGAGTTTCATTGGAAATATATAGGAATGCCGAGGATTTATGTGGGTTTATTTTATATCCTGCAACTTTGCCAAATTTATTTATTGTCTCAAGCAGTTTTTTACTTGATTCTCTAAGTATATCATCATATCATCTGTGAAGAGTGATAGCTTGGCCTCTTCTTTGCCTAACTTGATTCCTTTGATTTCTTTTTCTTCTCTAATTGCTACTGCTAACATTTCTAGTACCAGATTGAATAAGAGGGGTGATAGTGGACACCCTTGTTTCACCCCTGATCTTATGGGAAATGCTTCCAGCTTCTCCCCATTGCATATAATACTTGCTGATGGCTTTAAATAGATGCTACCTATTATTTTAAGGAAGGTTCCATTTATTCCTATACTTTCTAATGTTTTTAATAGGAATGGATGTTGTATTTTGTCAAAAGCCTTTTCTGCATCTATTGAGATGATCATGTGGTTTCTGCTAGTTTAGTCAACGACTACAGTAATGTATTGTTTGATAAATCCCCAGACCCTGGTTTTTGAGATAAGAACTCACTATTTGACAAAAACTGCTGGGAAAACTGGAATATAGTATGGCAGAAACTGGACATAGACCATTATCTAACACCATATACCAAAATCAAGTCTAAATGGGTTCATGATCTAGGTATAAAGGTTGATACTGTAAGCAGTCTGCTAAAACAAGGAATAGTTTACCTATCAGACTTGTGGAGAGGGAATGACTTTATGACAAAACAGGAATTAGAGAACATTATAAAATGTAAAGTGGATAATTTTGACTACATGAAATTGAAAAGTTTCTGTACAAATAAAGCCAATGTAACCAAGATTAGGAGGGAGGTGGGAAATTGGGAAAGAATCTTTACAACCTATGTCTCTGACAAAGGACTCATCTCTAAAATATACAGAGAACTGAGTCAAATTTATAAGAATACAAGTCATTCCCCAATTGATAAATGGTCAAAGGATATGAACAGGCAGTTTTCAGAGAAAGAAATTAAAGCTATCTATAAGCACATGAAGAAATGCTCTAATTCAGTATTGATTAGAGAAATGCAAATCAAAACAACTCTGAGGCACCACATCTCACCAGTTAGATTGGCTAAGATGACAAAACAGGAAAATGACAAATGCTAGAGAGGATGTGGGCAAACTGAAACACTAATGCATTGTTGGTGGAGTTGTGAACTGATCCAGCCTTTCTGGAAAGCAATCTGGAACTATGCCCAAAGGGCTATAAATACTTTCATACCCTTTGATCCAGCAATACCACTCCTAGGGTTATATCCCAAAGAGATCATAGAAATGGGAGAAAGACCCATATGTACAAAAATGTTTATAGCAGCTCTTTTTGTTGTGGCAAAGAATTGGAAATTAAGGGGGTGTCCATCAATTGGGGAATGGCTGAACAAGTTGTGGTATATGCATGTTATGGAATATTATTGCGCTATAAGAAACAGGGAGCAGGCGGTCTTCATATTTACCTGGAGAGGCTTAAAAGAACTGATGCTGAGCGAGAAGAGTAGAACCAGGAGGAATTTGTACACAATTACAGATACAACGTATGTGTAATGACCAACTTTGATAGACTGGACTTTTCTCAACAATGCAGGCATATAAGTCAATCCCAAAAGATGCATGATGGAGAGAAAAACGTGCATCCAGAGAAAGAACTAGAAAGAACTAAATTTATATCCAGGTGGAAGCAAAATACCTGATCTTTTTCATTCTCTTATTTGATTTTATGTCCTCTTTGCCATTTTTCATTCCAGCTGGTACAATCCATCCTTATAACCTGACCATTGTATAATGTGAAAGTATTTACAGATCCTATACTTGATTATAAGACGCCATGGGGGGGGAGGGGAAGGAGGGGGACAAAATGTGAAATTCAAGGAATTGTGGAATTGAATCCTGCAAACTAAAAGGAAACAAACAAATTAATAAATTAAAAATTGAATTAAAAAAAAAAAGAATATGTGCTTACCTAGGTAAGTCTGAGCCTGGATTTCAAGACTTCAGAAATTTTTTTCCCCAAGTGTTTGAACTTGATTTTCAAAGAGCACCAATAGTATCCTGGGTGATGTCTTGACTTGTATGTGAATTGGATTTAAATGAGGCAGAGTTGCACAAAGTCATTAGCCTCACTCTCTCTTCCAGAGTCATTGAAGTCCAGGGGCAAGACAAAAGTCAAGACAACTGTTGATGGCCCAGGATTCAATTGATAACATTGGTGTCTTCGGTGTCTGACCAAGCTCTAAGCACTTCCCAACACCTGCTTCAGCCACCTTCATGGACATTGGAACAAAGTGTTCTCATCCACCCATTTCATTGGGAGATGTCTTTACTTGCTTGGGATATACATCTCCTTAATTCACCAGTGGATTTAAGGCCTGTTGCTTACCCTCAATCTGATTTAGCCCATCTACCTAGATGGTTTACTGGGGTTGGCTGTTGTGCATGCTACAGCTTCTTGGAACCCCAGGTGAGAGTTGGATGAAAGTGGACACCAAAGGTGGATAAGCAGCCCTGCAAAGGGCTCAGTAAGCCCTCACATCAGAGGTGCTGATCCTCCCTGAATACCCCATATACTGCTGTTGCTTGAGTAGAGGAGAAAAGAAGACTAAAGGGAGAGGGTAGGACATGATAATTGCCTTCAATATTTAAAACATTTTCATGTAGAAGATACAGAAATCTTTATCTGCTTAGCCCCAGAGGGCAGTACTAGCATCAATGACTGGAAGCTATAGGGAAGCAGATTTTGGCCCAGTCTGATAAACAGCTTTCCAACAATTTGAACTTTACTGGAAATAGAATGAGCTGCTTTGCACAGTAGTGAGTTCTGCAACAATTAAAGTCTTCTAGAAGAATGTGGAAGATCACAAGGTAGAGATATTAACAAAGAGAGTTCACAACTCATGTAGTTAAATGATCTCTGTTGTATTTGTCGTTCTATGATACTATTATTTTTCCTGAAGAAAGTCCCAAATTCCTAGGTAATTTCTTATTCTAACACCGTCAACAAGGTAAGTTGTCTTTGAAGATAACCAAACTGAAGAAATCTGATCCAATTGTTGAATATCATGCTTCTCGATTCGTATTTTTTCCTTTTCTTACACCTATGGGTCTTATTCATTTTCCCCTCCACCCTGACCTAGCCTCTCATACCTGACATATGGTAGCAGTTTAGAGGAACTTGTGGATGCTCAGACTACAACCTTGTCCCCTCAGGGGACCACTTAGATTATTAAGTTTATACTTGTACAAGCCTTATTTTGAGTCTTTAGGGAAATTTCCTTGATAAATCTCTACTTATATCATGGAATTAAATCAAGTTGGGGAAATGCATCAGTCCAATAAATAATAATATCATACAATGACATTAGTCTCCAAAAAAAGAATTTAGAGATTGGTCACAAAATAGACAATGTTTCAGATCAGCTTGGCAAGCTTTCAATGACTGAGAAAGAATTGCTATGCCCAAGAACTCAGAGAAGAGAAAGAAATTCTCATACTCTGGGGCTGGAGTTTTTAATCAGAGGTTCAAGGCACTCCTAAGGATAGCTTTCAAGGGGTTCAAAAATTAAAATGGTAAAAAAAATTAAATTTAAATAAGAAAGAAAAGAAAGAGAGAAAACACCTTACATTTTTATTTCCACTTACCTTTGCTTTCCTTTGTAACCCTTTCATTTTATTTTATGCATGTAAATTCTGAGAAGGGGTCCATGGGTACCACCAGACTACCAAAGGGATCCAAGACACACACAAAAATATTACTGGCTCTTGGAGTAGGTTGCAATTTTTGCTGTTGTTAGTCTAACTACTTTTTTAAAGAGAGTAGGAAACAATGATATGTGTGACCCTAGAATAGTAGAGTTGGCATTTATTATTATTTTCTTTTAAGAAAATATTTTTTCTGTTAGCGTTTTGTTAAACTGAAAGAGGAAAATCAAGCAAAAATTGAGAACCTCAGTTGCTTTTGATGCTAACCAGAAAAAAACTTCAGATTTTTCTAAATAGAAAAAAAAAATATATTATAAATAAATAAGTTTAAATAAATAAATAAATATTTTATAATGTAAAATTTTTAGACAAAAAACAAATTCTGGACAGATAACAATGAGAAAAAATAAAGCCATTTGATTAAAAACCCTTTGACTGAATTAGAGATCCACATGTGGCCTTGAGGATGCAGGTTCCCCACCCATAACCTAGGGCAAGTCACTAAAGAAAAATGGACCTCCATTTTTTCATCAGTAAAAGAAAGGAGTTAGGCTAGATGATCTCTAAGCTTCCTTGCACCTCCAAATCTGTGGTTCTATTAACCTTTAAATTTCTTATATCATAGTAAAATTGTGCAGAAATCCATTAACAGACTCAAAGTGACAGCATTTTAAAGCCAAAAAATACCTTAAAGATCTATTATAGTCCTCCATTTTGATAAATTAGGAAACTGAGGACCATGGAAGTGATTTGCTCAACATTCTACAATGGGTGAGAGGAATAGCAAGTATTAAAAGCAAAGGTGCCTCAATTTCCAGACTGGGGTCTTTCCAACTATACCACAAGACAAAGACATATGAGAAAGCTAATAATTTAGAAGATATGTTCATTTAAAATGTCTGTTCAGTTATTGAAAAATAAGCAACTTTAAAGATTGTCTATTTCTGGGACTATATTCATGTCAAAATTAAAATATTTTTCTCTCCAATAAGGTTAATAGCTAACATTTTAGAGCACTTTGAGATTACAATACACTCCTCTTTTTTTTTTTTCCTTTTTGGAGGTGGAAGGCAGGGCAATTGGGGTTAAGTGACTTCCCTAAGATCACATGGCTAGTAAGTGTTAAGTGTCTGAGGTCAGATTTGAACTCAGGTTCTCCTGACTCAAGGGCCAGTGCTCCATTCACTGTGCCACCTAGCTGCCCCAATATACTCTTCTCTTGAAAAAAATCCATAAGATAGGTAACAAAATATTTCTCCCATTTTACTGATGAAGAAATTGCAGTGGGGGGGGGTCAGATAATTTGTCCATATTCATGTGAAAACTGAGCATTGTCAGCTGCTTCTCAAAGCCATCTCTCCTGAATATCTTTACCACACCATACTCCTTTTTTGCCTAGGACCAGAATGGAGAGGACAACCTGAAGTTTGTAACTGTAATTTGAACCACTTCTGGAATGGTCAGAGATGAAGTGAAGAGAAGTCAGAACTAATACAGGAGCTCGCACTTTTAGACTTGGAAATAACTTTAATAGTCATTTAATAATCATAAGATTATACATCTAGAACTGAAAAGGACCTCAGAGTCCAACTTGCTTATTTTACAGATGAGGACACTGAGGCTCAAGTTAAGTGACTTACCCAAGGTTACATAAGTAGTAAGTAGTAGAACTGACTTCTTTCTCCAAACCTGGTACAACATACTGCCTCCCCATTTATCAGGCACCTGATGTGGCAGGTTGTGAAAATATAGATTATACAAAGCTGTCAAGGAAATTACAATCTAGTTGGGGAGAGATCTGTAAGTCTGCATATGTGCTAAGTTCTACATACATATATAATTATGTATATATGTGTTTATGTGGTACTGTATGATAAGTTAATTGTTATACAGAAAATAATCACAGGAATTCAAGAGTAGAAATTATTATCAAGGCCTAGAAAGGGAAGAAGGCTTTTCCCAAAGAATATAGGAGTGAAGCTTGGGTCTTAAAGGAGAGTCTGCCCTTTGATAAGTAGAGAGAAGGAATAGAGGTATTCTAGACAGAGGAAAAGTGTGACAAAAGGTCCAGTGGCAAAAGTGGCCACAGTGCTTAGAAAATAAGAGACACACCTTGGTTTTAATGGAGGGTTTCTGTAGGAGAACATTGGAATATGAGATGGGAGGAATAGGTGGCAAACCATGTCACGGCACTTTGTATTCCTGACTCAGGAGCTTGGACTAGAATCCTGTATTTAGGATAGATTAAAGAAAAGAGAAATTAGAGAAAATTGTTGTAATGATCATCCAGGGGTGGGAAACCTGCAGCCTCAAGGCCACATGAGGCTCTCTAGATTCTCAAGTACAACCCTTTGACTGAATCCAAACTTCCTATGGGATTTATTCTGTAAAGTCCCAATTCAGTCAAAGAGCTGCACTTGAGGACCTAGAGGGCTACATGTAGCCTTAAGGCCACAGGTTCCCCACCCCTGAATCCCTTCTCCCAACTCACAAAGCCACTTCCTTAGTATAGATTCATTTCACTCCTAGAATATGACAATGGCCTGTTTGCTATCCCTGTTGCAAGTCTCTCCCCACTCCAATTCCGCCCTCCACATATTTACCAAAGTGGTTTTCTTTAAATGAAGATCTGCCCAAACCATTCCCATTTTCAAAAAACTCTAGTGGTTCATCTCTAAGATAAAATAATACTCCTCCATTTGACTTTTAAAGTTCTTCACAACTTAGTTCCAACCCATTTTTCCAACATCAGCATAGATTCTGCCTCTTGCCTCTCTTTTTGGTCAAAGATGACTTTCTCTCACTCACACTTGGCACTCTCTCATCTCTCTGCCTTTGCACTATCACCTCATACCATTAATGTGCTCCTTTCCCTCCACCTCATAGAATCTTTTCAAAATGTAGCTCCTGTTCCATATTTTTACATGGATGTGCCTTTTTTCATCCCCACCCACAAACTACTAGTGCCCTCCCTGTATAAATACCATGTATTTATATTCTCTCTCTGTCTCTCTCTCTGTCTCTCTCTCTCTCTGTCTCTCTCTCTCTCTCTCTCTCTCTCTCTCTCTCTCTGTCTCTCTCTGTCTCTCTCTGTCTCTCTCTGTCTCTCTCTCTCTCTCTGTTTCTTTATATTTCTCTGTCTCTGTCTTTATCTCTGTCTCTCCATACATATTCCATATATACTCTCACATGGAAATGTCTAAGTAAATATGTGTGTGTATTAAAGAATATAAGCTCCTTGAGAGCAGGGATGGTTTTTGTTTTTTTGGTTTGCTTTGCTTTTGCTTTAGTAGTCCCAGGCCCTGAGATAAAAGGGGTCATAAGAATATAAAGGAAGATACACAGGAAAAGATATTACATTGGAAGAAATGACAGGATTAATGTGTGAGGAGACACAGAGACAGAAACAGAAATAGAGACAGAGACAAAGGTTAAAGATGATGCCAGGTTTTTGAGCCTGGAAGAAAAATGGAACCTTTTGACAGAACTAGAAAAGACAAGGCAGGGAGTAGGTTCAAGCATTAAAAATAATTGATTTGGTTTCTTCCATGTTGATCCTAATATAACAATCCTATTTGTATCTATAAAGTATTGACTTTTTCCAACTAAAAAATTGTCCATTTATTAGCCTGATTAAGAGGCAACTTTAAGTAGTCATGGTGCTATTGGGTATAAATAAAAAAAAAACTTCAATAAATGTTAGCAAATTAATAAACTTCAGAATCTTTACCTTGGGAGAGAGAAGATTCAATGGCATGTTCTAATAACCACCTTCAAGTAGTCCAAATGGGAATCAATAGTCATACTGAAATAGGAATAGATTTGTTCTGCTTGGCCCCCAAGGCAAAATTGGGGTCAAGGGGTAGAAGTTACAAAGAAGAGGATTTAGGTTTCCTATAAGGAGAAACTTCCTAACAATTAAAACTTTCCAAAAATGGAAGGGCCTGTATGGGAGGGGTGGGGGTGGAGGTCCTCAGAGTTTGGATGACCACTCATTAGCACTGTTACAGAGAGAATTCTTATTCAGGTTCCGGTTAGTTTTAATGTCATCTGAAGTTCCTTCCAGTTGCAGGATTCTGTAAAATCACCCTAAAAATGTTTTTAGCAAAGCAAAACAATTTCAACTCCAGAAACTGGCTAGGTTAAGTTTTTGTTTCTAAATGAAAACATTCTAAAGAATTGAAATATTCTAAAAGATTATTTTACCCCCAAAACATACACTCCCACATACATCTCCAACTATGCGTTGTCAATAGAAATTTTCTTTAAATGAGTGCTGACTAGCTCATAAGCTTTCTTAAAACACTATTTGGATGTTTCAAAACCCTTTTAAAAACAAAGAGCATGTGTGAACAGGATAGACTTTGCTAAGCATGAAATAAGTCTAATTTTGTGGAGTTTTTCTTTATTCAGCAAGATAATTATTGAATTCTCAAGAGGAGTTTATAGGAAAAAAAAGCACTAAGAACAAAAGGCAATTTGAGAGGCTAATGACAGATAGGCTCTTCAGAGACTGGTGTGGCCATGTGGCAGAATGAACATTTTGAATAGTCATACATTTATCTCTGTTCCTTCTAGCCTGTAAAAATGATTGTGAACAAATAAGAGCCTTCTTAACTTTCACCCAATTTGAGAACTGAACTAGGAGAGCCTCTTTTTTGAGGTCCTGAGTTCTGACAGATAACTGGTTCACCACTTCCTGAGGTTAGACAGCACACAATGTAGGCATTAAGGGGTGATGCAAGCCTGTGGCCAGTCCATTTTTGTCCCATATTTCTCTAGCCCACACCAATAACTATACTAAAAAGACCTTCATTGCAGTCAGTAGACTAGTTTTCCTTCAGAATAGCTGGGTAGCTTGGGTAACTGGGAGTCCCAATTTACACATTTGACTTTGCATATATAAACCTGAAGCTGAGGAGCCTTTCTATCTCTAGACTCACCACCCAGAACTCATGCTTTTTAATTCTCAGGATAAGCTTCTAAAGTTTTGTTCAGAAGCAGTAACCCATTTCTCTAATCACCATTTCTACATTTTATTTAGGGGAAAAGACAGCCTATGTCTGCAAAAGTCCTTTGTGTCAGGACATCAGCTGAATGACACTGGCGTAAGTTGAGTCAAATGGACAGAGTTCTTAGCTCTCAGCTACTGAATACTTTAAAATCAAAAGAAACACTTTGCAATGAAAAAAAAAACATTGTAAGTGGGTAATTAATCCAGCACCCAGAAACAACACATGGCACGATGCTGAATCTTATTTCTCCACAATGAATTAAAAAGAAAATTCATTAATTGTTGCATTTAATGTGAGTGTTTGGGGTTAGCCATTCTCATGCTACCCTCTACTGGCTGATTTTAAGAATACACTAGTGTTCTTGCCATTGGTTTTAAGATGATTTTTCCAAAGGAGATTTCCATCTAAGCCCACTTGTGTGAGTTTTGTTTTTGGCAAAGATTCAGTGCAGCTCTTACTTGCATATTATTCCAGCCACTACTTTACACTCTTCCTTCCTCTTTTAGAGTGTAATCTCCTTGAAAGAAAAGACTGTCTTCTTTGCTTTTATTTGTATCTTATATACACAAAGCAAGTACTTAATAAATGCTCCAGCTAGCCCTATTCAACCACATTTACTGAATTATTGCTACTCATTAATCCTAGGTAGGTAGACATCCTGATTATTTGTACATAACCGGTTATATATTTTGAATTTCTTTTTACTGATATTCATTACCTCTAATTTCTTTCATGATGATTTTACTTGGGCATAGTTCTTTTTTTTAATCTTTGCTCCAAGTCCTTATCTATAATGTATTTATTTTTTTTTTTAAGCAATCGGGGTTAAGCAACTTGCTCAAGGTTACAAGGCCAGTTATTTCTGGGTGTGGTGCTGAGTATCTGAGCCCGGATTTGATCCAGGTCATCCTGACACTGGGGCCTGTGCTCTTACTTGCTGAGCCACCTGGCTGCCCCTAAGCAATTGGGGTTAAGTAACTTGCTCAAGGTTACACAGCCAGGTGTTTCTGGGTAGGTGCTAAGTGTCTGAACCCGGGATTCGATCTCCAGGTCTTCTCAACACTGGAGCCGGTGCTCTTACTCGCTGTGCTACCTGGCCGCCCCTATAATGTATTTATAATGTCATTAATACAGGAATTACCAAAATGAGCTAGACATACTTTCATTGAAGGAATGTCATATATCCTGCCCTTCAAGGCTAGAATTTTCTTTTTTATACTCAATAGAAGAAACTAGTTGTAGTATAGAATAACTTTTACTCAAAACACCAAAGAGGAGCTGAGTAACTAATATTTAATATTCTCTTAATGACCTTGATGAACCCAAACTTTTCCCTAAAGGGCTCTTTTTAACAATGCCCTTAGAGGCCTCTAGATGGTTAAGTGGATAGAGATTTGAAGTCAGGAACTAGAATCAGGAAGACTCAAGTTCATTCCAGCTTCAGACACTAATTAAGTTATTAACTAGTCACTCAACATCTGTCTGCATCAGTTACCTTACCTGTAAAATGGGGCTAAAAATAACACCTACCTTCCAGGATTGTTGTGAAGATGACATGAGATGAATTTGAAGATTGCCTAAAAAAAATTATAGATACTGTGATGATGATGTCAAATGGCTACAAGTCATGGAATACAATAATCTTTGAAAGATTATTGAGAATTGCCCAACAGATGATGGAAAATCAGAGAACTCAAGCAACTTGCCCAAGATCATATGGTCCACAGGTTGCCAAAGTGGGTTATACCTACTGGGGGGGGGGGAAGTGCTTAAACAATGTGGGGAGGGCAGTAGCCTCAGGTGCAATTGGGGGGTGATGATTAAAAATAAGGGGATGGTGGAAGGTTAAGCAAAGGAGAGAAAAAAATAAAATTTTGAAAAAACATTCATATATTTCATCATAGTGCTTATATTATTTCCAAATAAACACACAAAATGCAAGTTATAACCCATCAGTGATCAGGTCTACTGACAGACCTTAACAAAGTAAGTGAGCAGGCTAGCATATAGTCCAGCATGCATAGGCAGGAATATGTGCTTGTAATGACTTCTTTATAATGCAATAATATACAGTTATATGAAGCAATATTGAGTCATCAAAATGTCAAAGCAGGAAAAACCCCAAATTTATAATAAATTATTAAAATTAAGGTGCTTCATTTAAAAATATATTTCATATGTTTTTTGAAATGATGCAAATTTTTAAAAATACATGAAAGGGTTAAGAAAGTACATTTCAGGAGGCACTGAGTAATTTTTTTTTTTAATGGAAATGGTAGGCCAAATAATTTTGGGAACTTTTTGCTTTGTTTTGGAGGGCAATTGGGGTTAAGTGACTTGACCAAAGTCACAAGGCTAGTTTTTGTGTTGTGACTGAGGCAGGATTTGAATTCAGGTCCTCCTGACTCCAGGGCCGGTACTCTATTCACTGCGCCACCTAGCCACCCCTAGGGAACTTCTGATATAGACAGTAAATGGTGGATTCACAATTCAAACTTATCCTCTGACTCCAAAGCCAGACTTCCTTGCATTGTGCCATACTGATTCTGTAGCGAAGGGCTAAGGAAAGGTAAATCAGCAAAGGAGACCAAGACAGAGCTGTTGGGTAGGACATAAACACAAAGAGACCACCATCACTGACTTCACAAGATAAGGGAGTACCAAAGAAAAAGAGGCTTTCAATAGAGCTTATATTTGCAAACAGCCTTCCCTCATTTAAATCTAATTCAATTACGTGCCATAGCATCACCTCCTAGATGTCCTGTTCACCTTCAAGAATGAAGGACAAACAGCAACCTCTGTAAGTAGGAGTGGGAACTGCCTCACTGGGGACCCAACTGGAACTGGCCAGTTGGGCAACACAGTTCTTTCCTTTTTTCCTTTTACATATGTTCCCTTCCCTTCCCTTCCCTTCCCTTCCCTTCCCTTCAATGCAATTCCCTTCCCTTACCTTCAATGCAATTCACTTCCATGTCATAGCATTTACTTTTTGGATGTCACAGTCCTCTTCAAGGATGAAGGATAAACAACAATGTTGCATAATGCCAAGGAATAAGATGACTGAAAAAAGAGTAATAATAAGAGTCTGAGCAATTAAGTGGCATGTGCATGGTCAGATAAGTAGAGTCCATGATGAGATTAGAAGCTAACTCATAATTCCCTGTCCAACAGTCTATCATACCATGTTATCTCAAGAGCAGTTTAGTAGAATATTTGAATAATCAGAGTATAGTTTTAAAGCTGGAAGGAAACTTAGGGACTGTCTAATATAAACCCCTCATTTTTCAGATGAGGTAACAGAGGTATGGAAGTTAAGGGATTTCTCCAATGTCACACCTCTAGTGTTTGTTCTGTATGTGAAGAATCTGAAGCCAGATTACAAGGTGGTTGAAGAATGAGTACATGGAGAATTACCATCAGCAAGAAATGTCTGAAGATAGTTCTTTCTAGGACTTTGGCAGTGGAAAGAAAGGAGAGATAGGAGATGATTGGTTGACAGTAGGACATGATCAAAATTTGTAAATGGTAAAGAGAGAGTTAAGCATGTTTGGAGCAAGAGGGAAAGAACCAGTAAAGAGAAACTGGAAACCAGAGCACAAATGATTAACACATAAATTCCTATGCTCTTTTAAGGAGAACTACAATTCCCTATCATATATTACTTTTTAGAATGGAATAAAAAAGAAAACTAAGCACATAAAGCCTATACATGTGTATGAATGCCTGACACACATCCACACCAAAGAAAAACATGTAATTACACAACCAATTCAGCCCTTATTTTATTAGGCAAGCTGTTTGACATATGGAAGTAGGCCTTTTCCTTGTTAAGTCTTCATTGTACTTAGTTTCTATATTTGCCTTTTATCTCAGGAAATGCATTTCTAATTGCCTTTATAACCAATGAAAAAAGTTTCTGTAAACCAGATGTTAAGCTAAAAATTAATTTTAGGACAAAGGTCACAAATGTAAACATCCATTTTCCAAGTTTTTCATGCTATCCTTTTCTAAGAAATATTTTCATGTTGTGGTCAACCATTTGCCATTTTGTCTCACTTTCATGTTAAATTCCTTCCCAGATAAAGTCCCTTTCCCAGACTGAGTGGAAGACTACCCACAGGCTATGATTTAAGAGACTTCCAAGGCCTCATATGTTTTCCTCCCCAAACTCCCCAAACAGCCAGGCACAGCTTACTCCTCCTCCAGTCCCTGCCTTGAAATTCCCATCACCAGTTACTAACAGGTGAAACAACAGATTTGTGGATACATTTCAGAAAATACCAGATTAAGAGGTCCATATGTTACCTAGGAGTGCCCCTTACCTTCCCTCTTCTCTTAGACTTTTTGATTACATTTAATCAAAGTGCCCAACGAACCCTTTGAACTCTTAGGGAAGGGATTCTTAACCTTTGTGGTATCATGTCCTCCTTTGACAGGCTTATGTCATGCCAGACAGTCCAAAGGAGGGCATGACACAACAGAATAAACTTGAGAAGTATCTGCATAAAACTTTAGGAAAATTAGAGATGAGAGTTCTTTGGTTCTTGCTAAATAGAAATAGAAAGGAATTTCCAAGCCCTTCACCTGTAAATGTCACCTTTACAATAATTGCCAATATATGAGGGAATAAACACCCTCTCTAAAATGTAGAAAAGCAGAAATACAAAATATCACTTACTTATCCCAATTCAATCAAAATTATATTAAATAAAGATCCCTTAAAGAAAAATTTTAAAAGTAATCGAGGATTAAATAATGTAATTCTAAAGAATTGTTAAGTCCAAATACAAACTATAGAAATAGACGTTTCATCTATATAGTAGAAATTTATCTATTGATAGAAAATTTTATCAAAGAAAATAACACTAATGAGCCACATAACAAAACTTATAGCATGTAACTAAAGTAGTTCTTAGGAAAAAAATATATTTCTCTAAACATCTTCACTAACAAAAGAGTGAACAAATCAATTAACTGGGTTTATGACAAAAAAAAATGCTTGAACAACAACAAATCAAAAATTATCACAAGCACAAAGCAGAAACTCTAAAAATTAAAGAAATAAATAAAATTGAAAGAATAAAGATTAATGAATTTACAAACAAAATAAAAATTGGATAAAAATAAAATAAAAATTAATATTAAATCATTTAAAATTAAATAAAATAGGACATTTAAATTTAACAAAACATTTAAATAGCTAATCTGATTTTTTAAATGAGAAGAAAATCAAATTGTTTATATCAAATGCAAAAAAGAAGAGGTCCAAATCAAATATGAAATAAAAGAAATTGTTAAAAATTATTTTGCCCAAATATATGCTAAGAAAGCTGAAAACTAGAGGAAGTAGATGAGTAATTTATAAAATGTAAATTACCAAGGCTAGCAAAAGAAAAAAAAAAAGGTTATTTACATAACCGAATATAAGGAAAAAAAATTTGAACAAACCATGAATGAAATCCTGAAGAGTTCAGATCAGGTGATCTAACCTATGGGAATAGATACATTTACAAGTAAATTTTCAAACTTTCAAAGAAGTCAAATGTTATGCAAAATATATCCAATAATAAGAAAAGAAGGCACCTTTCTAATCTCTTCCTATGATATGACTATGGTCTTGATTTATAAACCAGGGAAAAACAAATTAGAGAAAGAAAACTACAAATCAACATCATTAATTGACACAACAATGTTAAATAAAATATTAATAAGTAGGCTACAAAAACATAAATGAAATATTATACAATATGACAATGTTGGGTTTGTCCCAGCAATACAAGTTCAATTCAATATAAGGAAACCCATAAATACAATAATTCAAGGAAATAATACAAATTATAAAACCAAAAATTATATCTCTAGATAAAAAAAAAATACATTTTAAAAAGTCCAACATTTTTTTTCTATTAAAAACCTCCAAAAAGTATAGGAAAAAATATTTCCTTAATATAGCAACAAATTTATATAAATTCAAAAGCAACATTATATATATATATATATATTGAAGAAAAATTAGAAGCTTTTCCAAGAAGATCAGAGATAAAATAAGGATCCCCATTATCACTGCTCAACTATTATATTAAATATTTTGTTAAATACTATGTAAATTATCCTCAGAAATTCTATTCTGACTCCCTCATTTTACAGGCTGCTCTCCTAAAGCCCTGAATTTTCTCTAGCATGCCACACAGACCTCTTTACCATGGCAGTTGACTCTACCCTTTGACTTCTCACACTTGAAAATACTTTCTCTCTCTCTGCCCTTTGATTGTCTGGTTCCTCCCCAAACCTCCATTTTAAGTGACATGTTCAAGCTAGCTATGTCTTCATTTCTCTCAGATGAACTCAGTGTCAGTCAAAGCTTTCTCTACCATGCTCCCAGTTGGTTAGTCCACTTATCCTTTTTCATCTGCCTTTCATCTGTTGGCTTATTTCAGTAGAGTGGATGCTCCTTTAGGGCAGGGATTATATTTCTGCTTTGATTTTTATTCTGAGTGCTTAGTACAGTGCCTGGCATATAATAAGTGCTGAATAAAAGTTTAGTGAATTACTGACTAAACTAAGAATGCTAGATATATAACAATAAAATATGAAAGAGAAATCAAAGAAATAAGCATAGGCAAAGAGGAAATAAAAGTATTATTTTTAGAAGGCAATTTGCTTAGAAAACCTTGGAGTCGATAAAAAATTAATTAAAACAATGAAGTCAGCAAAATTGCAAGAATAAAATAAATCCATATAAACCACTAGCATTCCTAAAGGTTACCAATAAAACTCTACAGGGAGATCTAAAAATACAAATTCTATTAAAAATAACTACAGAAGATATAAATTATTTAGGAGTGTATCTACCAAGATGCAGCAAGGAATGAATTCAACCATAAAACACTCTGTGCAAAAAATAAAGGCAGATTTGAATAATTGGACAAGCATTAATTGCTCATAAGTAGAATCAACATAATTAAAGTGATAATATCATATACATTTAGTTATTTAGTGCTATATAAAACTTCCAAAAGATTATTTTATACAGCTAGAAAAAATAATAATGAAATTCACATGAAAGAACACAAGATTAAGAAATCTCATGGACAGGTAAAAGAAAAAGGTAGCAAGGAAGGATATCTATCAATGCCAGATTTCAAAATGTACTACAAAGTAGTTAACATAAAAAAGATTTGATAAAAGTTTTTTTTTTAAAGTAGTCAAGTTGGTCAGTGGAACAGATTAGCAGTGCAATGTATAGAAGTAAACAAAAGGTCCTCAAAAAACCCAAACTCCCCAGTTACTGAAGCAAAGACTCACTATTTGACAAAAACTTCTGGGAAAACTGGAAAACTGACAGAAATTAGGTTTAGACCAACATTTCATTTCATATAACAAGATAAATCCAAATGCATACATGCCCTACATAACAAAGGTCAGACCATAAGTAAATTAGAGGATCAAAGGAAGAAATTACTTTTCATATCTCTTGATAGTGGAAGAGTTCATGGTAAAACAAGCAATAGAAAGGATCATGGAAGATAAACTAAATAGTTTTGATTGCATATTTTTAAAAAAGCTTTTGCACCAAAAATTGAATGCAGTTAGAAAGGAAGCAGGTAACTGGGGTAGAAGGGGGTGGAGGGACTAAGTGTTTCCAGCAAGTTTCTCTGATAAGCCTCTTTTTTTCAAGATATAAAAGAAACTGATTGAAATTTGGAAAGCTAACAGCCATTCCCCAATTGCAGCCAAAGAATATGAACATGAAGTTTCCTAAGAAAAATACAAGCATTAACAGCCATTACAAAAGAAAAATGCTATAAATCATTGATGATTAGAGAAATGAAAATTAAAGCATATTTAAGGTTCCACCTCATCCATCAGAATGGCATAGATGACAAAAATAGTAAAGTACAAATGTTGAAAATGCCAAAAAAAATATGCTAGAAGAAATAAAGAGCTGGTTGGTTAAAAAAATGAACAACATGGGAAAATTTGCATGAAATAATGAATAAAATGAGTGGAAGCAAGAGAACTTTGTATATAGTAATAGCAATATTGTTTGAAGAACAACTGTGAATGACGATTTTGAATATCATAAATACTCAAGTCAACTACAAAGGACCTATAAAGCAAGATGTTATTCACCTCCAGAGAAAGAACTGATAAATAGAGATATGTATAGTATGATTACACACTCACAAACACACACACACACACACACATCTGTGTTTAATGGTGGCCTCCTCTAGTATGGGATATGGAAGGAGGAAAGAAATTAAAAAGTGCACAGCCGAGAGCAGAAGAACAATCAGAAGGAACATTGAAAAGTAGGGTAGCTTTGAAAATGATCTGTGAGTATCTGTTAACAGTTTTTCAGATGAGTTAAACTATGAGGTGAAGATTCATGATTTCAAATTGAATTCTCTTTGTTTTGTTTTGTGCACATGGAAATATTTTTTTTGTCTTATTGTATTTAAGTTAAAAATGAATATAAAATTAAAAAAAAACAAGAGAAAACTGACACAATATTCTAATGTTGGTAGAGTTATGAATTGGTTCAGCCATTCTGGAAAGCAATTGAGATATACTCCAAAAGTTACTAAACTATACATGCAATTTCACCCAGCTATATCACTGCTAGGACTACACCTCCAAAATAAAAGAAAGATTAAAAGATCTAAATGTACAAAAATATTTATTTTATCTCCAAAAATAAAAAATTAAGGTGTTATCCTTCTATTGGGGATGGCTAAACAAATTATGATATATGAATATAACGGAATAATATTATGCCAGAAATATTACAAAAATGAACGGTTTCTGAGGAAATCAGAAAAGCCTTTATTAAGCAGGGCAAAGGGAGCAAACTTAGGAGAAATGTTTATAAAATAATAAAAACGTTACAGATGTCTTTGAAAGACTTTAGTACTATGATCAATGCAATTACAAACTACATGTCCAGAAAACTGAAGATGAAACATGCCCCTCATTTCCGGAAAGAAATGAAGAAATTAAAATGAACATTTTCAGGTTTGGCTAATGCAGGAATTTCTTTAGTCTCATTATACTTATTGTGATGAGGGTTTTGTTGTCCTAGCTGTTATTGAATGGAGGTGAGGAGAAGAAGAGGGATGGATAAGAAACATCTATAAGATAAATTTTTTTTTTAAAGATTCAGCTGGAATGCCCACTCTAACTGCTGTTGCCTTTACCTCTGTAATCACCTTCCATCTACAGTGTATGGTGTTTACACCTATTTATATGCATGTTGTCCACCCACCCCCCGTTAAAATGTGAGCTCCTTGAGGAAAAGTACTATTTTACTTTTTCTTTCTATCCCCAGACCTTCCCAGCTCAGTGTGGCACATAGGAAGTTTTTAATAAATGCTTAGCAGTTGATAGATTAATCTGTCTTTACTGTTTGTATGATATGATTTGATAACTAGGTAGTTATACCTAGGATATACTGCTTTTATTTGAAAAAATGGCTTTCCAAATCAAATTTCCATTGGGCTACGTTCTCTCTAGAGAGTATAACCTGAGTCTCTAGTTTTCAGATTGTTTTTCATTCATTATACAACTATACAAAGGGGAAGGAATTAGGATTAAAGAGCACTAAGAAAGGCTTCTTGCATAGAATAGGATTTAGCTGAGACTTGGAGAAGACCATGGAATCTAGGAGTCAGAAATGAGGAAGGTATTTCAGATATGAGGGATAGACAGTGAAAACACTGAGAGTTGGGAGATGGAGTATCTTGTAAGAGAAACAGAACATTGGCCAGTGTCCCTAGACTGCAGAATAAGTGGAGGGGAGTAATATATAAGAATATTGGAAAGGTTGGAAAAGGTCAGGTTATGGAGGACTTTACAAATAAAAGAGGATTTCATATTTGATCCTGTAGGCACCAGAGAGAGCAAGACACTGAAGTTTACTGAATGGAGAAGGTGGCTGTGATAAGGTCAGACCCACACTTAAGGAAGATCACAGTGGCAGCTAAATAGAGGATAGATTGGAATGGAAAACTTGAAACAGGAAGACTGACTAGCATGCTACTTCAAGAATCCAAGTGTAGCAGCAAGCACCCCGGCGTCCCTAGGGTGGCTGCTTACACAGGTTCTTGGATCTGCTTTGATAAAGGAAAGCAACTCAAAATGGGTTAACAAGCTTACTTTAAT
>NW_027187460.1:52631941-52644594 GCF_028583685.1 Petaurus breviceps papuanus | reverse complement strand
GGGGGCTTTGGACAACGGCTTCCCAGAATCCAGATCAAATCACAGAACACTTCTCAAAGTGAGCCCCAAAACAAAGCCTCACATCAGGGCTTATATAGCCTTCTCCTGGCTCAGATAATGTAACAACCTTACTGACCCACTGGCCAATCAAAAAGTATCTACTGAAAAACAAGCCTCCCACCCCAGACTTCAGGTGCACTTTAGCCTAGGGGCAGGGAAGATCTTCCAAGTTTGCATTCCCATTACACCAAGTGAGATATGATGACAATCCTGCACCAGTTTGGTGTCAGAGAGAAGAGGGTATTTAATGAGAGATGCTATGAAGGTAGAAATAATAGGACTTGAACACTGGTTATCCAGTCAGTGGATCCAATCCAATCAATGGGGGCAGGGTGTGTGTGAAAGAAAGTGAGGAGTCGAGGACAGAACTTTGGTCTCAAGCCAAGAAGATAATGGCACCTTTGACAATAATAACAGGGAAGTTAGGAAGAGGGCAGGATTTGGGAGGGCAAGATGATAAGTTCCATTTTTGACATTATTCCTCTTTACATACATGTGTCCACTCCATCTAAGGTGGCCTCCTTGCTGTTCTCCATACCTAACATTCCTATCTCCTAAGAAATGAGCAAATGGATGATATCAAAGAGACATGACAAGATAGTATGAGTTGATGCAAAACAAGAATAATTTGTACTATAACAACAATATAAAAAAATAAATAATTTTGAAGATTTTATAAATGGATGAAGAATGAAATGTGCAAAAACATGAGAGCAATTTATGGAAGTAACATCAACACTTTAAGAACAAACAACTTTGAAAGCTCTCAGAACTATGTTACATACAGTAACCATTCATGTTGCTAGAGGACTAACAATGAACTATGGTGTCCGTATCCTGAGAGAGAGATGATAGAGATATTTGAGGTGCAGATGAGACATATGTTGTTCAAGCATAATAAACGAGAAAATATGCTTTACTTGCTTATACATATCATTACAAGAAATTCTTCATTACTAGGTGAAGATGACACTAGGTTTTGAGAGACTGTGACAACAGATTTCTAGCTAGAGATGCTTTAAGTATTGTGCCCACTGTCCAAAGACCAGACTAGTTAAGTGGGGTGAGGATCATCACTCTAAGGTTGGCTACTGGAAGATAATGAATTTTTTGGCTATGGTGCCTCATGAAATTTGAAATAATTACTAGCTGTACTCTACAAGGAGTATTCTGGTTAATGAAATAATGTATCTTTCAAAGTAAAATTATAAGACCTTTGAACCTCACTGAGGATGTAGTGCTTATAAGTGCGTTTTTCTTTTCCTGGAAAAGGCTATCATTTGCTTGTTCTTTGGCTATTATCCTGACATTGAAATTAATAGAGGCTGAAATTTTTATATGAGTACCTAAAGGATCTATGATTTTGTCAGCATGAGGAATTCCTTGTGTATGTCCTGAGCAGTTGCCTGAGAAACATCGGTGATTTCCCCAGGCATATGAAGCTAGTAAGTATGAGACCAGATGTGAACCCAAATTTTTCTGGCCCATCCACCACATTTTGGAAAAGAACTGTATACATTATAAGAACACTTAAAAATTTTAATATCTTGTGTGGAATTTTGGCACCATAATTAGCTGACTAACTTCATGCTCTAATCACATTTTAGATAATCAATCAATTAGCCCAGGGATGGGGAAACTAGGGCCTTGAGGCCACATATACCCTTCTAGTTCCTTAGTTGCAGCCTTTTGACTGAGTCCATGTTTTACAGAACAAACTCTTTTATTAAGCGGATTTGTTCTGTAAAGTTTGGATTCAGTCAAAGGGCCACCCTTGAGGACCTAGAGGGCCACATGTGGCCTCGAGGCTGCAGGTTCCCCACCCCTGAATTAACAAATTTCTCTTTAACATTTTACAGAATGTGATATGATAATATCATATCATAATAATATGATAACTCTTGAGGACTAACATTCTATATGAGTAACCCTGTTATTTGGTCAAATTGGGCAATAACCTGTGAAAGAACTGAAAGCATCTACTTGCCTTGGTTTCCATTTCAAAAATACGTCAATGGCACTAATAACTGAAATTTATACAATGCTTTATGATTTGCAATGCATTTGACATGAATTATTATGTTCTTTCTATAAGCAAAACAAAATTGAGGCTGAGAGAGGTTGAGTTACTGGTTCAGTCATTCAGCTAATCCTCCTGACTCCAAGCCTAGTGTTCTATCTACAAACAACAAAGCCCCAAAAAACAAAAACAAAAAGCTATCCTCTTACAAACAGATTTGAAAGGAATGCTTTAAATAATCAGAAACATTCCCTAAAACCAGGGAAACTTGGGTTCAATTTCTACCTTTGACACATACTGGCTGTGTGACATTAGTCAAATCAAAAAAAAGTTAGGAAGCATTTATTAAGCTTTTATTTTGGAAAAGGAAGGTACCATACTAAGCTCATATATCTTCAAAGTTTCTCTACTGGGAAAGACAACACATAAGAGAGGTGAAAATCAGGAGGTGAGGGTAGGAGTAGGGGTAGTAATGAAGCTACCCAGTATAGAGAAAGTCCTATGGAAAGCCAGGAATGCATCCTGGAGAGAAATGAAGACATGGTTGGCCTGAACCTCCTACTTAAATTGGAGAGAGAGAGAAATCCGCCAATCAGAAAGTGAGGCCTGAAATTTGGAGGGGATCCAGGGGTAGAGTGACCTTCCAGAATAAGAAGTTTCTTTGGCATAGTAGACAAAGTCCTGTGGAGATGCATCAGCAGTGCAGCATGGAGAGGAATCACAGATTCCCAGAAAGTCTTTCTCCTGGTCAGATGTGGTCTGGAGGTCTCTATTATAATGGCTGCCTGTGAGGGTCTGGAATGCTGTTGGCAAGAAACAGCATTAACTGAACTTCTTAATACAACACTGCTCACCTCATGACAGAAAGATGATAGATTCATATACAGAAGAAGAAATGCATTTTTGGACACAACCAATGTGGGAATTTGCTTTGGTTGACTGCTTTTGTGATACAGAGGTTCTGTATTCCTTTCTCTCTTCCCCCACTCCTCCCCCCCCCCCCAGTGGATGGGGAAGGTGGAAGGGAGAAAAAAAATGAATGTTTGACAAGAGTTGCTTTACTATACTGCTTTCTTTTCTCTTTCTTTTAAAAGTATTTGTTACAAAAAATGACCTGCTGGGTAGAGGATTGGAAGGGATATATTAAAAATGAATATGGTGTAAAATTAAAAAGGTATCAATAAAAAAGAGAAAATAAGCATCTTCAACAATATAAAATGCTCCAACATTCGGCTCAGGAATATCTAGCATCCAAGAACTCCATGAGCTGATGTCAAAGGCAGAGCACCAATTCTACTTTAGCTCAGAAATTAATCACTGGAAGTAAGAGGTGAGTTTCACAGTGTTAGGATATTATCAGTGACCATTAAGACCAATCTCCTACTGACTCTGGGTGAGGCAAACACTTGAGAATTCAGTACAAAGTACCCTTCATGAGGATGTGAGGTCTAATTCGGGTTGCCTGTGTCAGATAAAGAGCTCAGCACTTAATTAAAGCAGCTTCATAAACAGCTCTCAGAGAATAATAAGTGGCTAAATTTGGAATCAGTAATCTCTCTCCAAGGAGGCATCATAAGCCAAAGGCTGAAAAGAAAGATAAGTTTGCTTTAAGGGAAAGTCTTTCCTGTGAAGAATCAGGACCCAAGGATTAGCAGGAAACAAAAGTTCTACACAGAGGTCCCTCAACATTTTTTTTATCTGTCTTTTCTATATGAGTTGATCTTTCTGTGCTATCTCATAGATAGGAGTAGGGTTCAGGTAGGAAGATTAACACAGTAAAATATCAAGACTTTTGGATGAAGAATGATTCCAGTTCTTTAGAAGAGGTTCTTAGTTAGGAAAACATTCAGTCAGGGTATTTCAGGAAATAATATCACAACTTTGTACTTTTTCGTATCAATGACAATGTCCAGAAAATTCCATGACAGCCATCTCTCTCTCTCTCTCTCTCTCTCTCTCTCTCTCTCTCTGTCTCTCTCTCTGTCTCTCTCTCTCTGTCTCTGTCTGTGTCTCTCTCTCCTTCCTCTCTCTCTCTCTCTTTTCTCTCTCTCATGCATTGATGATTTTAATATATTAAAAAGATACATTTGAGGACTATATCAGATACTGCAAAATAATATAGACAATCTTTTTGTTTAATCAAGGAAATAAAGATGAGTCTAGTGGGTAGAGTATAGGCCTAGCCTGGAGTCAGGAAGACATCTTCTTGAGTTCAAATATGACCACAGACACTCATTAACTGAGCAGGTCATTTAACCCCATTAAACCTCAGTTTCCTCATCTGTTAAATGAGCTGGAGAAGGAAATGGCAAACTACTCGGTATCTTTGCCAAGAAAACCCTGAATGGGATCATGAAGAGTGGGACACAACTGAGCAATAACGATTGGGAAATTCATCCTTGAGTAGGGAGAGAAATCATTTCTCCCAGTTTTAAAGTTTGAATCCTCCCTCCACAGTCCACTGCAAACATTTGGGGGGCAAAATAAAAACACGTACCAGTACACTTATTCAGAAGTTCTTATTATAGTTCCATGCTAGTCACTGGGAGATACCAAGATTATCTGAAACAGAATCCTTTATCTCATAAAACTTATAGTCAAGTATAGGGCTAAAATACAAATACAAAAGCTATATTGCGGGCATCAATCAAATGTGCAATAAAGTGGTATGTGAGAACTATAGGAAAGGTTAATCCCCACAGCAGGAATTAAGGAGGGTTTCCTATGGCATTTAAGTTCTTTCAAAATAAATTTGCAACCTTTACTCTCTAGCTTACATTTCACATTATTACACTTTACACATTTTGCTTTCTAACCAAATTGGATTTCTATGCATTCCCTAAAATGAACATGCCACTCCTGCCTCCACACAATCGTATGGGTCATCTTCCATGACCTGATTTATGTTTGAAACCTCTTCTTTTTAAAAAAAAAAGTTTTATTGATACATCTTGTTTTTACATTACAAACATTTGCAAATTACTTCCTCTTGTGAGATGTCTTTGTAACAAAGTAACTAATTTTGTAAGTTGTTAAGTAAAAGTTAAATAAAACTAAGAATATTATTCACCTGAAAGTTCATGCAACATTTCATATCTATAGAGGCCCTCCACACACATTCATATCTCTATTTTTTTTAATTGACAAAAATCTATTTTCACTCCTTCCCAAGTTCCAACCCACTAGGAAAAACAATAAATTAAAACAAATTTCTTGTAACAAATACACAGTCAAGCAAAACAAATTCCTTCATTTGGATACACATACAAACACACGCTTATGTATGTATATATAGAGAGAACGTGTATGCATATACACACATGTAGGAATGCAAACAGTTTAACTTTAAGAAGTTCTCGGGGTGGCCAGGTAGCACAGTGAGTAAGAGCACCGGCCCCAGAGTCGGGATAACCTGGGATCGAATCTGGGCTCTGATACTTAGCACCACACCCAGAAATAACTGGCCATGTAACCTTGAGCAAGTTACTTAACCCCAGTTGCTTTTTAAAAAAAGTTCCTTATGAAGTCCTTTATGATTTCTCTTTTCTGTTTACCTTTCCATGATTCTCTTGAGTCTTATATTTGAAAGTCAAATGTTCTATTCAGCTACAGTCTTTTCATCAAGAATGCTTGAAAATCAGGGCAGAGCCGAAATGACGGCATAGAAGCAGGAAAATTCCATGAGCTCCCCCCACAATCATCTCAGATACCTATAAAATATGACGCTAAACAAACTTCAGAGCTACAGAACCCACAAAATGACAAAAAGAAACAAATCTCCCACTGAAGGCAGGCCAACAGGAAGGGTCCATCACAGCATGCTGGGAGCAAAGCCCAGCTCTGTGGTTTTAGCTTCAGGGTGGCCCTGACCAGCCAAGGCTAGAGGGACTTCAGGAGAGTGGATCCCCACAGCTGTGGCAGTTTCCAGAATTATCAACCCATAAATGCCAAAGGCAAAGTAAAAAGTCAGTGTGGACTTTGTGAACAGGGGGTCTGAGAGTACAGTCTGGCCTCTGCCCCCAGAAGGAGAAGCAGCTGAGGCATACTGGCAGTATAGTCACTGCCATGTGGCTGCTTCAGAGCTCCTGGCCTGCAGATTGTAAGGGGACCAAGAAGCAGTCTGAGGGGTGATCGCTCTTGCTTTAAACTGCTTGGATCTGGATTGCTGTCTTGGATGGAGATCCTGGGGTGTTTGACCAGGTGCCAGAGCCTGTGAAGGCTTCAGAGAGGGCACCCAACTAATAGCTCTCACAGCTGCAAAAACCCTAGCAATTTGGAACAAAGCTCCCCTCTCTGGAAGCAGAGTTCTACTGTGGCAAAGAGCTCAAAAGTCATGTAATTGAGTGGCAACATGAGCAAGCAAAGGAAGCAAAGCAAGCACAGCAATCTGACTTTGGATTCCTTTTTTGGGGACAAAAAGGATCAGAGCATGAAACAGCAGGAAGACAATGAAGTCAGGACTCCTGCACCAAAAGCTTCAAAGAAAAATATGAGCTGGTTACAGGCCATAGAGGAGCTTAAAAATGATTTTGAAAACCAAATAAGAGAAGTGGAGGAAAAATTGGAAAGAGAAATGAGAATGATACAAGAAAATCATGAAAACAGAGTAAGCAACCTGACTGAAGAAAACAACACCTTGAAAAATAGACTAACTGAAAAGGCAAAAGAGGCTCAAAAAGCCAATGAGGAGAAGAATGCCTTAAAAAGCCAAATTTGCCAGATGGAAAAAGAATCTCAAAAGCTCACTGAAGAGAATCATTCCTACTACATTTTCCAAAGAGCTTGGTGCTTTGGTGTTAGAATTCAGAAATGCTTAAAATTATTACTGAGGGTGTAATGTGTGTGTGTGTGTGTACACATTTGTGCATGTATATTTTGTTCTACCAATTCAATGCACCCAAAACACATTTCTAAGTGCCTCCTAAACTTCGGTTTTGTATTTTTCTCCCCTACCCAAACAACTTAGACTGCGTCTAAGTGCCTATTAAATGCAAATGTCAGTAACTGGAATAGCTACATATGGATGTCACCTAGCTGTAGTCTCATAGCTTGAGCTTTCTAAGAAGGAATTATAATCAAACGTACATGTACCGTGTTTCCCCGATAATAAGACACTGTCTTATTTTTTTTTTTGGACAGAAAAACACCAGAGGGCTTATTTTCAGGGGAGGGCTTATTTTAATGAACATTGACAGCAATTTTAATAAATAGGTAAATGTGAACAAAAAAAATGTACCTTTATTCAATAAGCAAATCACTGGGGAAGAACAGGATGACGGGCGTGCGTTTCACGGGGCGGGGGGGGACGGTGCATACAGAGGGTACCGTAATGTAGCGTGTAGCACAGGGGATCACCTTCACTACAGTAGCAATCTCATTAGGGCTTATTTTCGGGGGAGGGCTTATTTTAGAGGAATCTTACATAGTAAGGGGAGGGCTTATTTTCGGGAGAGGTCTTATTATCGGGGAAACACAGTAATGAAATTTTACCTAAAACTCTTCTGCAAGAGATGTTCAAGCTGTTGAACTTCAATCAACATAGTACTCTTATCATATTGTTAGAAACGCAAACACAATTGATACGAAATATGGGTATCAAAGAAAGTGTATTGAGGAAAAGTTCAGAGGAATTGAATATCTCTGGCCAAAAGCTGTCTCTGCCCTTCTTTAGGAAGTAGGAGTGCTGAATACAAAAGAGAGAAGAGTTTTATGCCATTAGTTAGAGTAGAAACCTCCCTTCAGAGGACGGATTGCTCTATTCTCATCAGGGTTTCAATTTTCCCCATATACCACTTCATATTACTCTTAAGCATGATTCCCTCCCTTCATCATACATTATCATGATTCCATGTTGCATTAATGAGGCTCTAATTTTATGCAAGGTGTATCAGATAATATGCATGAGGTTTATTAAGCAAGAGCAGTAGTAATTTTGGAATCCCAGGTTATTGACCTCTACTTTTAAACTGGATCAGTCTTTATCAAGGTCTAAAGGTCTTTCAAGGCCTTTGTCTGCCTTCGGATTGGTTTGGTTCACCTGCTATGTGCTAATTCCCTTTTATCAGAAGTTTTCATTTTGCTTCAGTCATTTTTTAGCAGTTCTGTGGAAACTTAACTCTTTGCTATCTCTCACAATATTTTAGGGATAGAAATTTGCCTTTGAGATCATTAAGTCCACCCACTCCCTATTCCTATACACTACCACCCATTTTACAAATAAGGAAACTGAAGCCCAGAATGGTGTCACTTACCCAAAGTTGTATCAGGTAATTGGAGATCTGAAGTTTTGTTGGCACTCCTACAAAAAGAGAGAATAATTTCTTTTAGAAAGTAGTGTCTACTCCAACCTCAATTAGTTCATAAAAAAGGAAAGCAAAACACAGAAAAGTAACTTTTAATTCACCATTGCCATTACTTCAAACTAAAGGAAAAGTAGGCAGAACACATCTCCTTCCTGATAGTCATAATGTACAACATACAGTAAGTATGTTGCTTACAAAAGCCCTAAGAAGCAGAGAGCCAATGTTTTGTCCTTTACATCAAAAGAACTAATCAAATATTGTAGATTTCATTACAGAGTGCTGAAAATCCCACCCTAAGTCTACAACCAAATCTGCAGTCTTTCAGCCAGGAATTCTTAACCTGGATTCAATAAATTTACAACTTTTAATATTTTGATAACTGTATTTAAATATAGCTAACATAATTCTGAGAAGGGACCCATAGGCTTCACCAAAGTGGCAAAAGAATCCATAATACTGCAAGGTCTGTCCCAAAGTTCACCAGTATGGAGATTTGGGACAAAGGTTACCATACAAAAGAGTCAAGTCAACAAGTCTTTCTTAAGGGTCTCCTATGGATCTGGTAGTATGCTAAGCACTGGGAATACAAAGAAAGAAAAAAAAATCTCTGCTCTCATGGAAGCTGCAATCTAGTGGAAAAGACAACATGAAAACAACTACATGCAAACTAGATATATGCAGGATAAATTAGAGGCAATCTCAGAGGGAAGACACTAATAGGAATATTAGGAAAAGTTTCTTGCCAAAGGTGGGATTTTAGATGAGACTTGAAGGAAGCCTCCAAAGCCAAGAGGTGGAGATGAGGAGGGAGAGCATTCCAATCATAGGTGGGCAGTGGGGGGAGGGGGGGAGATCAGTGAAATGCAGAGATATGAGATGGAGTATATCATGACCATGAACAATAAGGAAGCCAGACTCACTGGATCATAGAGTACAAGGAAGTAAGAGGTAAGAAGACTGGGAAGGTAGAAGGGGCACAGGTTATGAAGGTCTTTAAAAGCCAAGAACCCCTTGCTTCAGACATTAAGGACTCAGTAGCACCAGTGATGCTATTAAGCAGTCTTTTGGAGGCAGGTTCCTCCTTCATATTTGGTTGATATTCACAGAATTACAGAATGTCAGCCTTGAAAGAATATCAGCCTTTAACCCACCACAGACCAAAAAAAGACTGTTGTTGGTTCTAGGTATAGTGGTGGTGAGGTCATAATAAAAAGGGAGGAAAACATACGAGGGAAAAATGGATGAAGAAATGTGATTTTTTTAAAAATTGTTTTGTCATGATGTGTTTTTCTTAAATGGAATATACCCATACCTTCTCATCAACCTCACAGTGACTCAGCCCCATTTACTGACTAACAAACTGGAATATGAATTACCATCAACTTGTGGATGCAGAATGATAATTCAGAAGAGGGGAAATGGAAACAAACATTGAAGGATCAGGAAAGTCCAAGGGCCAGAGGAGGAAATAGGCTCTAATCCCAAGCAAGGAGTCTGATCCACAGATATAGTGCTTGGTCTTCAATAAGAACTTTAATATAAACATAGTCTCAACCAAAGAGTTTTGGGGTTCCCATTGTTTAAGAGGAGAAAAAGATAAAACAAAAGGAATAATTATCTTGGGATCTTCAGATACTAGTAAGAGTGAGGATGCAAATAGAGGAAGAATTGAGGGGACTAAGAGAATGATTACTAGCAGACAGAAACTGGTATTCACCAAATACTAAGGATTGAGAGGTGGCTTCATTTGTGGCTAATTATTTTAAAGGCAGCTAGGTGGCAGAGTAGATAGAACACTATTCTTAAAGTCATTCAGGAAGCCCTCAGTAGGATTCCTGCATCAAATGCTTATAAGCTGATTAACTTTAGAAAAATCATTGAATCCCTCTCAGCCAAAATGGGGATAATAATACAAATTACCCTAACGGGTTATTATGAAAAGCCAAAGATCAAACAAATAACTCCTGATCTTAAGGAGTATATTAACTTATATATCTAGGTGCATATAATCTATATAGAGAGTATATAAAGATAATTTGAAAGGGAAAGGTATTTGAGATTGGGAGTGGGGGATTCTCATGGAATGATTACATTCAATTAAGTATCTTCTAAAGATAAAATGTGGGAAACTAGGTGACACAGTGGAAAGACTGCCAGTTCTGGAGTCAGGAAGACTCTAGTTTAAATCTGGCCTCAGACACTGGCTAGCTATATGACCCTGGCCAAGTCACTTAACCCTGTTTGCCTCAGTTTTTTCATCTGTAAAATAAGTTGAAGAAGGAAATGGTAAACCACTCCACTATCCACCAAGAAAACCCCAGTGGGGTCATGAAGAATCAGACATGACTAAACACACACACATATCTTCCTGGCATGGGGGTTGGAGAGGAGAATAGAGAAGGGAGGAAAATTAGTTAATTCTTCTTACAAAGGAGCTTTATTATCTACTAGAGAAGATCAAATAACATGATACAATGGAAAAAGTATTAGATTTTTCCTTCAGAGGACCTAAGATTACAGCTAATTCTAGTCACTTATTACCCTGTGTCACTTTGGGGAAATGTCAATTTCACCTCCCTGGGCCTTAGTATCCTCATATACAAAATACAGGCTTTGGGACAGAGGATTTCTGAAGTTCTGCCTAGCTATCATCCTATTATTTACTGGGACACAGGGAACTACAATACAAATTATATCCTGACAAATTCATAAATGAATAACAAAATGAACAAGGGAGCGAATGTTGATGGGAAAATAGGGCTAAATCTATACAGAAGCGCCCCGAGATATTTACTAAAAGGTAAAATGTCACAGGGAAGCTTTGTTCCCATGAAAACTCCCAACTGTTCCTTTTAACACCTACGTATAATTGGTTTTCTTCCTCTTCTACCTCTTCAATAACTACCCTCACTTTGAATTCATGAAACATCTAGGTATACAGAGACTTAGTTTGAAGGTCATGCTGAATTTTTTAGGGAATTTTCTTACTACTTTAGCCTTTCTAAGAAATATTGACATAAGTTACAGTTATTTTCATAAGGGTCTTCATGGTGGTCTACATAGTCATCGAAGACACTGCAAGGCAAAATGACCATGAAATAATATATCATATTGCCCTTGGGTACATCACAAAACCAATACTTTTATTCACTAACCTGAAGAAATGAACCTGTGTACCATTCTCCCAATTAGCTGCAATTTTTCTTATTTTTCTTCCTCCTCAGCTTAGAAATTTTTTTGCTCTTTTATTGTTCCACATTTATTGTTTTTTCTAATTTTTATTTATTTTATACAGAACTTAAGAAATAAAACAAGTATTTTCATAATATAGTAGAGTAGAAAAAAGAGGATTGCACATGAAACTGCCAAATCTATTATGTACAACTTGCTATTCCATTTAAATGTATAATAAAGTTATCAGGTAACTTCCTTTTTTTCTTATTTTCTTTCCGCCTCCTACTCTACCCTAGAGTTGGTTACCATTACACACAAATATATGTGTGTGTAAGTGTGTGCAAGTGCATGTGTGCATTTGTATGCATGTATGCATGCGTGTGTGCATGTAAAATCATTCTATTAATACTTTTTTTCCTCTGAGTACAGATAGCGTTTTCCTTCCTAGGTCTTTTGTTGCTAATTTGGGTATTTTTAATAGTCAAAATTACTCAGTCACTCAAAGTTGTTCTTAAAACTATATTGTTGTTACTGTGTATAATAAATTTTTAAACCTTCTACTACTCACAGGTTGTGTTTGTCCTTCATTTTCAAAGAGGACCATGGCATCAGGGAGATGATGACATGACTTGCAGTTGACTTATATTTGAGTGAGGGAGGGCTGTGCAAGGTCACCAGCCTCACTTTCTCCTCCAGAGCCATCTGGATCCAGTGACTAGATATTCATCAAGATAATTGGAGATGACCCAGGATGCAATGGGAGATCCTGGTCCTTTTAGGCTAAGGCCTTTTCAAGTACTCACCCAGGGTGAGGTAATGACCATTCAGTGAATAGGCCTCTTTAAGAAGTGAGTTAAGGGATGGCCCCTTTAATTAGCAGAAAAAAAAGAAAGAAAAAAGGAATCAATGAGAGGAGAAAGACCCTCAGACATTTACCATTGACATTCTTGGTAAGCCCAAAATAAAGCCATTAAATGGAGATTGAGCAGGGACCTATTGTGGTGCAACCTATGAGTTTCAGAATGAATTGGGTTTAAGGTGATGTGAAAGAAGAGAGAGAGAGAGAGAGAGAGAGAGAGAGAGAGAGAGAGAGAGAG
>NW_027187460.1:52592590-52631541 GCF_028583685.1 Petaurus breviceps papuanus | reverse complement strand
CATTGCCAAGAAATCTCAGAGTCACAAAGAGTTGGACACAACTGAACAAGACCTTCACACTCTGGTTCCAGATCAGTTTTCTGGATTTATCTCACATTATTCTCCTTCACACATTCTCCCTTCTGGTCCAACTGTCCTACTTTCTAATTCTGATCTCAGTAATTTTTTCTCCTACTTCCTACACTTGGAATAGCCTTCCATTGTCTGAATGCATTCCCTTTCCTCACCTTCACCTCTTTAAAATCCTTAGTTTCTTTCAAAGTTCAACCTTAGATTTTGGATCCTATTAAGAAACCTTTCCTGATCCCTCAAGAAATAAGTGCTGTCTCCCTCCACAAATTATATCACATTTCATTATCTGTGAATTGAATACATGTGAATGTATGCTCCTTGAAGGCAGGAAACACTTTACTTTTTTTGTAAAAAAAAAAATTGTTATGTATCATTGTTTCTTCTTCATTCTCTTCTTAGAGGCAATTAGGGTTAAGTGACTTGCCCAGGGTCACACAGCTAGTAAGGGTCTGAGGCCACATTTGAACTCAGGTCCTCCTGACTCCAGAGTCAGTGTTCTATTCACTAGTCCACATACCTATGATATTACACTTTTCTCTCCAGTCTTTTGTCAGTTCAAGACTTTGTGACCCACAAATCTTAAGCAACTTAAAGATTTTTGGTACCCATTTACTAGTGAGGACATGCATCAGTACACTGAGATATGTGAAACACGTCCCTAGGTCAAATGCTATGCCCAGAATCTGCAATTCTCTTTCTGCTCTGCTTCTAATGCCCCTCCTGTTGACAGATCAGCATCATCAGATAGGCTTTGTCACTGTTCCATAGGGGCATCCTTATAATGAATGTTAGCCTGATGTAATTCAACAAAATAGCACTTTTCCTCTTAGCTTATAGGATTTATACATTGGCCCTAATGTTGCCCTGATGTCTTTTGCACCATACCTACCAGTTCATGGGTTCATTTATTTAATGATTGCAGGTTAGTTGAGTCTAGCTGGTAGAATCTGCCTTTCATATATGCACTTATTCTCAGCACCTCACTTCCTGGGGGTGGGGGATAGGAGGGTAGAGGTGGGCCAGAGAGAAAGAAATGATCATATGTTCAATCTCCACTTCTGGTATTTCACCATCTAATAATAGGGCAACCAAGCTTCATTCTTCCCCACAGTTGATTTCACACACACGTACACACACACACACACACACACACACACACACACACACACACACCCCACAATACCATTATCTCCTTTGCACCAAATGCCTCATTCACAGGAACTGCTGATTACAGTTTAGGCATTTTCTAGTCCATACATCAATTACAGCAGCCTAGATTACTAGCATGATGAAGATGACATCTTCAGGCAGACATAAGTGGTACAGGCTGACTTGAAGGCCACCTTAAACAAGTCAAGGGGCCTTTGAAGTACAAGCCAGTAAGTACTGCTCCAAGGTGAAATTCTCAACAGAATTTTCACTGCAATGTACCTAATAAGGGGTCATTCAATCTTTGTTTGAAAACCTCCAGTGTATTTTGCAAAATTATACCACACAAACCACAGGAAGAAATGGATTTATTAATGACTGAGAAGGAAAAGAAAGTAGTTATTGATATATTCAATGGTCTCTGTATTAAGAGATTTTGAAGAATTTTGCAAAACGCACCAGAGGTCTTCAAGGAAAATGTGAAGGGTCATTTGTTGGGTACATTGTAATGAAGTTTTTTGTTTATTTTGCTTTTTTGTTTTTTCATTCAGGCATGGGCTAAATTAGGTGACATCTGAAATTGCCTCCACCTCTAAAAATTAATGATTCTGTTATTCTGAAAGGAATTTCCTCTCCTCCAGTATGATCATTTGTTTGCTTAAGCCTTTCCTTTTTCTTATATCTTGGAGTTGGAATTAATGGCTCCTAGATCAGACCCATGTATAAGTTTCTTAAGATAGGATATCAAATAATCAATGAAATCCTGCATGACATCAAAAAGTTAATGGGCTTACAAGTAAGCTACCTTGCCACACCACTCCCATGCCCCCTGATTTTTCAAAGATCACAGACAATTTCTCATGGATTACATTCATGAATTCATTCAGTGCTGTGCGATGTAATTTATCTCAGTCTGGTAACTTGAACTCCTTTTTGGCAACCTAGGAGTTCTCTTATCGTCTCAGTTATCTTGGTTTTTTAACTCCTTATTAATTACTTTTGTCCTATTTCAATCAGAAGACCATTCTCCTTTTTAGATAAAACACAGAAGTTAACCAAGTCAATATTCTTCCTTCTGTTCATCATCTACTATTATCATACTATCCACCTTGAATTGTGTTTCTATCACTTCTTTAATCATCAGTGTAGCTTTAAAATCCTTCTTATTGTTCTTAGGATCTATGAGCAGCTTTAACTTCTAAAACTTAGTTTTCTTTAACCCATTTTTCACAGGACTGTGTGGCTCTTGTATTCGGTCTCGGTTACCTGTCTTTGCTCCCATTTCCATTCTTTTTAAAATATATTTTGCTCAGTTCCTTTTCGGAGTTAGGCCTGGGAAACTCTCAGGAATGAAATTCTGAAAATACAAAGGCAAACAATCCTAATGAGAAGCAAAGGAAGAACGATTTTTTAAAACTCATTTAATCCCTGCCTCCTTTCTTCTTTCAAGACTTGCCTTATACCCTACTTTCAGCAAGAGACCTTTCCCAGTCCCTCTTGTCTATTCTGTAGCTATTATATGTGAACTTATATATTTACATATTGCCTCCCTTTTTAGAATATGAGCTCCTTGAGGATATAAACTATTTTTGCCTTGGTGTTTAGCATAGCACTTGGAACATAATAAGCATTTGTAAATGCTTATTGACTGACAAACTGATTATCAGTTTAACTGAATATTACAGAAAGAACAGGAGGTTGAATTAAAGCCTTGGAACTAGGGATTTCCTTTCTCCACAGTAGTCTGAGAACTCCATTCCTATTTTTTTTTTTTTGGTATGTTGAACATTTATACATCTTCCCAGGTTTCTGTGCTGCTAGGTTTGACCTCAGGGAGGTTTGACCTATCTATTTTCCTAGGAAAATAAAATCTTCTAAGTAGAGTTTCTATTAGTGTGTGTGTATGTGTGTGTCCATCTGTTTGTCTGTATGTATATATGCATGTCTCTGTGTATATGTATGCACAGCACATGTATATATGTAAACAAATATATAATGTTACATACTATACATATATATGTAAAATAAAGAAGATGGATGACTAGCCTGACATAATACAATTACTAAACCAAATAACTGCGCCATTATTTAGCCCACATTTTTTATTCTTGCCAATAAGGGTATTGTGAGAGACGTTATTAACGCCTTATCTAGATATACTATGTCTTCAGAATTTTCCCTAATCTACCAGTCTAATCATCTGATTAAAAATGGTTGGTTTTGCATATCTTTTTTAATGACCCAATCATTCTTTCTTCCCTTTCTAAGCACTTTTAAAAATGTGTTTAATAATCAATCCTGTAATTTGGTAGGGATCAATGTTAGACTCATGGCTCCATAGATTCTAAAATCCATCATTGTTTCATTTTTGAAAATTGGAACATAATTTTTCTACCTTCAGTTTACTGGTATCTCTCCCAAGACAGAAGAGGATAATAGTCTGACTACTGAGACTTAGGAAGCAGAGTCACAAAATCTAGCCTCTGATCCTAGTTCTGCTACTAACTGGCTATGTAACTAGGGAAAAGCCACTAAACCTCTCTTGACCATTAGGTTTGTCACCTGAAAAATAATACAATGGGATTGAATGATTTTTATCAAATCTCATTAGCCTCCTTTCTGCCCCCACCCCCCAACAACATGTGCAGATGACTGTATTGGTGGTAGGAGGTATAATAGTAGTATAATAGTAAACACCCTAGCATACCCAGGGTGGCTACTAGCACAGGTTCTTTGATATGCTTTTCTAAAGAAAAGCAACTCAAAAAGGGTTAGCAATCTTACTTTAATCAAACATATATCATTTATTTAGTTCAGGGGGAAAAGTTAGCAACCTGAACTTCAGAGAAAATGCAAACAGAAATTACAAGCAGAAATAATAGCATAAAGACCAACAGACAGGGTTTCTAACTGCCTGACCTAATAATACATACATCACAGATCAACAGACAGATCCAACATATATACATAGTTACCACAGAGAGAAGCACCAACATCTGGGGTTTCAAAGGGGGGGGGGGGGAGGAAGGGGGAAGGAGCTCCTTAACAGCTCTCTCCTCTGGCTACATCATTCAACATTCTTCCCATGAGTAATCCTCAAAGCAAAATGCCAACCTCAAGAGTATATATAAACTTCGTCGGGGTCAGAGGGCATCACAACCTTCATGACCCACTGCCTAATTACAAAGTAACAAAAGGTGTGGGCCTTCTTGAAAAACATGCCTCCCCTAAACAAGCTTCTCTTGTTGGGTTGCATGTGAGACCTATTAATGGAGGGGGGAAGATCTTCAATTCTCATTAACATTACAGGAGACAGGAGTTATGCTTTCATATAAGGAGAGTCTTCTGCCAATCAACGCATTGGCCATGAAAACTGGCCACCACCAACGTCACAATTCAAACTCTGGGTCTAGAGTCAGAAAGATCTGAATTCAAATCTGACCTCAGAAAGTTGCTGTATGACCCTGGGCAAATCACTTAACCTCTGTTTCCCTCAGTTTCCTCACTGGTAAAATGGGGATAATAACAGCAGCTACCTCCCTGGGTTGTTGTAAGAATTAAATGAGATGATAACGTAAAAGCACTTAGCAAGAACTCGGCATATAGTAAGTGATAGATAAATGTTAGCTATTGTTATTTTAATTATGCATATTTGTTATAAGGGTTACAAGAGTTAGCTAAACTAAGTCTTAGCTTCTCTGGCTTTTTTCAAGAGCATCTCAAATCCCACCTTCTGCAAGAGGCTTTTCCTGGTCCCTTTACTCCTAGTTCTTTGTCCTTTGATATTACCTTCCATATCTTCTGTATATAGCTTATAGAGACCTAGTAATTATCCTGTTGAGTCCCTCATTAGAATGTATGCTTCTAGAGGTTAAAAGACAGTTTCTGCTCCCACCCCCCTTTTTGTATCCTAGATGTTGGGCACAGTGTCTGGCACATAATATACATTTAATAAATGCTGTTGATGACTGTCTTACTGGAAGCTCATTTTTCAGAGGAGGAAACTAAGGTCCATTGGAGTCCTTGGATCCTTTGCCTAAGGACATCCAGTCAGCAGAGATGGATCTGAAACTAGATCTCATGTAACCCTGTGGGACTAAGAAAGAGATTATAGCTGGAGGGTTTATTATGGCCCAGGAGGGTCTTCACCACTATTGTTCTTGCTCAGTCTGCTCTAGATGAGGCAAGTTATTGTCTCTGTTGCACCAGCTTTTGGTAGAAGCAGAAGACATTGTATTCAGAGACCCCAATGAGGAATAGCAAGGCTTCACAGTCCCTAGGACCCTTGTTGAGCTGTGCATAATGGAGTCTAAGTGTGTGAGGAAGCTGGCTATATCATAATGCTTAGATCCAAGTAGTACCAAGGACATAAGCAGCTTGAATGAGATCTCCACTCATGATTTAATTAGACATATGCAAATACTTTCACAGGGCAGCAGAACTGGAGTGAGGAAAAATTGAATTCATATTCTGGTTCAAGTACTTAATAGCTAGCTGTCTGACCCTGGGCAAATTACACAGCCTCAGTTTCCATATCTGTAAAATGAAAATAATAGGATCTACCTCAAAGGGTTTTTGCAAGGATCAAATTGAGATAACATACGTAAAAATCTTTGTATTCTTAAGGTTATGTAAATATGACCTTTTATTATTATGCTATGTCTATAAAGTTGGATTATTAGGATAGGTAATAATAACAATTACTCCTAAGTAATTGTCTATATACCTAATGAAACTTTAAAAGTTTATCATAGAATTAAAGAGAAATTTACCCACAGATGGAATGAAATTATGCAGAAATACCATGAAGTATCTCCACACAGACCATGGCAAAAAAAAAAAAAAAGGAAAGTTTGTATGTGAAAGTGACTGTCCATTTGAGAAATCACAAAATGAGAGCTAGATTAGATCTCTTTTTTTTTCTGTTGTTCAGTCATTTCAGTTGTGTCCAACTCTTTGTGACCCCATTTGGGCTTGTTTCGTTTTTAGGGAGGTTTTTTGGGGGGGGTGTTTTTTTCGGGGGGGGCAAAGATACTAGAGTGGTTTATTATTTCCTTCTCCAACCCATTTTATAGATGAGGAAGCTGAGGTAAACAGGATTGTTACTTCCCCAGGATCAAGTTACTTCCCCAGGATCACTCAGCTGGTAAATGTCAGAGGTCAAATCTGAATTCACAAAGATGATTCTTCCTGACTCCAGACCCAGCACTTTATCTACTGCACCACACTCTATCCACTAGGAACTAGAATGTTTAGATCAGAGCAACCTGGGATGGGAGGAAGGAACAGATTACAGTTTACATTTTACAGGTAAAAATAAAATTGGAAAGAAGGTAAATAAAACAGGAAAATCAAAGTGAAAAATTTTTAAATATGTCCGGAAAGTACATCTGATACTTGTTTGGTTTAATACAGCACATCTGCACCCCTAATTCAAAATTTTAACTCCAAAGTTCTGTCAGTTGCCCTTTCACTGTCTTTTATCAAAGTATCTCCAGTTAGTGTCTACTCTTGGATGCTATTCATATAGTGGGACACTAGATGGCAGAATGTGATGGAAAATGGAGTCAGACTCCTTTGAAACTTCATTAATTCTAACTGGTTGAGGGGAAGCCTGGTTTGAATTAGTAAAAAGTCAAAATCATGGAATATTTTTTAAAGAAATGCAATTTTATTATAGTTTATCAAATTCAATTTATCAACTATGATATAACAACTCAGACTTGGCTGCCTGATTTCATTCATTAATTCCAACTGTTGCCTAGGAGACAGGGCCTTAGGTGATCTATTCTCATAAATAGATTAGATTGATTTTTAATGAGCAAATCAATTGTGTGCTGTTTCTAAAATGCTTGAGAATGCTGGGAAATGTTTACATCATTCATTTGCATTATCAATTGAGTATCCTTTGCCACTCTTCTCAGTTTTTGCTTCTTTATAAAAACAATGAAAATACCAAATGAACAGAAGTATTATTTTATCATCTCTTATGCACTGATAAATACTAATCCATCTGCCTTCCTTATTTCATAGTTAGAGATCCAGATCAAATTGAATGAAACATTGGGGCCATCCAGCCTAACCAGCCCCTCATTTAACAGAGTTTCAACATCAGGCTGACATTTGTCTATCCTAAACGGATGCTAAATGACTTGCCCAAATCATACAAGTAGTATTAGAGTAAGAATTTGAATTGAAATCCTATGGAGAGTAAGTGTCCTTTCTTTGGTAAACATGATGCCTCCAGCTAAACTATTTTATACATATGAGAATGTATCCTGCTTTAAAAACAAAGTACAGTGTATTTGTTTTACCTGTTGATACTGAAAGTTTCTTCTCTTTTCAGTAAGAATATGTAGACCAAATAGGTAAAAATGTAAACCAAAAGATAGTTTTACATAAATATGATACTACTTATGGACTCACTAATTTTATGGTTTTCTTGAATGGATTGGTTGTAAAGTTACCTTCTCAGAATCCCAAAATAAGCAAAATATTTTAATCACTTTCTCCTGAAATCAAAGCAATACAATTAATGGAAAGAGTATTGAACTTGGAGTCTGGAAGACCTGAGTTCAAATTTTGCCTCAGACTCTACCAGTTGTATGATCCAGAGCAAGTCACTTAATCTCTCAACTTTCCTTACCTCATCTAGGAAATGGGAATTAAAAATAGCACCAATCTATCAGCCTTCGGAGGATCAAATGAAATTAAATACATAAAATTCTTTGTAAACCTTAAAATGCCACATAAAAGCTAACTGTTACTATTTTTTGAGGGTCTATAGAAGGCTTAACAATTTTAAAAACCTAAGACTGATATTTGTCTCTCTTAGGGGTGGGGAACCTGAGGCCTTAAGGTCACATGTAGCCTTCTAGGTTCTTGGGTGTGGCCTTTGGACTGAGTCCAAGCTTTAACGAACAAATTATTTTATTTTATTTATTATTATTTTATTAAGGAGGTTTGTTCAGTGAAGTTTGGGCTCAGTCCAAAGGCCAAAACCAAGTACTTAGAAGGCCACAGGTGGCCTTGAGGCCTCAGGTTGCCCACCCCTGGTCTATTCTATTTATAAGGCCCTCTGAGGAAATAGCCTATGTCCTTTTTAGTATCTAAAGATACTAAATGTGAAATGAAGAACAATGGAAGGTTTTATCTGAATTTCTGGTAGAGAAAAATTAGCTAGTTAGAAAAAGGTTGATTTCTGCTGAAACTTTCAAGAGAAAGAGCCTAGCATAATAACTGTGGATGCAAAGGAATCAGTCAGGAGGTTATTGCAATAGTCCAGGAGAGAAGGTGATGAGGGTCAGAATGAGAAGATGATGTTATGAGTAAAGAAAACTGATATTGTGGGTATAGAATCAACAAGACTTGGAGGTTTTGATCTCCCCCTGCACCTCCCTGATTACCACTGAGCCTGGACCATTGTAAGCATTTCATAAAAGGTTTTTGATTGTTGAATCAGATCTGGAGAGAGGACAGGGAACTTGAGTGACTGGAAGGATAGTGGTGGTGCCCACAACAATCAGAGAAAAGGGAAAAGCTAATGAGTTCTCTTTGGGACATTAGAAAGTTTTTCTACCATTTCTACTTATCAAAATCTGTTACTGAGCAACTATTTCAAGTGTTCCTAGTTTGGTTCTTTGGGACCAAGTAGCATGAGTCTATTCTCTCTGCCATATCAAAGCCCTTCAAATATTTGAAAACATCTTTCATATCTCAGCAATCCTTTTTGTTGTTGTTATTTTTCTCCGTGTTAAAGATCCCTACCCTTTCGTGGCACTGTCTCTGGTTCCTTTACCATCCTGGTTATACCCCTCTTCTTCCTAAAATATGGGGTCTAAAACTGAACCAGATCCTCTGGATGTTGTCTGAGCAGGACTGGGCTGAGTACAGAGAATACATTATTTCATCATTCTATTCTTGACACTCAGACTCTTTTAACACAACCCAAAGACCATGTTAGATTTTTTTTTGGCTGCCATAATATACCATTTCACCATCCACTCACATAATTTTTTTTTTCCCTTTTTCACATAGTTTCTTCAGGGTATTCCTCAAGTGTTTAAGAAAAATCTAACCTAAAATGATTTCTTGGCCTTAGAGTTGGATCAAAAAAAGTCAAAGACAACTTCTCTGAAGTGCTTTCCTTTCATCTCTTTGTTTTTCAAGTCTACATTGCATGAATCAGCCATCTTCCCTTTATGCCAATCTTGTCATTAGCTAATGGTTGTACAATGATACCACCTGCTGAGCTGTGACAGCAAACAAACGTGAAGGATAGAAATATACTGCATAAATATTAACTCCTGAGTGTGCTCTTCTCTGAAACTGTCAAATGTATTGTTATTAGGGAGACTCAGTCAGGGTTGGGAGAGGCACACAAGGCAGGAAGACATTTGACATAAACACTGGCCAAGTAACTTGTTCAAGGTTACCAAGTCAATAATGGCTCAAAATAGGACTCAGAACTCCTGACACTTGATCCAGCACTCTCCTTAGTCAATACTATTTCACTCCCTTTGATCATTTAACAAAGAGAATCGTGACTAGATGGAGTGAGAAATGTGTGTAAAGTACATTTGCTATCCTTTACCAAATGACATCATTGGATCCAGGAATAGGAATGAAAGATTTCTGAAACCTGATGTCAGCTTCTTTCCAGAGTTTTTCTCTCCTTTCATCAACATGAAGTAAGATTGGCATTGTCTATCTTCACTTTTGAACCTGGAAGCCAGAAGACCCCAAAGAGACCGGATCTTTCTTTTCTTCCCTTTCTCTAACTCTGCCTTGAACTCCATGTAGACATATGGCATTAATTAACTAGCTAATTAATTAATTAATTAAGCCACCAATTAGAGAGTTGCATGCCAATGGACTTTAGGAATGGATTCCTAACTGGGTTCCATTCTTCCCCTGGTTTGAAACTCTTTTCAGTCCCTTGCAAAAATCATTCTGGGCAAGTTCAAAACCTATAACTATACAGTATATATACATATATCATCACTTTGAAACTACAAGGGTGATTTTCCTAACTTTGGTACCATTGAAGCTGAAAGAAAATAAAAAGCAGTATATGCAGAAGCCATGACACTACACAGAGCGTATAGAGGATACTACAGTGACATGCCCAACTATACAAAGATATAACACATACAAATTTCCAAAGTACATTCATATCCATAGTACACAGCAAACAAAAGAAACAAACACAGCTTACTGACAATGCAAAGCTAGCTAGTTGCAGTAGTAATCCTACCAACAAGCCTATACATAAAATATAGCTGAACTGTAAGGATTAGCATATATGCAAAACAATGAACAAACAGACATTACTATAGTATGAACTTAACACAAAACAGATGAATGAACATTGAAAACATATAAAATGTGCCTTTCATGTAATTACATGTTTACCGCTGTACATTGGAATGTCTGCATGTTTGAGCATGCTTGTTAAGAATAAATACTTGGTCACTCCCCAGCCAACTAGACTGTCCTGGCTAATAGAAGAAGAAATAGAAAAAGAAGAAATGGAAGCAGTGTAATATTTTATATTCCCAGGCTCAAAGATCACTGCAGAGGGGAAGTGAAGTCATGAAATTAAAGCCACCGCAAATCTGGACAGCATCCTAAAAAGCAGAGACATCACCTTGCCAACAAAGGTCCATATAGTTAAAGTAATGGTTTTTCCAGTAGTGATGAGAGTTGAGTGTGAGAGTTGGAATAAACAGAAAGTTGAGTGCCACAGAACTAAAGCTTAAAAGCTGTAGTGCTAGAGAAGACTTTTGAAAATCCTTTGGACAGTAGGAAGATCAAATAAATCAATGATACTTAAAGAAATTAATTGAGACTATTCACTGGAAGGTCAAATACTGAAGCTGAAGTTTAAATACTTTTGCCATAATGAGAAAATAGGCATCATTGAAAAAGACCCTGATGTTGGGGAAAATTGAGGGCAAAAGGAAAAGGGGATGGTAGAAGATGAGATGGAGAATGGAAGCAATGAAAACAAAGTTGGACACACTTTGGGAGACAGTGAAATATAGAAGGGCCAGGTGGCTAGGTGGTGCAGTGAGTAAAGCGCCAGCCCTGGAGTCAGGAGGACCCAAGTTCGGTTCTGGTCTCAGACACTTAACACACACACACACAAAAACTAGCCATGTAACCTTGGGCAAGTTACTTAACCCCAACCGCCCTCCAAAAAGGCAAAAAAAAAAAAATATAGATAGATAGATAGATAGATAGATAGAAGGGCCTGGAGTCCTTGGGGTCATGAAGAGTTAAAGAGGACTGAATGACTGAACAACAACTCCACCATTGTATTGCTATTCTAGGGAAGTTTATAGAAGCCCTGACCATCTATATAATTGAGCACTTAATCATAGTCCTACTTTTATATGAGTCTTATTATTTGGAATTTTATATTTTTTCCTTTTTTTAAACAAAATTTATTTGAATTTCTGACTGTACATTTTAATATATGAACAAGAGAATAAGAATAAAATAAGAAATGTATTCTGACACACACAAAAATCCTGAAATTATAAAAAGCTTGATTGTCTATAATTTACAAATCATTAATTCAACCTCTAAAAAATGAATATACTAATTCTAAATAACTAATTCTAACTCATATCATCCTTTTTTTCCTGATTTCCTTTGATCTTCTTTACTCTGTAAAGCATGAATTTATCATTGTTATTGTTATTTTAAAAGTTTATAAGTATTTACACCATGCCTTTGTTTCTATTTGCTTCATTATGTATCACTTTATGTAAGTCTCATTTTAAAAATTCTTCATATTACTCATTTTTTATATTTCAATAAATCCGACTACATTCACATACCACAATATGTTTAACCATCTTACAAACTGATAGAACATACTCCCTTCCCCCCATTCTCGCTCTCATTATTACAAAGAGTGATGCATGTAATATTCTTTTAAACAGCTAGGATTTTCCTGCCAATGACCTTGATCAATACTAGAAATAATACCATCAGATCAAAGGTTAGGTCTATGTCACTTTTTCCAAAATGGTGGGCCCAAAAAGATATTTTTCAAACTCTACCATGTAATAGCTTGTCTATGTTTTTAAATTTTTTTTTTTTATTTTTGCTTTTTGGAGAGGGGGAAAGTAGGGCAATTGGGGTTAAGTGACTTGCCCAAGGTCACATGGCTAGTTTTTGTGTTAAGTGTCTGAGGTCAAATTAGAACTCAGGTCCTCCTGACTCCAGGGCCAGTGCTCTATTCACTGTGCCACCTAGCCACCTCAATAGCTTCTCTATTTTACCATAACCATGTCAGCATTGAATTTTCTCGAATTTTATTATCTTTGACAATCTTAAGGGTATCATGTAGTATCTCAGAGTAATTTTACTTTTGTTTATCCTCCCTCTACAATTCTGAAAGACACAACAATTCATTGTCTGCTAAATTTATTTTTATGATGTGCTCTTTTATATTTTATCCTTTAAGAATTCATTGTGCTATATGGCATGAGATTTTAGTATGTTCCCATTTTTTATCAAAATGCCTTCTAATTTTTCTAACAATTTTGCCAAGTAAAGTTTTGAGAAAAATGATTACTAATAAAGATTTGGGGGCATCTTGAGTTTCTCCTATCTGTATAGTTCTCATTTCAAAGTTGAGAAAGTCTCTTGAAAGACATTACTGATAATGAGATTGAATGAACTCTTCTCAATCTTGGTCAGACCCCACCCAACCTTCAAGGAATTTAATTCCATTGTATCTGCTCAGGTTTGGGTGGGGATAAATTCTTTGATTACCCAAGGCTGAAGGTAATTTAGAAGTAAATGACATAATCAAAGTTCATTAGAGTAGGTCAAGCCCTTCACTGTAATATTCATTCTCTCTCAATACTTGTTAAACCAATCAGAATTGATTGCCACCCTCTGGAACACCCATTTTTCCAAGGCCATATTAGACTTGAGTCTCCTGCCATGAGGGATTTTGGCTTTCAAGAGTTTCACTCATCTCTTTTATTAAAATGCTAGCATTATTAATAAAATGGCTAATTATCCAGAAATTTGTCTTTCAAATTTTTTAAACATCAAAGTTTTCCTCATTGTTTTGTGAACCTAGCCTAGTTTTATTGTACATTAGAAAACTAAATGTAAATAGTTTTAGTCTAGTTCCATTGGAAGAGGGTCAGGGTTAGGGGTACTCAAGACCCCAAAATACCAACAGGCTGGGTCCTGCCAAATGAATTCAACTCAAGTCTTCTCTTAGCCAAAGAAAAGCAAAGTTTATTAAAAGTTCACCATAATGGGTAGACTCTCAAGGAGCCTCAGTCTCTGTAAGGCTTGTGTTGGAAGATTCTATGGCACTCTCACATACATGGAGACAAGATGGGGTCTTACATACAGAAAGGTTGTGGGAAGAATCTAGGGGTGGTCTAGGGGAGGAGTTTGGGGAGGTAATGAGGTCAGACTCCAGTAAATGAGAGATGAAGGGTGGGAAGTTGCTGGACAAAAGAGGGCTAAAGATTTGGGCAGAGCCACAATGAAAGGCCTGTGGCCTCAAGCAAATGACTCATCAAATGGGAAGATTCAATCAGAGTTCAGGGGGGTTGCCAGAACCTGTACCCCATCACATTGATGCAGTTTCTATTTTTATCTGGTACCAAATAATTTTGATAATTACTATTATGACATAATTTGAAATCCAAAAATGCAACCCTCCCTTCCTCCTTTTTTTCATAATTACTTTGATATTATTCTTAAACTTTTGTTTTTCCATGTGAATTATTTTAGAGAAAAAACTGACTGTTAATTAATTTCTCAAATATTACCCACTTGTATTTTCACAATTATGTAATGAAGGGACATTTACTTAGCCTCTATTTGATCTAAAACATGTCCCTCTATCCGGTGTAGATAATATTCAATGTTTAAACATAAAGGGTGATAACAATAGACAAATAGGGGGCACAGAATAGTCTACTTGTCATGTTTATGGATAAGGGAAGAATTGATGACCAAATAAGAAATGGAGAGCTTTGGAGGGTATAAAATAGAAAATTTTGATAGCATCAAATAAAAAAAAAATTGCACAAACAAAACCACTGCAGCTAAGATTAGAAGGAAAACAGAAAAGAGGGGGGAAACATTACAGTGATTTTTTCTGATAAAGGCCTCATTTCTCAAATACATAGAGAAACTGAGTCAAATTTATAAGAATATGAGTTATTTCCCAATTGACAAATGGTCAAAGAATATGAACAGGCAGTTTTCAGACAAAGAAATCAAAGCTAACTATAGTCATATGACAAAATGCTCTAAATCACTATTGATTAAAGGAATGCAAATTAAAACAACTCTGAGGTACCACCTCACACCTATAAGAAATTACAAATGCTTGAGAGTATGGAGGGAAAGAGATACACTAAGGCACTCTTGGTAGAATTGTAAACTGATCCAAGTATTCTGCAGAACAATTTGGAACTATACCCAAAGGGCTATAAAACTACATTCCCTTTGGACCAGCAATACCACTACTAGATCTGTATTTCAAAGAGATAAATAAATAAGTAAATTAAGAAATAAACAAGTGAATAGATGAATGAATAAACAAATAGGAAAAATTATTTACATGTACAAAAATATTTATAGCAGCTTGTCTAGTGATGGCAAAGTATTGGAAATTGAGGGGATGCCCATAAATGGGGGAATAGCTGAACTACTTACAGGTATATGTTTGTAATGGAAAATATTCTGCTATAAGAAATGATGAGGGGGATGTTTTCAGAAAAACTTGCAAAGACCTACATGAACTGATGCAAAGTCAAGTAAGCAGAACCTGGAGAACATTTTGCACAGTAACAGCAATATTGTACAATGATCAACTGTGAATGACTTAGCTATGTTCAGCAATACAGTGATCCAAGACAATTTTGAACAACTTATGATGAAAAATACTATCCACTACCAAAGAAAGAAATGATGGAGTGTGAATACAGATCAAAGTATACTTTTTACAACTTCATTTTTCTTGTTTTTTTTCTTGTTTTTGTCTGTGTTTTCTTTCACAACATGACTAATATGCAAATATATTTTGCATGATAGCATATGTATAATCTATATTAAATTGCTTGCCTTTGTATTGAGGGGGCATGTGAAGGAGGGAGTAAGAAAACTTGGAACTCCAAATTTTTTAAAATGAATGTTAAAAATTGTTTTTACATATGATTAAATAAAATATTTGAAAATAAAAAAGAAATTCAATGAAAGAAACTCCAGGAAATTTTGTTTGAAAAAGGATTAGAGGGAGGCAAGAAGAGAGAGAGGACCTAAGATTGCATTGGAATAGGGAATGCTGTATAAGGAAATGCCCTTTGCCAATTAAGCTCCATGTCTTTTCTGCAATTTATAATATTATGAATATGCCTCAGTTACTGCTAGATTAAGTGACTTGCCAAGAGTCATACAATCAATACATTAGAAAGTGGATTTGAACCCAAGTCTTCCTGATTTCAAGGCAAGCTATCTCTCTAATCACCATATCACATTGCCTCAATAATACGAAATTAAGATAAATTATTGATAACCCTCCCACAATATAAGATAGTTAGCTGAAAAGCAAATTGTAAATATTAAGTGTAGAGGTAAATTATCCATTTTAAGAGTATATCGCTGTCCTTAATATTCTGCACATCTCCAAGGACCATTTATGCCAACACACACTAAGACTTGATCTTTTAACTCAAATGTTCTTTTGTGTCCATAGCCAACAGCTGCCATTAAAAGATCAGCAGTAAGGGACAATGATGGGCAGCTAAATGGTACAGTGGATAGGGCACCATGCCTGAAGTCGGAAAGACCTGAGTTCAAATCAGGCCTCAGATATTTACTAACTGCAGGTAATTTAACTCTATTTGCCTTAGTTTCCTCATCTGCAAAATGAACTGGAGAATGAAATGGCAAAGTGTCTTTGCCAGGAAAAACCCAGGTGGGTTCCCAAGGTGTCAGACACAACTAAAATGACTGAATAACAGCAAGGGACAATAATAACACCTCATATTTGTATAACATATTACAATTTTCAAAATGCTTTCACATCCATTATCTCATTTGATCCTCATAAAAACCCTTGATGGAGACAGATATCATTTTACAAAAGAGGAAACTGATGCTTACAGTAGTTAAGTTGCTTTCCTCTAGTCAGTGAGTGGTACCTGGGCAACTAGAACACAGGTCTTCTGATTGACAATCCAGTGTTACTTCTACTGTACCAAAGCTTCCCTATCCCACCCCCTCAACATTCTAAAACATATCAATTTGGGTCTATTAAGAGGTCTGATCATCTCCAAGAACATACTTAATTTGGTTGATGAAAGGTTTTGTGTCCTCCAGAGACAACATGCTAGGTAAATGTGGAGAGGGTTTTTTCTTTTAATGTAGTTAAATAAATTCAATAGTCTCCTTTAGAATCCTTACACTTGGACAACTACCAGCCTTCCAGCAACATCTCCGTATGTTTGGCTCCTTGCTTGCAATGAATGCTAATGCAAGACATCTTTTATAAGAACCAGGATCATTTATATTGACATGCCCACTGTCTGTCAGACACTTTTGAAAGGAAAGGATGAAGAAATGGAGATGTTAGTGCTCAAAACATGAAAAATATAATCCTTGGAGGATTGCTGAGAGGATCAAATGAGATTACATATGTGAAAGCATACTGTAAAACTCTATGCAAAAGGGAGGTGCAGTTTCACAGCTATGCCATTCTCATCCTCAGTTCTGCTCCCCACACCCCATAACTCCCCAGCCCATTCCACCAGGGATGGATGCCCCTTTTGTTTGTCTCTGTGACACTTTTGCCTCTATATAAGAAAACATAGATGACTAATAATGTATTTCAAATATACATATACACATATACATATATACATATATGTGTGGAGATAGATAGATACATAGAATGAAATGGACTGAAGAAGATGAAAAGAAGAAGTGGAAATAACCATAGGATTATATAACTCAACAGTACCTTGAAGGTCATGGAATCCAAATGGCTTTGTTTTACATATGAAGAAATTGAAGCACACAGTTGTTGATTGCATTTAGTAAGTAAATCATGGAGGCTGGATTTAAACCAAAATATCCCTGACTCAAATTTAGTGCACTATCCATCATACTACATAGCCTCTCAAATAAAGACACAGTTATTTTGTTACCTTGTTAAATTATTATATACTATATACAATATGTATCACCGTTTAAAACTACATAGCAGGTTTCTTATACAACATGCTTTTTATCTCTTTCGTATATTAAAATGCTTGTATTTGTTAATGTTAGCTAGGTTCCTGTAAAAAAATTAATTTTTTATTAATTTTTTAAAATAATCCAGGCATATGTCTGTTGTTGTTAAGTGTTGTTTTTTTTCTGGATGGTTTTATCTTGGTCTTTTTTTTTTTTTTGAAGGAGGGAAGGCAAGGCAATTGGAGTTAAGTGACTTGCCCAAGGTCACATGGGTAGTAAGTGTTAAGTGTCTTCACTCAGATTTGAACTCAGGTCCTTCTGACTCCAGGGCCGGTGCTCTATTCACTGCCCCTCCTAATTGCCCTTTTGTCATGTCTTCTAACTGCAACTATATAAATGAGTTTGGGCAAAATATTTACATATTTTTGTCTCCCTCTCTCTCTGTATGTATGTATATGTGTGTGTGTGTCAGATTGAAAGAGACACATTAAGTGCAGACATCATTATGAATCTGATCCATAGTAAAATATCAATTGACCAGAATATATAGAAACCGAGCATATGGATCAGTTGAATTTTATAATTCATTCAGTAAATATTTAATTAGTTAGTGGATAGACTTTGTAAAGAAGCAAATTTAGAACTTAATATAAGAAAAAACTTCCTAATCACTAGTGCTATCCCCAAGTGGAACAGGTTATGTTCTTTGGGAAGTATGGGAATGCGTGGGCTTTGGTGACAGCTGGATGGTCACTTGTCAGGGATGTTCTAAAAAAGGATTCTTTTTTCATGGACATGTGGACTAGCATTGTCCATGTAGTACTTCCTTGCAACTCAAGAGATTATGTTATTCTAGAGTTTCTTATATTTAGAAAGGGGGGGAGGAGGGAGAAGGAAAGGAGGGGTGAAGAAGGGAGGGGAAGAGGAAGAAGAGGAGAGGAGAGGAAAGGAGGGGAGGGGAGGGGAGAGGAAGGGAGGAGAGAGGGGAAGAGAGAAGAAAAAAGGGGAAGAGAGAGAAGAGGTGTGGAAAAGGATTTCTGGCTCAGCAACCCATTAAAAAGATCTTCATGGCATATGAGAAGTAGAGGAGAAGAAAGGACCCCTCCATAGATATGTAATTCCCAAGGTGGTGGTGGATGTCAATACTCACACAGTTGTGTGTGTGTGTGTGTGTGTGTTTAGGGAAAAATAATTTCATGCATTATTGTTTCATGCATATGACTTTTCCCCAGTTATAATTCTAAGCTCAAAGGTAGCATTACAGAAAATAAGATTTATCAAAGTACTTTTTGACCCATAAACCTCCAACTAGCAGTTAGGTGGAACAAGCAAAGTAGTCAGTCTCCCTTCTCCCTGAAATATAAAACTTCTTATTCACTGAGGAATATCCTTCCCCACTTCATCCCCATGACAGTACAGTTACAAGTATTGTGTGGGAGGGGGGAGACTGTATTATAATTATTTATACACATGCTTATCCATACTGTTAGATTGCACATACTACAAGATATGGACTTCATTTTTTTTTTGCTTTTTCTTTGGAGGGCAATTGGGGTTAAGTGACTTGCACAAAGCCACACAGCTAGTAAGTGTGTCAAGTGTCTGAGGCTACATTTGAACTCAGGTCCTCCTGACTCCAGGGTCGGTGCTCTATTCACTGCGTCACTTAGCCGCCCCTGGACTTCATTTTTTTAATCTTCATATAATATCTCTAGTGACTCCCAAAGTATACTTTGGGTAGTAAGTGTTTATTAAATATTTCTTGGACTGACTAGAAAACTACAAAGTGTAACGTTACCTAGCTAGTTGGTACAATGAATAGAAATCCGAGCCCGGAGTCAGAAATATTTGAGTTCAAATTTAGCCTCACATGTTTACTAGCTGTGTGAACTTGTACAGGTCATTAACCTCTGTCAGCCTGTTTCCTCAACCATAAAATGAGGATAATAACACCTACTTTGCAAGGTGCTGTGAAGATCTGATGAGGTGATATTTGCCTAATGCTTTTGCATAGTGCCAGGAACACAGCAAACCTTTAATAAATGCTTATTTCTTTCCTTTTGAAATTGAATGAATCACAATGTCTCCATCTTGTGACTCAATTTTGGATCTAGCTCTGTTCCCTTTCTACTCAATTATTGGTCTAGTGGCTAATCCAGTTTCTATCCTGTGAGAAAACTTTATTCAACCATGGAAATTGTGAGAAAACTTTATTGTACTGTTTAAACCTAGCCCTGCATCATGGGGAAGCTGCCCCACCTCTGCCTGCTACTTAGAGACTATTAACTAAGGACAGAAACCTAGTCTGATACAAAGATTGATGCAAGGGGTTTTCTCACAATTCTACATCTCAAGCAAACCATGTATCTTACTGAAAACTGGTCCTGTACTCATCAATCAGTTATTATTTCCATGTTCCTCTTATTGAATCTCAGACTCTTGAAAGGAGTGGGACCCCTTTTTTTCTGATTTCAGAGAATTGCATCCCTTTGCTCTCCCCCACCCAACTTGGAAAGTCCCTTATCTCTCCCCCAATTAGTAATCAGATTGCCTAATTTTGTATCCTAGTTTGTACCCTGTAATTTTTTTTCTTTTAATTAGTTGGTCTTATTTGATTAATTGCTTTGGTACATAAAATTCTGTGTTTTCAGGGTCTTTGGACTGACTGGGGAGTCCCTTGACCCATTTATTATGCCTGTTTTGCTAATAAATCATATAGCTTAAATTCTTTCCTAAGTTATTATTAATTATCCACCACACCTTCCAATGAAGTGTTAATAGAGTAACTTGTCCATGGTCACATAGCTAGTAAAAGTCTGTGGCAGAATTTGAACACTCATCTTGATTCTAAGTCCTGTGATCTCTTCACTATCCAGGATGTTAATTGAAAGCCTTCTGAGCCTTATCAAACCTCCTAACTAACCTCTCCCTCCCACTTCTGGTGATTCTTATAGTAATAAATGATAAAGTCAGAAGAAAACTAGAAAGAATTGCTAAGGATTTCAGAGGCATAGACAAAAAAATCATAGGGGAAGAGGTGATTTTCATCAATTGAACATAGGGAATTCAGTAGAGGAAAGCAGTTTTGGGATGTTAACAGATGTAAGAAAATGAGATTGAATAAGTGAGACACTACATATCTTTGATGGCATCCTTTGGGCTGTTCCTATCTACTTTTGGGTTGGTGATGTGTATTGCAATGTAAAGAATAGTAAAATAATAAAAAACAAAAAAGAAAAGAATCGTTTTAAAGCTAGTCTGAGGCCAAGAAGAGGAAAAACAATGAGTAGGATCTTTGCTCCAGGTAGCGAGGGTGGGGGGTTGATAATGGATGATGGTAAAAGGCTGAAATACCCAGCTCTTTCTTTACTTCTGTTGCTACCCCTAGCCCTTTTACCCACAACCAGTCAGTCAATTAAGTAGTATTTATTAGGTAACTACAATGTGTCAGACACTGTGCTAAAGCATCAGGGATAAAGAGAAAAAGAGGAAAAATCCACCCCTGTTCTCAAGGAAATTACAGTCTACTGGGAGAGACATCACACAATTATGTACAATCAGATCTCAGAAGGAAGGCACCAAGATTATGGGGGACTGAAAAAAGTTTTTGACGTTAGTTCAGACTTGAAGGAAGCCAGGGAAGCTAGGAGGTGGAAATAAAGATGGGAAAGGGGGAGAGAATTCTAGGTATGGAGAACAGCCAGTGAAGATACCTAGAATGAGGAGATAGAGTGCTGAGTGCAAGGAACAGCAAGGAGGGCAGTGCCATTGGTTTTCAGAGTACATGGTAGAGGCGAGGAGTTAATGTTGCAATAGTCCAGGTATGAGATGATGAGAACCAACTTCAGTATAGTGACAATGTCAGAAAAGAGAAGGGAGTGTATTCAAGAAATAATATGATGGTAGAAATGACAGGACTTGATCCCTGACTAAATATGAAGTATGAGAGTGAAGAGTTAAAGATGATACCTCAACTGTGTGCATGACTGAGATAACAATACTTTTGACAATAATTGGGAACTTAAGAAGTAAAATGGGTTTGGGTTAAAAGACAATAGAAATTTAAACATTAATAATTTTATCCATAACTTTAACCAATGTAAATTAGTTGCCCCAAAAGGGAAAACACAACTAGAAAATGCCTTGGTCAGCAAACATCTGATTTAATTGCCAAACAGAAAGAGATGACTGCCAAAGTCAACACCTGGTTGGAATATAAACTTGTTTGCAAAATCTTCTGAAACAAGATGATGAATGAGTATGACTGGTATCATCTCATAAAGCAGAAAGAAGCAATGGAGAGTAAAACTAGTTTGAAGAAACCTTGGCAATATATCTAACTAATCGAAGTCATTCCAAAGGTATTTAAAGCTGAAAATGGAAAGAAAGAAGATGGAAAAGTTGAGAAAAATGATTGTAATAAATTGTTTTCTCCATCAAGGAGAATGAAACCACAATACTTGGGCCCTAACATTCTAGTCCTGATAGCACTTATGGAGGAGGCAGAAATGATATTACAGAGAATAAGAATGGGGGAAACACTTGAACTGGACCAAGAAAGTCCATACTGGAAGTGATACAATATGATTATGAGGGTATTGTGGAAATGATATACAAATATCCAGATAAAGAGAAGATATCAATGTCTTAGGGGGAAAGCAACCTTCTTAATTTTAAAAAATGATGGCTAGAATACCAATAATTACTTCCCTGTATACTTGCTCTCTCATCTATTTAAAATCATTATAAAACAAGGAGAATGAATATGACTTTCTCCACTCACAGGAGGTCTTTAAGCAAAGGCTTGCTGACGATTTGCTGGAAATGTCGTCAAGGAGACTATTATTTAATTCAACATACATTAATTAAAGATTCATTATTTTCTTGGTGCTCAGTATCAAAAGACAAAAATGAAGCATTCCCTGTCTTCAAGGAGATTACATTTTATAAGAGCTCACAGATAAGTTAAAAAAAAAAACAGGGAGACAAAATTGTTGAGGGAGTGGGAATCAGGAAAGGTTTTGCAGAGACTGTGACACCTGAAGTGAGTCTTGAAGAAAGATATTATTTCTAATCAGTGGATATGAAGAGGAAGTGCATTACAAATATGGAGAACAGCTTTTACAAAGCCACAGAGAGAAGAGAAGAAACATCACATATGGAGAACAGAAAATTAACCACTTTGGTGGAACAATGACAGGAAATACCCCTGAAAAGGGAGACTAGAACCAAATTGTGAAAGGCTTTACCATATCTGATTATTCTTTATCCTAAAGATAATGAGCATCTTCTAAAGATTTTAGCAATGTATTGAGTGATTCTTAAGGATGTCTAGGGGGAAGTTGTGTGGAAAATGTGTTGGAGATAAGAATCAAGGAAACAGAAAACTATTGCAACAATCCAGGAAATAAGAAAGAAAGAGATATGTAAGAAATGTTTTATTGGAGTAGAATTGATAACACTTGATAATTAATTGCATAAAAGCAGATGGCTTCTGAAATTCCTTTCAGCTTTGGAATTCTGAGATTCTGAGGTCAATTCTGTAATCAGTTCCCTAGGTGACACTCCTCTCTGATAAGAGTCAGTATAGGGCAGCATACAGGCCAAATGATAAAACCGAACAGTTGAAAATCAACAAAGCAAAGATGACAAATCCATAAGACAACATGAAATTCATTGGTAAGTGACCTAAGCCTAAATCTCAGGAGGTGACAAACTCCCTTGGAAAAGGCATCACTCAGAGCAAGGAATCAGAGATTCTCCTAGTTATAAAATGAGGTGGATTGCTATTTCAAAAAGCATCTTTCCAATGATGGTGAAATCATATCACTTGGCTTTAACCTATTGCTTATAATACCTAGAAACTGTGCATGTAAATCTGCTTATTTATATACTAAAAATCAAGTATCCCTTTCCAAGGCTGAAGCATAATTTTTGCCAAAACATTCTTTGGTCTAAAACTAAGGGCTATTGCCATATCAAACTCTGTTCAAAGCCTTTTCTTTCAACATCAGTCATTGGTGAAAGGAAATCAGAGACTCTACACGATATAAAATGAAACAGGTCTAAAATGCCTTTCATGAGGCGGCATAAAAACCAACCACAGAGTGGCACCCTTGGTGATCAGAAAATTGACTGTTGCATGTTGAGAATATACCATCATGGAGCAGAGACCAGCCAACCACAGCCTGCCCCTTTTATAGAGAGTCCAGTAAACACTTCATTTTGTAAATTGAATCAAAGGATAAATTGATCCCTCAAATATCTTTTTTAAAAAGTGGCGTATTTCTGATTGGTCACTCTGAACTTCTCCCCTACTCTCTGCTCCAAATGCAACAATGTTTATATAAGAATTAGCTCTCCCAACAACTAGCTGGGTTTTGATTTAGGGACTGACTAGTGCGTTGGGCCACAAAGAGCCACTGAGACACAGACAGTGTGTTCTTTTAATTTACTTCTATAAACAGACAAAAATTGGAGTCAGCTGTCAGTGGAGTCCAAATTAAAGGACTGAGGGTCACTTAGAGTCACAGTTGAATCAAAGGAGTGGGGGACAGGGAAAGGAAAGCCAGTTGGATTTATGAGTTTCTAAAAAAGATAGAATGTTAGGTACAAAGTGAAGATGTTCAACTGAACCGTGGTTAAAATGTAATATGCATTGTTTACTTTTCATAAATTCAATTTGGACTGAAACTAATATCATTGCTAGAAAAAGTTCCCTGACTTATATGATGTACATGATCTCAAAGTATAATAAAATAAATGCCAAAACCATAACCACTCCTAATATAATTACAACAAGTTGAGTTCCGTCTGTTATGAATGAGGCACTATGAATCTCTTCAATGTGTTTCTTTTTTCTTTTTTTTTTTTAAATTAGCCTCTCTTGCTGTTTTTAGATTTTAGTCTCTAAGGTTATGCTTATATTTATTCCTTCTCTTCTTATCTGGCACTCAAAGTTACAATTAGAGATTTCTGCATTCAGGACAAGTACCACAGTGGAATACTAGGGTACAGGGCACAAAACAAAATCCTAGTTTCGGGGTGAAAAGGATGGAACATTGTCCTATTAACAGGAAGAGAAAGAGACTCAGGAACACTCTCAGGAGGTTGATACATAGGATAGGAAGAAGAAAGCCACAGTAGCTAAGGATCACTCCAATTTGATAACTTGTAGATTCTTATTTTTCTTTTTTTTGGGGGGGGATGGGGGAAGGCAAGGCAATTGGGGTTAAGTGACTCGCCCAGAGTCACACAGCTAGTAAGTGTGTCAAGTGTCTAAGGTCACATTTGAACTCAGGTCCTCCTGACTCCAGAGTCAGTACTTTATTCACTGTGCCACCTAGATGCCCCCCCTAGATTCCTCTTTTTAATGAATTATTCTTGCTAAGTAGGAGCTAAAGCTTCTTATTTCTTTGAAACAGCATGCCAGTGCACTTTAAATCCAGTATGCCAAAACCATAACCACTCCTAATATAATTACAGTAAATTGAGTTCTGTTCATTATGAATGAGGCACTATGAATCTCCTTGATGTTATTTTTTTCTTTTTTAAAAATTAACTATTGTTGTTTTTAATGAGTAATCTAAGGTTATACTTTTGTCCATTTGTTCTTTTGCTCTAGCAAAGTCCCACTCACCTTGCCCTATTTCTGGATGTGCTTACAGTAGGTTGGTAAGAGGTAATATGGCATAAGAGAAAGAGTACAGGACTTATACAGGTGAAAATTTTGTATTAGATGCATGTTAGTTGCATGACCATGGGACCACCTGATCCATCTAGGCCTGTCTTATCTTCTGCAATATGTCCCAAGCACTTTTCTAAAATTAAAATTTATGGAGGAGTTGTCAACATGCTCCTTCAGTTCAGTGAGAACCTATGCTAGAGTGTTCCACACAGGTCTAGAACAACACCAGAAAAAAAGGTAGAGAAATAATAATACAAAGCTCTCCTGAGATTTTTAAACTTTAAAGTGCTATATAAATTAATTATTACATAAATCTATTATGGTGGATTATAACAGCTATGATTAGTATTTAAATAAAACAGAATCTAAGACTCATATTTGTCCATGATTTAATATATAGATTAATGAAAACCATCATAAAGGTATATGTGCATCATACTATGTTTGGTATTTCACAAAATTAGCTAGATGTAGTCAATGGATGCCACCAGCACCATGTTAAGAACTGTATGGATGATCTGACCAGGAGGGACATTGGAGGAAGAATGGTAAAAGTGATAAAGCCACCTCCCAGTACCCTGCCTTCAGTCTTCTCAAGACTTGGAATGATGAGGAAGCCTGGGGCTTGGCAGTACTCCCACCTTCTCAATTTCCCTTGCTGAACTCTGGGCAAGCATCAAGGCTGAAGGTAAGGCTACGTACTTTATTATGGCTAAGTTCTCTGTTCTAACCAATTGGTTCTACCCTCTCCTTGACCAGTCAGGTCAGAGGCATGGAAGGGAAACTAAGGGATGTCTCCAAACATACCCAGTCCCCTGCCTACTTGAGGATCTGTTGTTTGAACACTCCTTCCTTATGCTCTCCTCTTATCCTGTCCCCTTGTTGGGAAGGGACCTGTTGGTGAAATTGGGGAGCCAATTTTCTCTAGTTAAACCTCCCATTGCCCCATGTTCCCTCAGGAGTGTGTGAGATAGTTGAGTCAATTGTTTGGGATCAGGAGATTCCTGGGTGAGCTATTTCTGCCATCCCAGCATTTGTTTTTGACTCCTAGATCCTAACGTGACCCCCATCGTGGTCTATATCCACTTAAACCCAATACCTGGGAGGGACTGAAACCATCAATTGCTACTCAAGGCTCAGACCATCAGGTGAAAGCTTTTGAGACTTTGAAGACTAAATTGACCAACACTCCAGCTTTACTCAATCTAGGAAATACCTTTTACTTTCTATGATGATGGAAGAAGAGAACAGGCTTTGGGAGTTATTGCCTGTTTTTGAAAACTATTAGATTCTGTGGCTGCTATTGCTTTCCATGTGCTAAATGTCCATGGAGCAATTTGTAAAGAAAAGGGATATCTGACAGCATTTTGGTCTTGCCATAGTCATCTTTAATTCCTACCAGGGAAATTGTCCTTTTTCTATACTTTTTTGGTACCTGTTTGGTCTTCATTTGCTTAACCTCCTTGCCAGGTTTGTCTCCTCCAGGGTTCAAGCCATCAACCTCTGGATGACCACTAAGGCTATGAAAATCTCTGACTGAATACAAATTCTCCAGCCCACTGGACCTGGCACCATCCACATTCCAGAGTCTGACCCCTGGAATGTGAAGTCTGAGCCCCTTGAATGGTACCCAAAGAGGCAGGGACAGCGCTATGCGCCTTGCCAGCAGGAAGCACTTTCAGAAGCTGAGACCTTCACCCTTTCCCCCAAAGGAATTTGGGTCCCATTTGTTTGAGAGGGGAATGATGAGGTATGAGCTCTGGGAGCCCCCTTGAGCTCTCCCTGAGTCCTTGAGGTACAGGCTCTGGGAACCCCCTTGAACTCTGAATCTTCCCATTTGGTGAGGCATTTGCATGAGGCCATAAGCCTTTCACTGTGGCTCTGCCCAAACCTTTGTTACTAGCTTGGACCTCCATTGTCCATCTATTTCCTATCCTTGAGCCTATCCAAATATCTATACCCATATCAACTGTTACCTGACTCCATTACTTCCTCCTGAAGACCCTCCCAAACTCATTACTGGATTCTGACCTCATCTGACTCCTCCTGAAGACCCTCCCCAAACTCCTCCACTAGACCACCCCTAGATTCCTCCCACAACCTTTCTGTATATAAGACCCCATCTTGTCTCCATGTGTTGTGAGAGCACCATAGAAAATTTCTAGCACAGACTTACTCTGTGTCCCATACAAGTGAACTTTTAATAAACTTTGCTTTTCTTTGGCTGAAAAAAAATTAAAAAGAACTGCATGGATGATACAAAAGGAGTTTAGGATATAGTCCCTGAAATCAAGTAACTTACATTGTCATCCCTGAAAATAAGATTTCCTCTCAAAATTCTAAAAATATAAGATTAAGGGCCAAAATGAGAATAGCTAATGAATAGTATAGATGATTAGACAAAGGAAAGTTCAGTGTAGACTGAGGATATAAAGCAAGGCCTCATGATCAATCAGTCAAACATTCAATAAATACTTTTACTGTGGGCCAGGCTCTGCCCTAAGCTTTGGAGGGGTGGGGGGGTACAAAGAAATACAACAACAGCTCCTGCACTAAAAGAGCTTACAGTCAAATCAGGGGGCTACACAAAAATAATGAGGCACAAACCAGCTGTATAATGAGTAGAAGAAGGATCATCCCAAAGGGAAACAGGGTTCCCTCAGAGAAGACCAGGAGAGGCTTTCTGCAGAAGGCAGCATTTGAACTGGATTTTAAAGGAAGCCAAGAAAGTTGAAGTAGAATCAGGATGAGAGAACATGCCAGGCATGAGGAATGGCCAGTGTAGGTACAGAGATGGGAGGTGGCTTGTTGTGTGTGAGAAAAGGAAGTAGGCCAGTGTAGCTCAATCATAAAGTGTGCATAGGAGAATCAAAGGAATGCTTCAAGCTGCATTCAGTCTCAGTTCTTTCTCTGGAGATGGATGGCATTTTCCATCATAAGTTCTTCAGATAGTTTTGGATCATTTTATTGCTGAGAATAGCTAAGTCATTCCCAGCTAATCATCATACAGTATTTCTGTTATTATATGCAATATTCTCCTCATTCTGCTTAATTCACTTTTCATCAGTTCATGCAAGTCTTCCCAGGGTTTTCTGAGGACATCCTGCTCATCACATAGCACAATAGCATTCCATCACAATCATATATAACTTGTTCAAGCATTCCCCAATTGATGGACATCCCCTCTATTTCCAATTCTGTGCCAACATTATGTGAAGATCTTTAAATACCAATCATAAAATTTTCTATTTGTTCCTGGAGGTAATAAGCAAACAGTAAAGTTAATTGGATAGGGATGGTTGGGAGAGGTATATGACAAGATGAGACCTATCCTTTAGGAAAATCACTTTGGCAGTTGAGTGGAGGATGGACTGAAGTGAGGAAAAACCTGAGGCAGGAAGACCAATTAGAAGTCCATTGCAATAGACAAAGACAGGTGATGAGGGCCTGAACCAGAATTGGTAGAGATAAGAGGATATTTTTTGAGCTTTATAAGATTAAAAAAAAAACAAAATTTGTCAATGTATTGCATACATGAAGTAAGAATGAGGAGTTAAGGAGCGGCTAGGTGGCACAGTGAATGGAGCACTGGCCCTGGAGTTAGGAGGACCTGAGTTCAAATTTGACCTCGGACACTTAACACTTACTAGCTGTGTGACCTTGGGCAAGTCACTTAACCCCAACTGCCCTGTCTTCCCCCCTCCAGAAAAAGCAAAAAAAAAAAGTTGCTTTCTTAGGGGGTGGTTAGGTGACGCAGTGAATAGAGCACCGACCCTGGAGTCAGGAGTACTTGAGTTCAAATCCGCCTCAGACACTTAACACAAAAACTAGCCATGTGACCTTGGGCAAGTCAATTAACCCCAATTGCCCTCCAAAAAAAAGCAGAAAGAAAAGAATCAGGAGTTAAGGAAAGATACTGAGATGTTGTAAAACTGGGTGACTGGGAGGACAGTAGTACCCTCTACAATAAGAAGGAAGTTTAGAAAGAGGGTTTAGGGAGAAAGATAATGGGTTTTGGACATATTGAGTTTGAGATGTTTAAAATATATCTTATTCAAGGTATACAAAAGTCAGTTAATGATTTGGGACTACAGATCACGGAGATATTAGAGCTGGTTATATACATACATACATGCATACATATATGTGTGTGTACATGTATGTATGTGTGTATATATGTGTGTGTGAGTGTGTGTATATATATATATATAGACAGTTTTCAACATTCACTTTTATAAGATTTTGAGTTCCAGTTTTTCCCTCACTCCTTTCCCTTTCCCCTCCCCAGTGCAGCAAGCAATCTGACATAGGCTATACATGTACAACTAAATTAAACATACAATTGAATTAAACATTTCAACATTAGACATGTTGTGAAAGAAGAATCAGAACAAAAGGGAAAAAAAAACATGAGAAAGGGGAAAAAAGAGAAAAAAGTATGCTTCAGTTTGTATTCAGACTTCATAGTTCTTTCTTTGGCTATAGATAACACTTTCCCTCATGAGTCTTTTGGAATTGTCTTAGATCATAATACTGTTGAGGAATGCTAAGTCCATCAAAACTGGTCATCAAATAAGGTTGCTATTACTATATACAATGTTCTCCTGATTCTGTTCACTTCACTCAGCATCAGTTCATGTAAGTCTTTCCAGGTTTTTTACTGACATTTGTCTGCTTTATAGCATAATAGTATTCCATTACATTCATATAACACAACTTGTTCAGCCATTCCTCAATTGATAAGCATCTCTTCAATTCCCAATTCTTTGCCATCACAAAAAGAATTGCTATAAATATTTTTGTATCCTTTTGGATATTTTAGATGCTTTTCCATTTTTTATGATCTCTTTGTGATACAGAGCTAGTAGTGGTATTGTTCAATCAAAGGGTATGCAGTTGTACAGCCTTTTGGACATAGTTCCAAATTTCTCTCCAGAATGGCTGGATCATTTCACAACTCCGCCAACAATATATCAGTGTTCCTGTTTTCCCACATCTTTTTCAATATTCAACATTTTCCTTTTATGTCATATTAGCCATCTGATAAGTATGAGGGGGGTACCTCAGAGTTGTTTAAATCTGCATTTCTCTTATCAGTAATGATGCAGAGCATTTTTTCATATGACTATGGATAGCTTTAATTTCTTCATCTGAAAACTGCCTGTTCATATCTTTTGACCATTTATGAATTGGGAATTGACTTGTCTTATAAATTTGACTTGGTTCTCTATATGTTTTAGAAATAAGGTCTTTTTCAGAAACACCATCTGCAAAAATTGTTCCCCACCTTTCTGAATTCCTTCTAAACTTGGTTGCATTGGTTTTGTTTGTGCAAAAACTTTTTAATTTAATGTAATCAAAATTATCCATTTTGCATTTCATAATTTTTTCTATTTTTGTTTGGTCAGAAATTCTTCCATTCTTCACAAATCTGACAGGCAAACTATTCCTTGCTCTCCTAGTTTGCTTATAGTATCACCCTTTATATTTAAATCATGTACCCATTTTGACCATATTTTGGTATATGGAGTAAGATGTTGGTCTATGCCTAATTTCTGCCATACTATTTTCTACTTTTCCTAGCAGTTTTTATCAAATAGTAAGTTCTTATCTGAGAACCTGGAGTATTTGGGTTCATAAAACCAGTAATCAGTATATCACTATAATCATTGACTACTTTGTCTTCTGTACCTAACCTATTTCACTGATCCACCATTCTCTTTCTCAGTCAGTACCAAATAGTTTTGGTGACTGCTGCTTTATAGTACAGTTTTAGATCTGGTATGGTTAGTAAATGGATTTTTTTTTTAATTAAGGATTTTTTAATTAATTTTTTAAATTTTTAAAAATTAATTTGTTTGTTTACTTTTAGTTTACAGGATTCAAATCCACAATTCCTTGAGTTTCACATTTTGTCCCCCTCCACTCCCCACCATGGCAGCATATAATCAAGTATAGGATCTGCAAATACTTTCACAAATAACATTAGTCAGGTTATAAAGATGGATTGTATCAGATGGAATGAAAAATGGTAAAGAGGACATAAAATGAAAGAAGAAAAGGAAAAAGATCAGGTATTTTGCTTCCATCTGGATATATACTCAGTTCTTTCTAGTTCCTTCTCTGGATGCACACATTTCTCTCCATCATGAGTCTTTTGGGATTGACTTATATCACTGCATTGCCGAGAAGAGTCCAGCCTATCAAAGTTGGTCATCACACATACGTTGTGTCTGTAATTGTGTACAAATTTCTCCTGGTTCTACTCTTCTCACTCAGCATTAGTTCATATAAGCCTCTCCAGGTAAATATGAAGTCTATCTGCTCCTCATTTCTTATAGCACAATAGTATTCCATAACATGCATATGCCACAACTTGTTCAGCCATTCTCCAATTGATGGGTACCCCCTTAATTTCCAATTCTTTGCCACCACAAAAAGAGCTGCCATAAAGATTTTTGTACATATGGGTCTTCCTCCTACTTTTATGATCTCTTTGGGATATAACCCTAGGAGTGGTATTACTGGGTCAAAGGATATGAAATTATTTATAGCCCTTTGAGCATAATTCCAGATTGCTCTCCAGAAAGGCTGGATTAGTTCACAACTCCACCAGCAATAGATTAGTGTTCTAATTTGCCCACATCCTCTCCAGCATTTGTCATTTTCCTGTTTTGTCATCTTAGCCAATCTGACTGGTGAGATGTGGTACCTTAGAGTTGTTTTGATTTGCATTTCTCTAATCAATAGTGATTTAGAGCATTTCTTTATGTGCTTATCTTTAATTTCTTTCTCTGAAAATTGCCTGTTCATATCCTTTGACCATTTATCAATTGGGGAATGACTTGCATTCTTATAAATTTGACTCAATTCTCTGTATATTTTAGAAATGAGTCCTTTGTCAGAGACATAGGTTGTAAAGATTCTTTCCCAATTTCCCACCTCCCCCTTAATCTTGGTTACATTGGCTTTGTTTGTACAGAAGCTTTTCAATTTCATGTAGTCAAAATTATCCATTTTACATTTTATAATGTTCTCTAATTCTTGTTTAGTCATAAAGTCTTTCCCTCTCCACAAGTCTGACAGGTAAACTATTCCTTGTTTTCTGAGACTGCTTACGGTATCAAACTTTATACCTAGATCATGCACCCATTTAGACTTGATTTTGGTATATGGTGTTATATAATGGTCTATGCCCAGTTTCTGCCATACTATATTCCAGTTTTCCCAGCAGTTTTTGTCAAATAGTGAGTTCTTATGCCCAAAACTAGGGTCTTGGGGTTTATCAAACAATAGATTACTATAGTCGCTGACTTCTGAATCTTGTGTGCCTAATCTATTCCATTGATCTACTCCTCTATTCCTCAGCCAGTACCAAGTAGTTTTGGTGACTGCTGCTTTATAATACAGATTGAAATCTGGTATAGCTAGTCCACCTTCCCTAGCATTTCTTTTCATTAATTCCTTTGATATTCTGGACTGTTTATTCTTCCAAATGAATTTTGTTACTATTTTTTCTAGCTCTATAAAGTAGTTTTTTGGTAAATTAATTGGTATGGCACTAAATATATAATTTAATTTTGGTAAAATTGTCATTTTTATTATGTTAGCTTGACCCAGCCACGAGCAATTGATATTTTTCCAATTAGTTAGATCTGACTTTATTTGTGTAAAAAGTGTTTTGTAGTTGTGGTCATATAGGTCCTGGGTTTGTTTTGGCAGGTAGATTCCCAAATATTTTATAATGTCCACAGTAACTTTAAATGGGATTTCTCTTTCTATCTCTTGTGGTTGAATTTCATTGGAAATATATAGGAATGCCGAGGATTTATGTGGGTTTATTTGATATCCTGTACCTTTGCCAAATTTATTGTCTCAAGTAGTTTTTTATTTGATTCTCTAGGATTTTATAAGCATATCATCATATCATCTGCAAAGAGTGATATCTTGGTCTCTTCTTTGCCTAATTTGATTCCTTTGATTTCTGTTTCCTCTCTAATTGCTACTGCTAACATTTCTAGTACCAGATTGAATAAGAGGGGTGATAGTGGACACCCTTGTTTCACCCCTGATCTTATGGGAATGCTTCTAGCTTCTCCCCATTACATATAATACTTGCTGATGGCTTTAAATAGATGTTACCTATTATTTTAAGGAAGCCTCCATTTATTCCTATACTTTCTAATGTTTTTAATAGCAATAGATGTTGTATTTTGTCAAAAAGCCTTCTCTGCATCTATTGAGATGATCATGTGGTTTCTTCTAGTTTTGTTGTTGATATGATCAATTATACTGATGGTTTTCCTAATATTAAGCCATCCTTGCATTCCTGGAATAAATCCTACCTGATCAAAGTATTATTCTTGAGATAAGTTGCTGTAGTCTTTTTGCTAGTATTTTATTTAGAATTTTTGCATCTATATTCATGAGGGAGATTGGTCTTTAATTTTCTTTCTCTGTTTTATCTCTTGCTGATTTAGGTATCAGTGCCATATTTGTGTCATAAAAAGAATTTGGTAGGACTCCTTCTTTACTAATTTTCCCAAATAGTTTGTAGAGTATTGGAATCAATTGTTCTTTAAATGTTTGATAGAATTCACTAATAAATCCATCTAGCCCTAGAGATTTTTTCCTAGGGAGTTGACTGATGGCTTGTTCAATTTCTTTTTCTAAGATGGGGTTATTTAAGTAATTTAATTCCTCTTCAGTTAATTTGGGCAACTTGTATTTTTGTAAATATTCATCCATTTCCCTAAGATTGTCAAATTTATGTGCATGCAATTGGGAAAAATAATTCCTAATTATTGTTTTGATTTCCTCTTCATTGGAGGTAGATTCGCCCTTTTCATTTTTGATACCCATAATTTGGTTTTCTTCTTTCTTTTTTTTATCATATTGACTAAGGGTCTATCAATTTTGTTGGTTTTTTTCATAAAACCAGATTTTAGTTTTATATTTTAATTCAATAGTTTTCTTAATTTCAATTTTATTAAATGATCCTTTGGTTTTCAGTATTTCCAATTAAGTATTTAATTGGGGATTTTGAATTTGTTCTTTTTCTAAGTTTTTCAATTACATGCACAATTTGTTGACCTCCCTTTTCTCTAATTTAATCATGTATGCACTCAGAGATGTAAAACTTCCCCTAAGAACCGCCTTTAATGCATCCCACAAATTTTGGTATGTTGTCTCATTATTATCATTCTCTTGAATGAAATTATTGATTGTTTCTATAATTTCTTGTTTGACCCACTCATTCTTTAGATTTAAATTGTTTAATTTCCAATAGTTTTTAGTCTGTCTTTCCATGGCCCTTTATTGCATATAATTTTTATTGCATCATGATCTGAGAAGGATGCATTTAATATTTCTGCCTTACTGCATAGAATTGTGAGGTTTTTACACCCTAGAACGTGGTCAATTTTTGAGTATGTGCCATGAACCGCTGAGAAGAGAGTATATTCCTTTTTATCCCCATTCAGTTTTCTCCAGAGATCTATCATACCTATTCTCTCTAGAATTTTGTTCACCTCCTTAACTTCTTTCTTGTTTATTTTGAGGTTGGATTTACCAAGTTCAGAGAGGGGGAGATTAAGGTCTCCCACTAGTATAGTTTTTCTATCTATTTCTTCCTCTAATTCCTTTACCTTCTCCTCTAGGAATTTGGATGCTATACCACTTAGTGCATATATGTTAACTAATGATATTGCTTCATTCTCGATGGTGCCTTTTAACAGGATATAGTTTCCTTCCTTATCTCTTTTAATTGGGTCAATTTTTGCTTTATCTGAGATAAAGATTGCTACCCTTGCTTTTGTTACTTTAGCTGAGGCATGATATATTTTACTCCAGCCTTTTACATTTACCCTATGTGTATCACTCTGTTTCAGATGTGTTTCTTGTAAATAGCATATTGTAGGATTATGATTTCTAATCCATTCTACTATCCATCTCTGTTTTATGGGAGAGTTCATTCCATTCACATTTACAGTTATGATTGTTATCTGTTTCTTTCCCTCCATCCTATTCCCTCCTGTTAATGATCATATTCCCCCCCCCTGCTTCCTTCCCCCCTTAATCCTTTTCCTTTTGACCACTGCCTCCCTCAGTATTCCCTTATCAGCCCCCCTCCCTTTTCCTCCCCTTTCCCCTTACTTCTTCCCTCCCTACTAACCCCCCCCCCTTTCATAGCCCTTTCACCCTCCTACTGCCTGTAGGATATTTTTATATTTAATGTAGTATGCCATTTCTTCTTCACACCAAGAGTGACAGGGACAAATCTCATGTCAAGCTCCTCTCCCATCCCCTCTTTCCCTCTGAAATGATACTTTTTGCATTTCTTCTCCATAGAGTCCTATGCTTAACTGGTTGTTATTCCCTCCTTGCACCAGAACCAATGAGGGAAAATGAGGGAAAAGCTCATATGATTTTCATCTCCCCCCCTTCTTTTCCTCTGCTATACTGTTTTTATGCCTCTTTGTGTGGCATAATTTACCCCTTTCCACTTCATTCATTCCTCTTCTTCCATTCCAGTCCCTTTGTAGCCCTTAATAAGATTTTTTTTAATCATCATTTTGTGTATTTTATACTCATACCCTCTCCTTGTCTATAACCAGTTTGCTCTTATCAAATAGCAGGGTGTGTGTGTGTGTGTGTGTGTGTGTGTGTGTGTGTGTGTGTGTGTGTGTCTTCCTTGTTTACCTTTCTACGTCACTGTTGCATCTCATAATTGGAGGTTGAATTTTCCACTGAGTTCTGGCTTTTTTATCAGGAAGGTCTGGAACTCTGTTATATCATTGAATGACCATCTCTTTGCCTGGAAGAATATGCTCAGTCTTGCTGGGTATGTGATCCTTGGTTGTAACCCGAACTCTTTTGCTTTCTGGAAAACTGTATTCCACTGCCTTCAATCTTTCAGCGTAGAGGCTGCCAAATCCTGTGAGATCCTCACTGTGCACCCTCGATATTTGAATTGTTTCTTTCTGGCCACTTGAAGTATTTTCTCTTTTATCTGGTAGTTCTGGAGCTTGGCCACAACATTTCGAGGACTTTTCAGTTTGGGATCTCTTTCAGCAGGTGTCCAGTGAATTCTCTCTATTTCTATTTTACTCTCAGGTTCTAGTATCTCAGGGCAGTTTTCCTTGACCAGCTCTTGGAGAATGTTGTCCAGGCTCATTTTTTCATCATGATTTTCTGGTAGGCCTATGATTCTCAGATTATCTCTCCTGGATCTGTTTTCCAGGTTAGTTGTTTTTCCATTGAGGTATTTTACCTCTTTTTCTAATTTTTCATTCTTGTTGTTTTGTTTGACTAATTCTTGGTTCCTTATAGAGTTATTTGTTTCAATTTGGTTGATTCTAGTTTTTAGCAAATTATTTTCCTTGGTTAATTTTTGGAGCTCCTTTTCCATATTGTACATTTCTTTTTAGAGAGATGTTTTCTTCATTATAATGTTTTTTCTAATTTTGCAATTTTGGTTTTGAGATAATTATTCATTTTGTCTTCTATCTTCCTCATTTGGTTTTCAAAGTTCCTTTTGATCTCATCTAGGAGAGCTTTCTGTGCTTGGGACCCGTCCCCTGTTGATGTTTCAGCTGTGGGAGTCCACATTGTCTCCCTCTGAGTTTTGTTCCTCCCTCTGAGGATAGTAGGACTCCAGTGTCTTTGTAGTCTGCTTTCTACCCATTTTGAGGCAGGGTCCTAGCCCCGCACTTCCTCTAGGGATCCTAAGCCTTTATTGTAGAGGGTTTTGCCCTGGGGCAATAATTACTATGTTTTCGGGGGGGGGGGTTGGAGCAGGTGAGGTTCACTCTGTCATCCTGGTCTTTGGAGGTTCTGATAGGGGCTTTTTTTTTTTAATTTCTGGGCTATGAAGTGGTAGCCCCAGGAGTATTTGCTGTCCAGGCCAAGGACCCCTGCATTTGGTTCTTACCTTGCTCTTTCCAGTCCCAGCCCTTTGGTGATAGGCCTGGTAGTGGCCCTTGTGGTTGGTGGGACGACTTGCCCTCTGAGTTGATCAGGCCTCTTCCGGGCCTGCCTCTGCATCTAACTAAATTAAGGATTTTAAAAAAAAAGGATTGGGGAAATGTGGATTTGTTTTTAGGCAGCAGTGAAGGAGTCATTAGATCAAGAGAGATTCAAGATCACAAAGAGAATGGATGATTATGGAAGCAATCTGGAGAAATCAGGAGAGAATAAGATTGAGGATGAATGGAGATGTTTTGGCCTTAGCAAGGAGGAGGGTCACCTCTTTATCTAAGACAGGAATGAAGAAGGAGAGAGTTAGGGGTATATCACTGATTGTTGTGAGATGTGTAAAGAGAGGGAGAAAGAGAGTTCTCCTCAACTGGACTCAGTTGTTTCATGCAGTATGAGATAAGGTCCTCAGTTAAGAGATAAATATTCTGGAAGTTTGAGGTGAGACAAGAAGTTTTGAAAAAGCTGTTGTGGACTATGGGTTAATGAATCAATTAGGAAGGAGTTTACCTTGATGCGATGAGGGCTTAGTTGAGATTGGTTAACAGATGTGTAGTAGTGCCAGTTGGCAAATAGTTATGATTTTCTACAGCTGAGTTCAGTAGTACATGAGTAGAAGCAAGGGAGATGAATGGTAGGAAAGATCTGGTTTTGGCAAGGTGTGAACAGTGACAGAACAAGGGGCCAAGGGATCTAAAAGTAGAGAATAGTATAGAGATGATATCAACCCATGGGTTGAGATAGGGAAGGGAGGAGAGTGTAGTCAGTCTAGGGATGATGACCTCATAAAGTACTAAAGAGTAGAGGGAATGGAGGTCATGGTGAGGATAAAGAACAGCATTGGTATTTTAAAGCACAGAGAAATATGAAATGATACAATGTTATAATCAGATAAAGGAATTTGAGGATGATGAAGATGGAACACTTGTAGGTGATTGCAGGTCAAGAATATGAGCATCTCCAATTTAACTGAGGTAGAATGGAATAGTAGATCAAAGGAACTGGCTCTATTGAGAAACTAGGATGTCAGGATATTTGAGAGACCATCAGTGTATATTCTGAAGTTCCCTAATATAGGGGGGAAGGGAGGGATGGTCTCACTCTTTGACCATTTCTACCCCAACAAAAGTAGAACTCCATTCCTGTTACTGACCAGCTTGGGAGGTAAGTGCTTTCCCTTTTCTAGCTGGGAACTCCTTGACCTATGGAAGTGTCTTTCTCCTTGACCTCTCCCTTTTCTTATATCTTTTTTGTGCTATTTTCCTCCATTAAAATGTTAGCTCTTTGAGACAGGGTACTGTTCAGTTTGCTTTTATATGTATACCTAGTGTACCTAGCATATAATAATTGTTAAATGAATGTTTGTAAGGTCTAGCATCTATATCTATCTATCTATCTATCTATCTATCTATCTGTCTGTCTGTCTGTCTGTCTGTCTGTCTGTCTGTCTGTCTATCTATCTAACTGATAAAGGAGAGAGAATGTCCTGGTCATTGAGATATAACATCTATCAGGATCTGAATTGGGTGATACATTTGAAATAAAAAAAGTGAAGGCTATTAAGTGATGGTGGCGGATCATGGGAGATATGGAAATTAATATCACAGGAATATAGAATGTTAAATCTGGAAGAGGACTTGATATTATTACTATTATTATCTTGTTATCAATAGTAACAATGGCTAGCATTTCTACAGTCCCATCAGATTTACAAAACACTTTACAAATATCTCATTTTTTCCTTACAACAGCCCTGCAAGGAAGATATTATCATTATCCTCATTTTACTGATAAACTGAAGTAGAAAGATGTTAAATGACTTGCCCTGGATATCTCT